>NW_016804493.1:1630360-1690992 GCF_001698545.2 Rhinopithecus bieti
AAAAAAAAAGTACCTCAAATTAGGAACACTGGTATATTTTGCAAATACATTAATTATCTTGAAACAAATGACTAAAATAAGTTGGTCTCCTCATAAGTAAATAGAAAATAACATAAAACTGGTAAGCCTGCAGTTAATGAAGCAAACTATTAACGAAGCTTTTGTATGAAACTTAAACTTCTCTTTTACACTATTTGCCAAGAAAATAATCCTAGAAGAAAAGGGCAAGTTCACTATTATTAAAAAAACAAAAACCAAACAGTGGCCGGGTGCGGTGGCTCAAGCCTGTAATCCCAGCACTTTGGGAGGCCGAGACGAGTGGATCATGAGGTCAGGAGATCCAGACCATCCTGGCTAACACGGTGAAACCCCGTCTCTACTAAAAAATGCAAAAAACTAGCCGGGCGAGGTGGCGGCGCCTGTAGTCCCAGCTACTCAGGAGGCTGAGGCAGGAGAATGGCGTGAACCCAGGAGGCGGAGCTTGCAGTGAGCTGAGATCCGGCCACTGCACTCCAGCCTGGGCAACAGCGCAAGACTCCGTCTCAAAAACAAACAAACAAACAAAAAACAGTGACCACCCCTCCCCCCCAATTAATCAGTCTAGAACCGATATAACTGAATTGTAAGCTTTGGAATTGTTTAGTATTTTATTCTAATAATCAATTAAATAATGACTTCATACAACACTGTTAGATCAATCTTATGAACATCTTGCTTCCTCTAAATAACCAATTTCCTATTAAAAAACTAAAACAAAAAACTCACCAATTCCTAGAGTTCAAATTCCTAAACGAGGCATTTAAAGCCTGCCTCATGCTGATCAAAACTCACTGTCCAGTTTTCCTACACATCCCATAGAACAGAATATCCATGAGAAAAGGTTTTCACTGAATTCACTGCCTCATCACCAATCCCAGCTTCATCCCAGCTACTCTGGAGGCTTTCAGTGCTGTCCAGCAACACTGGGGGCCACATTTTCTTGACTGGTTGAATGAGTGTCTAAACACAGTATTACCCTTAGACCTAGGGAAGACAGACCCCTGTCCTAGACCCTGACCTTTATTTATTTATTTATTTATTTATTTATTTTTAATTTTTTTGAGACAGGGTCTCACTCTGTCACCCAGGCTGGAGTGCAGTGGCGTGATCTGGGCTCACTGCAACCTCTGACTCCCAGGTTCAAGGACTCTCCTGCTTCAGCCTCCTGAGTGGGTGGGACTACAGGCACATGCCACCACACCCAGCTAATTTTGTGTCTTTTAGTAGAGACAGGGTTTTGTCATGTTGGTCAGGCTGGTCTCAAACTCCTGACCTCAAGTGATCCACCCGCCTCAGCCTCCCAAAATGCTGGGATTACAGGCGTGAGCCACCGCACCCGGCCTGACCCTGCCCTTTAGAAAATACCATATATCAAACACCCACCAAATAAATGTATTAGAAAACATATGGGTGTTTCCGACCCTTGAGATCTGTGGCTGAGCGTTGGGAGGGTGTGATGAGTGACCCTGGCATCCATTCTCACGACAAACGGTTCAGGCCCCAGAAAATGGCTGCTCCACATCCCTCACTCTGACTTGTATCTGAAGGCCCTGATGGTTAATGACATAACGTTCCCCATCTCAGAAACACTAAAGGTTTCTGGGTGCCAGAAGGCTTTGCGTCTGGTAAGCTTTCAGATACCAGAAAAGATAAACTAATTAAACTTGTCAAATCCTTTCTCTCAACTGGCCTAAATCTGATAGATTCTTGTATAATAAGGTATTGTGTCCCAGCAGTACAGGGTATCCATTATTTTATATTCCAATTCATAATGTAAGAGATACTTACTAATTGGCAAGAATTCATAATAGGTACAAGTGGCAGCTCATATTAAAACATTAAAATCTTACATTTCTACATGTGCAGGCCTAGAATGAACATGCGTAAAGCATGATACCAATCTGCTTTTTTAGCCACCATATAAACATTGTATGCTAAAATTTCAAGTTGTTTCATTTTACTTAAAAAATGTGAATGCAATATGATTTAAACATTTAAAAAAAAACTTCAAACATCAATAATTTTACTTATAGCTTCACATATTTGATTAAAACCAAATATTTATGAATCAATAAAAAATTTCATACTTTCATTATTACTTGTAATTTATATTTAAATTGTAATCAATAACTTTTTTTTTTTTTTTTTTTTGAGAAGGAGTCTCACTCTGTTTCCCAAGCTGGAATACAGTGGTGTGATCTCGGCTCACTGCAACCTCCGCCTCCTTGATTCAAGTGATTCTCCTGCCTCAGCCTCCCCAGGAGCTGGGATCCTGGGATCGCAGGTGCGCCACCACACCCAGCTAATTTTTGTATGTTTGGTAGAGACAGGGTGTCACTATGTTCCCCAGGCTAGTCTCAAACTCCTGACCTCAAGTGATTCGCCTGCCTCAGCCTCCCAAAGTGGCTGAGATAACCATTTTTTTTTTTTTTCAGATGGAGTCTTACTTTGTCACCCAGCCTGGAGTGCAGTGGCGCAATCTTGGCTCACTGCAACTTCCACCTTCCAAGTTCAAGCGATTATCCTGCCTCAGCCTCCCAAGTAGGTGGGATTACAGGCGCCCACCACCACGCCCAGCTAATTTTTTTGTATTTTTGTAGAGACTGGGTTTCACCATGTTGGCCAGGCTGGTCTCGAACTCCTGGCCTCAAGTGATCTGCCCGCCTCGGCCTCCCAAAGTGCTGGGATTACAGGCATGAGCCTGTAATGTAAATGAGCCTTACACTTTTGTGAATTTATCTAGCTTCGATCTTTCAGGCTGCCCACCTTTGGATGGGGTTTTTGTGGGAACTTGTTTGTTAGTGATGTTGTTGTTTTCTGTTTCTCTTTTAACAGTGAGGTCCCTCTTCCTCATAACAATGCTGTAGTTTGCTGGGGGTCTACTCCAGAGCCTATTCACCTGGGTCCCTCCCACACCGGGAGGTGTCACCTGTGGAGGCTGCACCACAGTAAGAATGGCTGCCTGCTCCTTCCTCTGGGAGTCTCTGTCCCCAAGGGGCACCGAGCTGATGCCAGCAGAAATGCTCCTGTGTAAGTTCTCTGGCAACCCCTGCTGGGGACTCTCACCCAGTCAGGAGGCACGGGATCTAGGATCCATTTAACGAAGCACTTAGTTTACATTTCTGTAAACTGCGTAGGATAAAATCCAGTTTAGATCATCATAAAACAACTCAATTGTTAAATATTTTACATTTTTTAAAAGTCTATAAATAGTGCTCGCTTCGGCAGCACATACACTAAAAAAAAAAAAAGTCTATAAATAATACAAGCATAAACATCACTGTACATAAATTTGCAGGTATATCTTTAAATATTCCTTTATAATATTTTTCTAGATATGAAATTCCTAGGTAAAAAAAAAAACAAACATTTAGAAAACTTTTGATAGAGATCTCCAAATTATATCTCAGAACTCTGAAAATCAATTGTTCTTCCCACCCACAGTATATTAGAATGCCCACTTCTATGCTTTTCAACCTGGTGTATTAATAGTTTAAACCTAAGTTAGTTTTACATTTATAAAAATGGAGTCGAGCATGGCGGCTCACGCCTGTAATTCCAGCACTTTGGGAACGAAGGTGGGTGGATCACTTGAGCCCAGGAGTTCAAAACCAGACTGGCCAACATGGTGAAACTCCATCTCTACAAAAATTAGCTGAGCATAGTGGCATGTGCCTGTAGTCCCAGCTACTCAGGAGACTGAGGCAGAAGAATCACTCGAACCCAGGAGGCAGAGGTTGCAGTCAGCCGAGATTGTGCCACTGCACTCCAGCCTGGGTGACAGAGCAAGATTCTGTCTCAAAAATAAATAAATAAAAATAAAATGGAATACAGTCTGTCTTCTAAACTGTTTCTTCTCTGCTAATAACTTTAAACATTTTTCAAATATTCATTGGTCTTTGGTATCACTTTCTAGAGTTTTGCCAACTGTTCCATTATTTGTTTGTTTTATTTCAGCTTGTTGATTTGAAAGAGCTATTTACTTCTTAAGCAGATGAACGATCTGAACAGACAGTTTTTCAAAACTCTATTTCTAACTCAAACACATACTTACAGAACTAATTCAAAATTGTGCTTCTTTTATTAATGTGGTGCTAAATTACTTTATGAGTTCTTAAAGATTCTTATTTTTGGCACGTCTGAGGTAAGGAATGAGAAGTTCTCTGTTTCCATATGTGAGCACTAGTAACACTGTTTGCAGGCCAAACACATGTTTAAAGCAGGCAGGGAAGTGAACTCTGTAAAGTGGAGATTTGTGGAGTGTGATAATGAGGCAAGTCGTTACGTTCTAACTGGTCTTAACTGTTCCATAAATGTTTCTTTTACCCTGTAAACTTTAAGGTCAAGATAATATGAGGAGCACTTAAAGTAAAGAAAAGCCATGTGGGCCTTGGCTAGAGAATATGCCTTTTTTTTTTTTTTTTTTTCGGAGGGGGGAATCTGGAATACTCTTTAACTGTCGAATGAACACATAAAAGTACATTTTCTTCCCTATCATTTTTGCCAAACTCAGAATGAAAACAACTGGGCTAGATCATTCACCTTCTAGGCAATTCCTAGGAATTCCATGGAACTGTCAAGGCCTCCAAAAGGGTTTGTTTTGCTTTTCAAAGCAGAGCCCTGGCAAACACAGCATAAACGTAGAACAGACTACCCCTCCTAGCATCCGAGTGGTAATCTAGTTTTCCAAAGGACAAGATCATCTCTGAAGGCATTTTAGTTTTCACACCATAGCAATATGTTAATACCGAAAAAGAACATGTTGGCGTTAAATCTTCCAGTGAAACTACTTTCAGTTTTATAGCCTATTTTAAATCCCTTTTAGTCCCACCAAACGGAGAGCAAACAATACATGGTAGAATTTGCTAGTATGTTAAATAAACAGTGGAATTTTTTTGTTATTAATGCTACAATATGACTGTTTTGTTTTTGTACAAGTGGCTAATATAATTTTTTAAACTTCCTTCAAACATCATTCGGAAATGTGAAATTAATGGAGCCATGCCTCTGAAATAAAATATTTTTAATTATAGGGACAATATTTTAATAAATGAGCAGCTCAGAAGTCATAATTGTCAAACAATTAACAGTTTTTCCTACATCATACTTATATACAGTATGAGCTGGATTTAAATACAGTTGTTTTTCTAGGAAACAAAGTTTGTGAGATTATATATATATATAGTCTCTGATGTTTTTTAGGAGAATTAAAAAATATTGGAAACATATTCAATTTCTGTTTCTAAAAAGAAAAGAAAATCCTATGCGAGAGAGTGGCTATTTGTCCCCGGCCACACAAATGAGAGAGTATCAGAATCTAATTCTTAGAAGGCCAAGAGTTTTGAAAGTTATCAAATCACTTTTCCACTCAAAGCAGGAGAGCATGAGTGATAATTGTTTCAAATCTTCCAAAAGAATAAAGAATCTGTGATCTAAATTTTTTTAAAAGCCTCCCAATGCAGAAGGAATGGAGATGGAAAAAAACCGCTGTGGTAGACATCAGATTCCATTCCTTGGTTTTAATTGTGTGGTTGCAGTGGGGAATGAGGAGAGTAAACAGAAGTGCCTCCCACGGAGCTCCCTGCAGGTTCTCCTTGTAGGAGTGAGATTTTGCTGGTGATTTATACTGTTTGAGACATACCCAAAGAGTCCTGTGTCACTCAATCCCCAGCTCCATCCCTGGCTCGGAGGAGCCTGCGCCGCCTCATGGGAGCCTGTAACTGTCAAATGGCATTCCCCGAATCCATCAATACTGTCTGCTGCCAAATAAACACCCTGCTGCTCTACAGGTTGCAAATATTTCAATCATTGTGCAGATCTGCAGCAGCATCTGCACAAACTTGGAAAGAAAACTCATGCAATCTCATGGCCTTATTTACCCTTCCTACATAAGAGAAACATACACGCCTAAACATTCACTTTCCAAATGTTTACTAGAAGATTAGAAAAACAACAGATGACAGGCAATGTGTCAGCCTAGGAGAATCACAAAAATCCTTCTTTAAACAATCTAGTAGCCAGATGAAGACCCCAGGCCAGGAGCCTGTATGTGGTTAAGAAGTTCATGGGGTGAGCATTCCCTCTGATTGCGGAGAAATGTTAAAGACACGGCCTCAAGTCCAAAGCTTCATGTGCCATTAAGAGTGGACTGCCTTGGCCTCACCTGAAGCAAATGCATCTAGACCTGTCTGACTCTTTGAATCACAATGCAAGAGATTAGGGATTCCCTGTATGGTTGTTCAGTCTGTATGCCGAACAACTCAGTTGGTCAACATTTACATAGACTACGAAATGATAGAGACTTCCACAGGTATGCAATCACAGACGACAGCTGGCGTGATTCTAAAGGGGGGTGTCTGAGCCAACCTACTACCATTCACCAATGTTCTGCTCTATTCTCTGTTCATGTTTCTGTTCATCAACCATTCATTCAGTCATTCAACAAGTATTCACTAAATGCAAATGAAACGTCGATCTCATTCAATCCTTCAGCCACCGTATTTGGCAGACACTATTCTTCCCATTAGTTCCATTTAGCAAAGGACAAAACTGACGCCAAGAGAGGGTCATTACATTGTCTAGGAGGGTCACAAAGCTGTGTTCTCCAAGTCTGAGACCAGTACATTTCTCTCCTGGACTGAGCTGCCTGGCTTATTGGAGCAAAAATTTCCTTTCTCAACAATGAATTTAAGAGTCAAGTTCTCAAGAGAAGCTGGAAGGTAGGGTCAGAGAGATTACAGCCAGAAGTGAAGCGGTAGAGGCCAGCAGGTTTAGAAACCAGTGCTGCGGGCTGACAGGGGGTGACAATTTCCAGCTTTTGTTCCCCTCATTGAGGAGAGGCATGAAGTCACATAGTGTGGTAGATAGGCCACACAAGACTGGAAGTCTGAATTGTGCTCGCTTCATGGAGTAATTGTGTAGCCTTGAACGAGTTACTCCCTTTTTTTTTTTTTTTTTTTTTTTTTTTGAGACGGAGTCTTGCTCTGTCGCCCAGGACAGACTACAGTGGTGCAGTCTAGGCTCACAGCAACCTCGGCCTCCCAGGTTCAAGTGATTCTCCTGCCTCAGCCTCCTGAGCAGCTGGGACTACAGACACGTGCCACCATGCCCAGCTAATTTTTGTATTTAAATAGAGATGAGATTTCACCATGTTGGCCAGGCTGGTCTCAAACGCCTGACCTCGTGATCCACCCACCTCAGCCTCTCAAAGTGCTGAGATTATAGGCATGAGCCACTGTGACTGGCCGTGAGTTACTCCTTTCTTTGAACTTTAAGTTCTTCAATAAAATGGAAATAATAAGACCTCGTAAAGCTACTGGGAGGAGTACATGGATTTATAAGAACTGGAAAAATGTCTGGCTATTGTGGATGTTCAATAAATGGTGGGTATTACTATCATTGACTGTTCTTGGGATGTGTTCTACTTGGGTGTGTCTCTGGCATCTCAAGTGTACATATTTTCCTAAGTGGGCTGTGTGCGTGAAGAAAGAAGATACCCTTCTTTTGTGCCTCGCCTTCCCCAAAGGACATCAGGAGAGTAAACATGCCCTCTATAGGGCCTAGAGAGAAAAATATAAATTCTTTTGGGTAAGTTAGCTTTTGCAGCTACCTCTCTCTTTGCTATGACTTCTGTTTCTCCTCTGCTTAAGCAACAAAGAGAGAAGTAACCGCAAACGCTAATTTATGCAGCGGAATTTACATTTCTCTTTCTCGGCAATATAGTTTCTTAGTGTCTTCCAAGTTTTTAAATCCTTTAGGTTTATTCACTTATATTTATTTTTCCTGCTTCTAAAAGGTTGCTGTTCTTGCCCACTGTTTTGGAAGTATGAAAACCGAGGAGCTGTTCTGTAAGCTCATAAACATAATGTGCCAGAAACTGACTAGAAGGACAGCAGGGAGACGGGGGATCTGAATGTGCCAAGACAGTTATACCCTTATTGGTTATGGCAAATGTTAAACGGTCTAGAAAATCAGAGGCCTTGGAAAAGACTTGTAAAAATAACAATGTGAGAACTTAGCATAAAGGCCAGGAACATGAAAGGGGAAGCCGTGGGTGGCACATGTTGGAAACTGTGCTGGAAACACATCCTGAACTGCTCTTGTGAAGTGAAGCCTCTTAAGCAGTTCCTGCAGTCCCCCTCCCAGCCCTCCATACCAGGCAGGCCAAGATGTGCCCCTAGCCTGTGGGCAAACAGTGGGTTTTCAACAACCTTGACTGGGGCTGAGGAATGAGAGGTGCATATCAGAGAGTACACCTAATGCTTTCCAAGAGGGCTCTTAGAAAGGGAAGTTGGCCAGACGCGGTGGTTCTCACCTGTAATCCGAGCACTTTGGGAGGATGAGGCAGGCAGATCGCTTGAACTTCCGAGTTCAAGACCAGCCTGGGCAACAGAGTGAAACCCCATCCCTACCAAAAAAATATAAAAAATTAGCCAGGCATGGTGGCAGTGGCACGCACCCGGGTGCTTGGGAGGCTGTGGTCCCAGCTACTCCGGAGGCTGAAGTGGGAGGATCACTTGAGCCTGGGAGGTAGAGGCTGCAGTGAACTGAGATTGCTCCATTGCATTCCAGCCTGGGCCACAGAGTGAGACCCTGTCTTTAAAAAAAAAAAAAAAAAGAAAGAAAATAAAGGAGTGGGAAGTTGGACAGCTGCCCAAACAAACGTCTAAGTGATGGAACAGAAGTAGTGAACCTCTAAGCAAAAAGATAACATGGATATTTTGGGGTGGGGTGGGGTGGGGATTAATGATCAACAGAAGAATTCAGCTGGGTGTGGTGGCTTATTCCTGTAATCCCAACACTTTGGGAGGCCAAGGTGGGAGGATTGCTTGAGCCCAGGAGTTCGAGACTAACCCTGGCAACATAATGAGCCCCCCCCGCCACACTCCACCCCAGCACCAATCTACAAATAGTTTAAAAAAAAAAAAAAATTAGCTGAGCTTGGTGGTGCACACCTGTAGTCTCACCTACCAGGCAGGAGGATCACTTGAGCCTGGGAGGTTACGAATGCTGTGAGCCATGATCATGCCACTGCACTCTAGCTTGAGTTACAGAGCAACTCAATGTCTCAAAAAAAAAAAAAGAATTCTTCATGAAAGACATTCAAAACAACCATCACACAGAGACCTCTCAAAGGTTGTACTAGCTAAAGCCATGCTAGCTAGACCAGATTTTCTGAGTAAGCAGCTGTACGATGAGCTTCCTGGTTGCACTCAATTTGCACGGCAAAATGAAATGCCTGTTGAATTGTACCAGAGGAATGCAAGGCGGGAGGTGGGAAGTGTACGCCGAAGGCATGTGCATAAGCTTGCCACCTTACATTTTTCTTTCCCCAGTCACCATGACATAGCTCCTACAATTAATCTCTTGGGTTTTATTTAGTGAATTCCATTTTAGTTGAAAGTCATGTTGTTTACTCTGCTCTGTGACTCTTTGAAAGTAAACTGAAGTTTTACGTTAGTAAAGTTAAATATCTTATATCTAATATCCTAAATATATTTAGGATATCTTTGGAAGACTCATTTGAATCAACCATTAAACCAACAACACTGTTTGAACAGGTTCATGAAATCATGGCATTCATGGGTCATGAGGAGATGGTCAAAGCACAAAAGTGTGACACTTCTGCAGATACTGGAACACAGTGATGACTTCCATCATCAATTCTGCCACTTACTAACCCAGTGATCTTGAGCAGGGTACACAACTCCTTTGCACCTCAGTTTCAGCTATAAAACAAACATCATCATAATATCTATTCACAGAGTTTCTGTAAAGGTTGAAAGTCAAAGCACATGCAAAACACTTTGTGCACGGACTGGTAAAAGAAGAGTTAATATGTATTAGATATGACTATAATTATCATTACTATTATTAATAAATTACTGACTTCAGACATGCTAAGTGTTATACGATGTGAAGAGTATTTATAACCTTAGAAGCATGACCTTAAGTAAATTACTTAATTCATCTGAACCCCAATCCCTTCCTTCAGTGATACAGATGGAATACCAAAATCTTGCAAAATTAAAAGACACAAGAAAGTAGACGCCAAATTCATCTTTATTGTCTTTCAAATCAGAGCTGGAAAATTTGAACAATTACTCCGATCTAAACAGAGGGTATGGTCCGACATTTATAAAGGGCCTACATAAATAGATGATATTACTGCCACTGTTTGCGTTTCTATCAGCCCCTATGCTGAATAATCAATAATGAACGTTGTTTAAACAAATGGTGTAATTTTCCAATCTGTGTTGTTCTAAACCGACCTTTACTCCTTATTGCCATTTGTAATGCATGCATAATTCAATGATGAAGCCGAGGGAGAAGTAAGGACGTTGGTCTAAGTGGCCCTTTTTGGGTTGTTTTTTGATGATTCACTATAATCCTATAAATAATCCAAAGCTTGTCATTGTAAATACGTATTGTGTTATCTAGAGGTATATTCAGTGGCTAAAATAATAGAAGTTAATCTGCCTCTCCTGGCAATCCCAAGGCATAATGAATCACTGGTAAGATGTATTCGAGAACGTGAGAGCCCTTAAGTAGAAGGAAAAATAAAGACCATTGTCAACACAAATGCTAAAAGAAATGCCTAAAGGGCATAGTCATTTGCCATCTGGGAAAAGTGTTTGCTAGTGTACTTGTTTGGAAGGCAAGAAGGATGATCCAAAAGGGATTTTTGTTCAGGTGGTGGTGAAGTGTGTGTGTCTGTCTGTATGTAGACACGTACCATTTATTAATTTTTAATAAATTACGAATCCAGATGTTTACACAGTTAACTTGTCAATTTTAACTCATTTCTGTTATTTGTTTACACACACCTCCACCTGACAAATATATACAAAACAATGTATGTGTATGCACATATACGTATATATGATTTTTTAAAAATAAAGCATAAATCAGGAGGTGCTCAGAGCTAGCTTCTGTCCATTCTAACTCGTCTGCTCTTTGTTCACTTGCACACACTCACTGTGCAATAAACCCTTTCAATATGGGAGACAAGTGCAAGATGCCCCTCTTTCCCCAAAGGGCACCTCTGTGTGCTCCCTCAGACCATAGCTGATGACATGTCAATGAAACGGTGCTTGCTCTCATCCCAGAGATCAAAATGAGGGCTTAACCTGCAATTTACTTTACAAGTCCCATGACACTTGCCAGATCTTAAGACTTCATTCTAATCTTCCCGGCTGAAAAAAATAATCAAATACTCCAACAAAGATGTATTGACAACTCTTAATTAACCATGCTAATGGAGGGAAGAGATAGCATGGATAAATGAAATCCACACATAACCCAAAAGCTTCCTTCCCCATTAATTTCCAACTTCTTGACTAAACCTTACTGAGGTAAGTGGGTGGGGAGTAGAGAGAGGCTGACTAACCCTTCAACAATAGAATTACTTAATGTCTACATCTGTACTATGCCAATCACCTGTCGGGACAAGGTAACAAGCAAGGAAGTGGCCAAGGACACCATGTGTTCCCAAAGCATCCGGGTTCAGTGGTAATGTCTTTGAATCTTGCTGGGTGCAAGTAAATAGATTTCAGGCAGCTTTTAGAATGAAGTTAGCTGGAATAGTTTTGCAGCAATAGAAGCTGATTTGATGTAGACCTTCAGGTTTCTTATCTATTTACTGGTGCTGCTCAGTTGGATGGAAAGGAGAGGAGGAGCTGAGAGAGGCCTGGCACCTGTACAAAGTGAAACAGGTAATGCTTTGTAATGAGCAGCTGACGGCAATGAATAAGGGTTGCAGAAATGGCAAAAGAGGGCACCAAATTAACCAAAACCAAGGGAAGATGAGGAAGCCAGAGTATTCATTAAGGGACCAGATGAACTTGCATTTATGGAGAACCTTCTGTTTGCCAGGGCCTGTAAGAACATACTGTGATGAGGTACCATGAAATGCGACCTTTGACTGGAAACTGGGTAAAAAATAAAGGTAGGCTTCTTCCTCCTCCTCCTGAAAACATCTAATGCAGCCACATCAGATGGGAAGAGCCAGAACGAGGCAAGTTATTCCACTCCCTGATCCTCAGCTGCCTTGGTTGCCATCTCTGCACCTGTAGGTAAACACACCCCATAGTGGTAACGTAAGCATACCCTTAGAATGATCCTGTGTGGGAGATGCACGTGAATGTGTGGTCCGAGCCGGGGAATCCAGGAGTGACCAACCCGGAGATTGGTTCCTTATCTGTAACAGACATCTGAGCCCGATGCCTGTCCCGCGGAACACGGGCCAAATGGGATTGAGGTCCTGAGTTTGGAGTTCAATGAAGGTTGCCAGGTAGAGATTGTTAGGAGGAAGGTGTGAAGTGAAAGTGTGATATAAACCACATGACATTTGTAGGTGGTTATGGATTTCCTGCCCAGTCCACCGCCACCACTGGACTGTAGGGAGGTGACTATCCTGTCCAGCCTACTGCCGCTGGACCATTTCTGTATGTAACATGGGCAGTCGTACTATCCAGCCCACCGCCACTGAACCCTCTCCCCTATACGTAAGCTCCTAATAAAACCCCAAGTCTATTTGTTGGCTCTGAGTGTTTTCTTCAGCTCTTAAACCTAGTGCCTTGCCTATTGAGGTTAACAGGGGTTCAGCATGACAGCACCTCCACCTCCCCTGGCACAAAATATGTGCCCAGTAAGCAGTTCTTACCATACCAATAGTTTCTATCTGTTGGGCACTGCCAATTAGCCAGGCATGTCAAATGGAAGATCTCATTTAATCTTGCCAAAAAAAAAATATATATATATATATATATACACACACACACATATGTATATATAGTTTGTTGTTGTTCCTTCTATTACAGAAGAAAAAAAAAAAAGACAGATGGAAGGTTAAATTATTTGCCTCAAGTTACACAGCTAGGAAGGAGCAGAGGTAAGAATCAAACCCCGGCCACCCAGCTCCAGAACCGAGCTTGTGACCCTGACATTGGTATTTCTGGAGCTCTCACTAATGTGCCAGATAGGCGTTGTGCAAAAGAAATGATCTCTGTGTGTTTTCTCATTTAATATCCACACAGCCCCATAAATTAGAAATTACTACGGTTATACAAATGAGGAAACTGTTCTTGGAGAGGGGCAATCAGCTGCCAAGGTCACAGAGCTAGGGAGTGGGGGTGGGTTGCCCAAGGCCAGGTATAGCCCTCCAGGTGAAGGTAATGATTAAGAACACAGGTGTAGAGTGGGTTTGAATCACTCTGTGTTCAGCTGCTCACTGGGGATCTGGCCTCAGCCCTCTGATTACTGTAGGGCTTTATTACTTTCTGAATTCTCTTTGCTATCGCATTCGCCCTTTCCTCCCATTTCCCCTTCTGGTGCCCCTTCTCCCCTTCCAGGCCCCAGTCTCCAGCCCCACCCCACAGCCATCTCTGCATTAAATGTTTGTGGAATGTTCATCGTTCAAAAGCCACGTTCTAGTTTGTGGCTTTCAATTCTTGGAAGAAAGGGGCCATATAAATACAAAAAATCAAGTCCCAAATGTTGAAATGATCATTTTGGTCCAACTAAGTTTATACAAAAACATTTTCCCCCAGCACTTTGGGAGGCCGAGACAGGCGGATCACGAGGTCAGGAGATCGAGACCATCCTGGCTAACACGGTGAAACCCCGTCTCTACTAAAAAAATACAAAAAACTAGCCGGGCGAGGTGGTGGGCGCCTGTAGTCCCAGCTACTCGGGAGGCTGAGGCAGGAGAATGGTGTAAACCCGGAAGGTGGAGCTTGTAGCGAGCTGAGATCCGGCCACTGCACTTCAGCCTGGGCGACAGAGCGAGACTCCGTCTCAAAAAAAAAAAAAAAAAAAAAAAAAAAACAACAACAACAAACAACATTTTCCATGCACTGATCTCCCCAACTCACACTGTTGGGTAGCTCAAGCTCCAGATGAATGACCTTCTCACCTGCATGCTGAAACCAGCCCAGGCTGCTGCCACATTAAAAACTCAGCCCAGGGGCTGGGCGCAGTGGCTCACGCCTGTAATCCTAGCACTTTGGGAGGCCAAGGCAGGCGGATCACAAGGTCAAGAGATTGAGACCATCCTGGCCAACAAGGTGAAACCCCGTCTCTACTAAAAATACAAAACAAAACAAAACAAAAATTAGCCAGGCCTGGTGGCAGGCACCTGTAATCCCAGCTACTTGAGAGGCTGAGGCAGGAGAATCACTTGAACCCGGGAGACAGAGGTTGCAGTGAGCCAAGATCGCGACATTGTATTGCAGCCCGAGCAAAAAGAGCAAAACTCTGTCTCAAAAAAAAAAAAACACTTAGCCCAGGCTGCTCCTGAAAATGTTCCTGGCCTCAGAGTCATGTACTAAAAATTAAGGTGATTAAGGGAATTCTAGATTTACATTTAAAATAAAGGAGAAACTCACTGGAGAGGTTAATGCGGCGTGCACTGGAGGTAGCTACCATCACTAAGCATTAAGATAAACAATACGAGTGGCACTCTGGACCGCACCGGGCACGGTGCAGGAGCCCCTGGAGGAAGAAATGAGAGTGTGTCAGCGACCTCATGAGGCAGCACAGCTTTGCATTAAGACCTGCAGCTCTGGAGGCATACTTCCTGGGTTCACATCCACAACACCTCCACCGCCACCACTCCATGAGCTTGGGAAAGACATTGAACCATTCCACGCCTTGTCATCTATAAAATGGGGCATGAGGCCAGGCACGGTGGCTCACGCCTGTAATCTCAACACTTTGGGAGCTCAAGGCAGGAGGATCACAAGGTCAGGAGATGGTATTCCTGGCCAACATGGTGAAACTCCATCTCTACTAAAAATACAAAAAAAAACTTAGCTGTGCACGGTGGCACACACCTGTAGTCCCAGATGCTCGGGGGTCTGAGGCAGGAGAATCGCTTGAGCCCGGGAGGCGGAGGTTGCAGTGAGCCAAGATCGTGCCACTGCACTCCAGCCTGGTGACAGAGTGAGACTCTGCCTCGAAAAAAAAAGGGGGGACGGGGGCATGAGTACTTCCTCAGAGGGTTGTCCTGAGGACTGAATGATGTCATTCAATTCACGCTGATATGGTTTGGATCTGTGTCCCCACCAAATCTCATGTCGAATTTATGTATGTATGCATGTATGTATGTATGTATGTATGTATTTATTTTTTGAAACGGAGTCCTGTTCTGTCACCCAGGCTGGAGTGCAGTGGCATGATCTCAGGTCACTGCAACCTCCATCTCCCGGGTTCAAGCAATTCTCCTGCCTCAGCCTCCTGAGTAGCTGTGACTACAGGTGTGTGCCACCACACCTGGCTACATTCTTGTATTTTAGTAGAGATGGGGTTTCACCGTGTTGCCCAGGGTGGTCTCAAACTACTGAGCTCAGGCAATCCACCTGCCTCGGCCTCCCAAAGTGCTGGGATTACAGGTGTGAGCCACCACATCCAGCCTTCATGTCGAATTAAAATTCTTAATGTTAGAGTGGGGCCTGATGGGAGGTGATTGGATCATGGGGGCGGATTTCCCATGCACGGTGTAGCACCATCCCCTTGCTGTGTGGTGAGTCAGCGCTCATGAGATTTGGTTGTTGAAAAGTGTTCAGCACCTGTCCCCTTGCGCCCTCTCTTGCTCCTGTTCGCACCATGTGAGATGCTTTGCTTCCCTTTTGCCTTCCACCATACTTGTAAGTTTTCTGAGGCCTTCCCAGAAGCCAAGCAGATGCCAGCACCATGCTTCCTGTACAGCCTGTGGAACTGTGAGCCAATTAAAGGTGTCATTTAAATAAATTACCCAGTCTCAGGTATTTCTTTATAGCAGTGCAAGAATGGAGCAATACACACATAGAGGGTGGAGCACTGTGCCCAGCCCATGCCAACAATCCATCAATGTTAGTACTTAGCATCAGCATTATGTTGCATAGCCGGTGATTGATAAACACGTTACTCCCTGCAATAAATGCCCAAGCCTTGCGAGATATGTGCTTCAATCCCCACTTTACAGAGAGTTATGGATCGCCAGGGCTCCACTTGCAGTTGGATTCTACATAAGTGTCCTCTTTCCCCACATCTTCAGTAAGGTATGCGTCCTCCATCAATGCCTGCTTGGGTGAGGAGCATGGGTGGGTGAAAGGTAAGGGAACAAGTAGAACCCCATATCCAAGGTGGGCACAGTGTGGACCAGAAGAGCATCCCTAGGACAGTGAGGTGATCCAGGGACTGACCTGCTCCAAGGCCAGAGATGCAGGAGTGGAGAATCAGATGGAACCATGAGCTTTTATAAGGGGCAGGGGGCAGGGGTTGGGAAATTGCAGAAGGAGCATTTGAGCAGATGCAACAGATCCAAAGGAAATAGAGATTGCAGTTGAAATTTCGGTCCAACTGGCCCTATTAGTGGCATTTGTGCGTTACTTCCCTGGTCAGCTGTACCCTCATTCAGGATTAGGACTGCATCCTTACCAATGCTGAGTCCTCTGGGATTCCCCAGTGGCACCTTTTGCACGCATGGCCAAAAAAAAAAAAAAAAAAAAAAGGTGGGCATCAGCAATGGGAGCCATGTCCACTAGGTGCAAGTAATAGCGGGTGCATTGTTCACCAAGGACTTAAAAATATTAATAAAACTGACCAAAGCTCAACTGCTTTTTATCATCACCATGCTTGGTGATTCCAAACAACGTCAGGGAAAACATATTCCTCCCGCTGGGGGGCACCCACGCCCATCGCACCCCCTCTTGGCACTGCCATGCTTTTCCACACTGCACTCAACAAATATTCTCTGAAGGACGGAAAAAAAGGGGGCTGGGGAAGGGCAGAAATCCTGTTGATTTCTGAGCAGCAAACACATAAACATAACCGACATTAAGATACACAAAATACATCTTTCAAGGAAAGACGTGCCATTCTTTCTTGTGTGAAATAACAATGCCTCCCCACACAAGATTCCAACTGCACAGACTGATACTGCTATGGGCTGACTGGAAACAGGACGTCTTGCATTCTTGTGGCTCCGAAAATCACTCTGGGGTCCAAGGATTTATTTCCCTCTCTCGGGAGCCAGGGACAGATAATAAATACCCCTCATCAGCTGATCAATTGCTGGCACTTCCAAGCAAGCACCCATCACTCCCCACCACACACACTGCCCCACGCCACCTGAACAAGGTTAAAAGAACAGACTCATGACTGATGGTCGGGGGAACTGGCTTCAGAAGAAGAAGTTGAAAATATTAACAAATCAACATGGGCATTTAAAAGCAAAGCTCTTTCCATGCCACAGAAGATGTTTTGCTATTCATCTTGTTCCCTGACTCTGCTTCACCAACTTGATGGAAGATGGTTTAACTGACATAAAAACCAGCTATACATGAATAGTGGTGATTGATGGAACCATTCTAAACATCAGCCAAAAATGGCACTAAAAGATGACTCGGGCTTCCTGTTAACTGTTTTATGAGGGGACCAATAGGTTTCCCCTTTCTTCTTTAAAGGATAAATTAGCAGTACAAGTACTTTCAAAAACAGGGTAGTGTTATACCAAGAGAGACAGAGAAGAAAAAAGGAAAGAGGTAAGAGGCCTTTTGGCATGTTAGTACCTGTATGAAGGGAGTTAGGACCCAGAAAACTGGGTTATATGAGGCTTTTTTCCATACGCAGCTGTTTGGTTTCAGGGTACATGATTTAACTAGGTTTTATTTAATTTCATTTAATAACAAACTGTGCCATTAAGTAGTTCTCCTGTACAAATGCAATGTTTCAACGGCAACAGAAAGAAACTCCAGCCTTTAAAAAATGCACAGATGCTCCAAATGAGCCATGATAAAGAAAGGGCTGGGGAGGGACATGATCTGCAAAAAAGAATGAGGGAAGGCAGATTTGTAAGACGTGTGCTAAAGTGTGGAGTCTTTCCATTCAGGGAGAGTGAGATGTTTGCAAAATGGCATCGTAGTATTTGAATGCTTCTTAATATGGAACGGATGAGAACAGAGGTGGCAAGAGTGTTAGAATTCCCCCTTTTTGTTCTCCTTTCTAGAATGGAGAGGACCTTTTCCTGCCTTTCTTTGCTTTTATTTTCAAGAAGGTTAATTATGACCTGGAAGTGCCTAAAGCGCCCTGGCACGTGGGTCTCAGCTATTGTTGAGGGAGAATATTGTCTGCGCCGCATTGCAAGAATGGTTCAAATTTGGAACGCCTTTCAGAAGCCTCGGGAGCGATTCCATGTCATGGCATTCTGTGGGATGACAAATCCCCACTCCATTCCCACTACTTGTCTTTGAAGACATACACATTAGTGACGCATAAAATTCACTTGACTTTAAAATAAAATAAGCTGGTTATCTGGCCCATCTAGAATGCATTCGTATCTCAACATTTCCAATCAAAAGGCCCACTTATTCCTGTCCTCATCCTGGCTCTGAAGCTGAGCTCAAGGTGCTCTCAATTACATGGTAGATTTCTGGCCCAAGTTAATATGTATCAGGACTTCTCAAGCGTTTGTACCTTTGACCTAGAAATTCTACTTCTGGCAAATCAATCCCATAGAAATAACCTTAAATGGGAAAAAATGCTTTAGAACCAAAGATGTTCATGGCCATGGAAATGACAACTGAAAAGAGTCAGTAACAACCTAAAAATCCAGTCAGAAGGAGAATGATGAACTAAACTGGGGTTCTTCTCATTGGTTTACTATCATGTGCCCATTCAAAGCACTGTTCAGGACCGTCTAGAACAACCTGGAGGCATGCTTTGAAAATGTTAAGAGACAAAAGAAACTATTATCTATATGGGATAATTAACAATGTGTTAAAAAAATATACATCTCTCTGGAATATTTGAATTGCAGTAGCAGAATTTAGAGATAACAAGCAAATCCATCATGAGTACATATGCCACAATTGTAACAAAACAAAACAAAACGAAATGGCCTGGGCATTTGAAACTACTGTAAGAATATGTCCCAAAATGCTAAGAGTAGATATATCCCGGAAGATTTTCTTTTCCAATCTTTTTTTCAACTTTTGAGTATTTTCCTCTTTTAATGAATATGTCCTTATCAGGTATGAGAAATAGCTAATTTTAAGAAGAAACAGAACTCCAAGGGGAAAGAAAACTTTTTTTTTTTTTTTTTTTTTTTTTGCTCCTATGAGGATTTATTGGATAAGTCCTATACATTTCGGACCCGCCTACTTCATTCCACAGGAATTAGTAACTGCAGGTGCAGGTGTTGCTGCTGCTGGAAGGCTAAGCCCTGATAAGGCCTGGGGAGGCCCGGAGACTAACAAATGGTTTTCCTCCAGGACTTCACTGCTGATGGATCATTGCACTTAATCCTTTCCAGAGATAGTTACTTAAAAGGACCAGGAATGGTAAATTTACCAATGCAGGCCAGCGTGACTAAAAAGAGAACCATAAAAATCTTGAGGAGATGCAATGTGGGAAGACCATGGTCTTCATTAAGGCAGGGCTGGAGGTGGAATCCTATTCAGATATTTCACAGCTTAGACCTTTTGTCAAGTCTCCCAGAATCTCAAATTCCCCCATCATCAGCAGGAGTCATAACAGATTGCAAGGAGGTTTAAATGAGGTAATACATGAAATGTTCCATAAACGGCAATTTATCAGCATCTATGATCCCTAAGATTAAACACTGACCACTTCCTTATGTGCCAGACACAGAGCTGAGCACGTCACACGTACCGCTTCATATACTCTGAGAATTATTTTATTTAACCCCCGAGGGAAGACACTATTATCATCTCCTTATCACCCACAGGGATGCTGAGGTTATGAAGTATCAAGGGACCTACCCACCACTGCACAGGCAGGAAACAGGAGAGCCAAGACTGACACCCCCAGCAGGAGGTGTTCCAGCCACCTTGGACACCTTCCACCATAGGCTGAGCCTTAGTGAATTGCTTTCAGACGGGCAATCCACACTGGACATCAAACGGTAGAGTGGAGATTGGGTCAAGGATAGGAGCTTCATTATCCTAAGTGAATTAACGCAGGAAGAGAAAACCAACTACTGAATGTTCTCACTTGTCAGTGGAAACTGAGCACTGAGTACACATGCACATAAAGAAGGGAACAATAGGCCGGGTGCGGTGGCTCACACCTGGGATCCCAGCACTTTGGGAGGCCAAGGCAGGCAGATCACTTGAGGTCAGGAGTTCGACACCAGCCTGGCCAACATGGGGAAACCCTACCTCTACTCAAACTACAAAACTTAGCCAGGTGTGGTGGTGCACGCCTGTAGTCCCAGCTACTCAGGAGGCTGAGGCATGAGAATCACTTGAACCCGGGAGGTGGAGGTTGGTGTGAGCTGAGATGGTGCCACTGCACTTCAGCCTGGGTGACAGAGTGAGACTCTGTCTCAAAAAAAGAAGGAACGATAGACACTTGGGCCTACTTGAGGGTGGAGGGTGGGAGGAGGGAAAGGATTGAAAAACCACCTACTGGGTACCATGCTTCTGACCTGGGTGACAAAAGAATCTGTACATCTAACCCCCATGACATGTCATTTACCTATCTAACAACCCTGCATGAGTACTCTGGAAACTGAAGTTTTTTAAAAAATGAAAATTAATAAAAATTAAAAGAAATCACAGATGTTTTCATGTCACATCAGTTACTGCAGATATTTCAAAATATCATTTACACTCAACACTACTTTAAAAGTATAGGTGTTAGTAGATACACTACTACCTCGTATGATTTAATGTACTATAGAGGAAGCACGTGTATTACTACAGAACAACAAAAAGTTTGATATTGGTATTTCAAAAACAAAAACAAAACAAAACAAAACAAAGGAATAAGGGTTTCCAAACTTTAAATGCAAGAGAGCATCATGGGATGACAGTGGAAGAATGGGCCTGGCTGAGAGGAGGCTAGGATGGCGAGAGGGAAGGGAAGGCTTGCATGTATCTTTTCTGTTTTTGGTTTTGTTTTGAGACAGAGTCTCCCTCTGTCGCCCAGGCTGGAGTGCAGTGGCACGATCTCAGCTCACTGCAACCTCCACCTCCTGGGTTCAAGCAATTCTCATGCCTCAGCCTCCCGAGTAGCTGGAATTACAGGCGCACACCACCATACCCGGCTAATTTTGCTATTTTTAGTAGAGACGGGGTTTCACCATGTTGGCCAGGCTGGTCTCAATCTCTTGATCTCAAGTGATCCGCCTGCCTCGGCCTCCCAAAGTGTTAGGATTACAGGCATGAGCCACTGCACCCGGCAGGATTTCATGTCTCTTATTCTTTCTGCTTCCACTCTCTCCTGTCCCCTGTTAGCCATGGGTTCCAGAGAGGAGAGAAGGCTTGGGAGAGCAGGGGACTCAGGAGGTCACCCTGCTGCCCCCACCTTGTTAATAACCCTCCTCAAACCCTGGTTCCACGTCTCCCTCACTCAAGGATTTATGTCTCATTTTTAATGGAATGTTACATTTGGTCAGACCACGAAGAAAACTCCTCATTATAAACTAGGAAATGTGTGGAGAGAGAATTATTTACCCAAGGCAGCGCTCAATCAGTGTTGCCCGAATATTTATTTAGCCCACACACGGAGAAGTTGTGTTAATGTTTGCCAAAGAATGTAGCTTTATAAAGTAACTGGGTCAAAAAAGACAGCATATCATTTTACAAATAACTTTAAAATTGCTTAAGTTAAAGAGCCGGGCTCTCTCAGGTCTGTCTTTTCAAAAACGCTGCAGAAACAATATCCAGAATTATGTCTCATAAAATACAGGTATTACAAAGTGGCTGTTTAGCCCATTAAAGAAAATGGAGAGTGAAATCTGAATGATTTCTACCCGAGGCAGGAGCAGACAAAGTTACCAAAATTATGTTAGGCCGACGTCGCAATTCTTCAAGTCTGCAGGGCGGCAAGGCTAACAGCTCCTGCACCGAGACTCTATTAGGAGAGCTGTATTTTTCAGTCAACAATGACAGGCATTCCATTTCTCAGCCTCAAATCTAGTGTAGCTATGGGGAATTCACCCAAAACATTTGCTTTTGCTTTATCAGTGGCATTTGTCTGCCTCAAAAGCCCTGTGAGGGAGAGGGCTACTAAGTGACGTTGTCAGGCAATACTGTCAGAGGCAGCTGATTTAATGGACAAGAAGGGACGCAGAGACCACCTGAATCGCTCTGACTCCGCCCTTCTGAGCCAAGTGAACCTGAGCAATGACGTCATGATCATCATCAATAGCAACAGTGGCTGGGCGTGAGGGGTATGGTGGCTCACGCCTGTAATCCCAACACATTGGGAGGCCAAGGTGGGCAGATCACTTGAGCTGAGGAGTTCGAGACCAGCCTGGACAACATAGTGAAACCCCATCTCTACTAAAACTACAAAGAATTCGCTGGGTATGGTGCCTGTAGTCCCAGCCACTCGGGAGCCTAAGGCAGGAGAATTGCTTGAACTTCCCCAGATTCAAGAGGCAGAGTCTGCAGTGAGCCGAGATGGCGCCACTGCACTCCAGCCTGGGTGACAAAAGCAAAACTCCCTCTCAAAACAAACAATCAAAAAAATAGCAAACAAACAAATCAAATAGCAACAGCAACCACAATCACCATCACCATCAGGGCTGGAACAAGGATGAGGCAGGCAGGCTCTGATAGTAACAGGAGGAAGCAGAGCAAGGAGGGAGGGAAAGGAAGGCAAAAGAAGGGGAAAGAAAACCACAAATGATAATAATAGACACTGACATTTACGGACCACTTACTACATGCTGGGAACCATCCTGAGGGCACACAGGCTCACGTAATCCACTGAACAGCTGGGTAAGTATCATGGGTCAATATCATTCTCATTTTAATGTGGGTAGGTCACAAGATTTTCATCTGTACAATGGGGGCACCGCTGGCCCCCAAGGCCAGTGTTGGTGGAATGCAGCGAATAGAGGTGAGTACCGCGTGACAGGAGGCTGCATCAGTAAGCAGGGGCAGCCAGCCAGGTAAGGAACATGCCCACTGAGATGGCGGTCAGGAGGTTGAGGGATCCCCAAATTGCAAGTTGTGATCTTGAGACAAGGGATACGTTGCTAGACACTAATTCTTTCTTGGAGTCTCCTTCTCAGCTCTTTGGCTGCACATTCTGGAGAGGATGACCACAGAGACCCATTTACTCAACGCATCTCAATGAAACAGGGATCTTCTAAAGGGCATTGTCTTATATAGATCCTTGTACCTGCAATACCTGCCTGGCCCTCATATGTTCTCAGGAAATATTTATTTATGAGTAAGCAAATGCATAACATGACACAGCTGCTCTGGAATGACAGTTGTGAGCACAGGAGGCTGCTGAGACTTCCAGAGACTGTAGACCAAGAACAAAGACCCTATGAAGTTCCTCCAGGAAAGCAGATATGGCAGTGTGCTAGGGCTGCCCTAGCGAATCAGCACAAGCTCAACAGAAACTGCCTCTCATCGTTCAGGAGACCAGAAGTCTGAAACCAAGGTGCTGGCAGGGGTAGCTCCTTGTGGAAACCGTGCCAGGTTTCCCTCCTAGTTTCTGGGGGCTGCCCATGACCTTGGTATCTCTTGGCTTGTAGAGGCATCACTCCAATGTCTGCCTCTGACTTTGCAGAGCCTTGTCCTCTGTGTCCTCTCCTCTTCTCCTTTTTCTGTTTTGTCTTTTGGTGGTTTTTTTTTTTTTTTTTTTTTAAGAGATGGGGTCTTGTTATGTTGCCCAGGCTGGCAATGAACTCCTGGGCTCAAGCGATGCCCTCTTCACAGCCTCCCGAGTAGCTGGGACTACAGGCGCACCCACTTTCCTCTTCTCATGAGGACAACTGCCATTGGATTTAGGGCCCACTCTAAAGCCTGGATGATTTAACCTTGAGATTCTTAACTAATTACTTCTGCAAAGTCCCTGTTTCCATATAACGTTTCATCTGCGGTTCTGTGTGGGTATGGATTTTGGGGAGACGCTATTCCACCCACTACCCTCACACTGCAGCTCACCCACACTGATAGTTTCCCTTGCCTGTGTCTGTCCCACTGGCTTAGAACCACAGCATGGCATCGTCACCATGGACTTGGAGAATGTGTAAAGACAGGTGCCTGATCCCATTCCCTGTGAGTCTTGAGAAAAAAGAAAAGTGAGCTTCAAAAACTAGAAGAGCCAGTCTGGTGTGGTGGCTCATTCTGTAATCCCAGCACTTTGGGAGGTCGAGACAGGCGGATCACCTAAGGTCAGGAGTTCGAGACCAGCCTGGCCAACATGCGAAACCCTGTCTCTACTAAAAAATACAAAAATAACCCAGGCGGGGTGGCGTGCGCCTGTAGACCCAGCTTAGGCAGGAGAATCGCTTGAACCCAGGAGGCGGAGGTTGCAGTGAGCCAAGATCGTGCTGCTGCACTCCAGCCTGGATGACAAAGCAAGACCCTGTCTCAAAAAAAGAAAAAAAAAGCTAGAAGAGCCAAATCCCCAATGCCTACGCAAGAACAGAGGGGATAGAGGGGCCTGGGAAGCAAGGCCTGTAAGATCCCTTGACAATGACACATCAGTCCCATGAGAAGGAACACAAAACGTTATCACTGGACCCAGTTCTCCACCAGTGTCTCAGCCTGAATGAGGCTCTTCCTTCCTCATGGGGATGGGAGGAACACCCTGCTTTCCTTGCCCTTCCCAGAAGGAAGGGAACAGCACCTTCCCCATCTCTGCCAGCATCTGTCCATCAAGAGCTGGTCAACAGCTTAGACCCAGGGGTTGCCACAGTCCACATTACAGTGTCACTGGGCCAGGGCTGGGAGAAGCCATGGGAGAAATGCAGACTGGGGAGGCTGTGGCAAAGTCAGGATGAACCAAAATGTGGGTGAGCACCAGAAAGAGTGAAAACCTAAGGAAGAAACACACAACAGCCGAGAATCCACGGGGGATGCGTGGCCAGGTTAGAGCATCCTGGCATCAGGCAGGCACGAGGAGCCCACGATGTGGAGAGGTGATGTACATCTGCAGGCCTTGGTGGCAAGAGCACATCAAACCCTTGGGGGAAGATGCCTTCAGTAGTCCTAATTCCTCCATGTTGGAAAGGTACTTTGGGCCAGGCACTGTAATCCCAGCACTTTGGGAGGCCAAGGCAGGCGGATCACCTGAGGTCCGGAGTTCGAGACCAGCCTGATCAACATGGAGAAACCCCATCTCTACTAAAATACAAAATTAGCCGGGCGTGGTGGCACATTCCTATAATCCCAGCCACTCGGGAGGCTGCGGCAGGAGAATCGCTTGAACCTGGGAGGTGGAGGTTGTGGTGAGCCGAGATCACACCATTGCCCCCCAGCCTGGGCAACAAGAGTGAAAACTCCATCNGGCAAGAGCACATCAAACCCTTGGGGGAAGATGCCTTCAGTAGTCCTAATTCCTCCATGTTGGAAAGGTACTTTGGGCCAGGCACTGTAATCCCAGCACTTTGGGAGGCCAAGGCAGGCGGATCACCTGAGGTCCGGAGTTCGAGACCAGCCTGATCAACATGGAGAAACCCCATCTCTACTAAAAATACAAAATTAGCCGGGCGTGGTGGCACATTCCTATAATCCCAGCCACTCGGGAGGCTGCGGCAGGAGAATCGCTTGAACCTGGGAGGTGGAGGTTGTGGTGAGCCGAGATCACACCATTGCACCCCAGCCTGGGCAACAAGAGTGAAAACTCCATCTCAAAAAAAAAAAAAAAAAAAAAAGTAATTTAGCACATATACTGCATATTACAAAATACCCTTGTGGGGTTTGGGGTAACATCCTATAACAACAACATTTCTTTTTTCTTCAGTGAAAATATGATTATTCAACCTGACCAACATGGTAGAGAAGCCCCATCTCTACAAAAATACAAAAATCAGCTGGGTATGGTAGCATGTGCCTGAAGTCCCGGCTACTTGGGAGGCTAAAGCAGGAAGATCGCCTGAGCCTGGGAGGTCGAGGCTGCCCCGAGCTGGGATCACACTACTGCGCTCCAGCCTGGGTGATGAAATGAGACCTTGCCTCAAAAAAAAACAAAACAAAACAAAGTGAATATTCACACTAGAAAGGAGAAACAGGGACACTAAAGCTGAAGTCAAATTTCACCACCAAATACACTTGCTATAAATTTACAATAAAAAAATTTGTTTTTGCTTTTCAGAGCTCTTTGGCTTTTGGAATAGCAAAAAAGGGACTGCACATGGATATTTCCAAGCTGGAACCGAGGCACTTTCTAGACAAAGGCAGACTTTTCCCCAGGAGGTAAGGTGTGGAAGTGAGTTCAGGGTTGAGGCCAGCAAGACTCAGACCACAGCCTCCTGCTCCAAACAGCCACATCACTTAACCTATTTTGTAAACCAGGCTTCCCTCAAGGGATCTGGTTTAATGAAAGAATTTGGGAGCTACAAAAAAGACTGAAAATTGTTGTTGGATGTCAGATGTTGGCAAACTTTTTTTGTAAAGGGCTAAATAGTAAACAACTTAGACTTTGTGAGCCAAGAGGCAAAACCGAGGCTATTACAGAGGTATTTACATAACAGGAGAGAAAACAAATTTCTGCAAATTTTTTATTGATGAAATTCAAAACTTTATGACACTGAAATCAGAATTCCATATCATTTTCATGTTTCAAGAAATAATATTCTCCTCTTTATTCTTTTTTGCAGATGACTTAAAATGTAAAAGCTATTCTGAGCTTGCAGGCCATAGCCAGAGGTACCGGCTGTATTTTGCCCATGGGCAATAGCTTGTGACTCCTGGTCTAGGTCATTTCAGGTCAACCAGAGGCCTGTCCCAGAGTGAGACCCACTGGTGACGCCCCAGAGTGGAACCAAGTGAAAGCACTTGGCTGGATCAGAGGGATACGAACCCGGCTGCTCCTAAAACAAGACACTCCTTGCCTTTGATGTTCAAGTCACTTAAGAAGGCAATTACTTTCTACTCAATTTTTCAAAACCAAAACAGCAAATATGGTATGAGACATAACTTAGCAAAATTACGTGTTTTAAACAGTCCCTTTCAAAAAATAATAGATTAAAAGTGCAATGTTTTACTCCCTCTTAAAATTGGAATCATGGTATAGCAGGTAGGATACAAAGTTCTCATTTGCATTACATATTTTCAGTGCCATCATTAATCTGAATGATATCAACAAAATGCCCAATGCACATAAATCAATCAGACTTTGAATCGTTCCTGCAGCCTCTGAACGTTTACCATGGAGCTCAATCAGCCAGGCAGGAACACAGATTTTTTTTTTTTTTTTTTTTTTTTTTTTGAGATGAGTCTCACTCTGCTGTCCAGGCTGCAGTACAATGGTGCGATCTCGGCTCACTGCAACCTCCACCTCCTGGGTTCAAGTGATTCTCCTGCCTCAGCCTCCTGAGTAGCTGGGATTACAGGCATGCACCACCATGCCAGCTAATTTTTTTATTTTTAGTAGAGATGGGGTTTCACCATATTATTCAGGGTGGTCTTCAACTCCTGACCTCGTGATTCTCCCATCTCGGCCTCCTAAGTGCTGGGATTACAGGTGTGAGCCACCAGGCCCAGCCACAGGAACACAGATATTATCATCATGGGACAAGTCATCCCTTCCCAGATTCCAGAACCCTCTCTGGTGTCCACTATGGATTTCAGCACATGTTTATCTATGAAAGTCTAGTCATGCTTTTTGATATACAGGTTCATGGTCACTAGTGTCTTATCCTGCTTGAGCCAAGAATATGCACTAACAGATCAGACAAATCCTGAATTAACATGTGCAATCTACCATCCAAATGGGGAAAGATGATCACAGACAAGTTCATATGAGTAAACTACTTAAAGGCAAATCCTGTGCTTAAAATGGCCATGTGAAAGGTGTCCCTGACATGGAAAGGACAAACCATGAAATGACCCTTGAAGCTCTTAATGTGTCTGCCAAAAAAGCAAAGCCAACTGTCAAACTGAAAAGCCAAAATCATCACAAAAACACCTATTCTCCAAAGGCCTCAACTCTCAAACTATCTCCCACCATCCTTTTTAAGTATGTATAAGGAGGCCAGGAAACTAACATTTGCTGAGATTTTACTCTCAGCTTTGTGTGCTTTGCATAAATGGTGTCGTTGAACACATTGACAGGTGAGAAAACTAACGTATTAACATTTTAATTACCTTGCACTATCACGAGGTTAGAAAGATTCAGATATGAGACATCCAAAGCTTGTGATCTGAATACTAGAGTCAGAGGCTGGCAACCGATGGCCCACGGGCTGAATCTGGCCCACTGCCTTTTTCTATAAATAAAGTTTTATTGGAACATAGCCGTCTATTTATATATTGTCTGTGCCCGCTTTCCTGCTGTAACAGGAGAGTTGAGAAGTTGCAACAGAGACCACAAAGCCCACAAAGCTGAAAATATTGACTATCCAACCCTTTAGAGAAAAAGGCCATGCCCCAGCTCCTGTGGGTACCTGCTATGCTACAGCCCCTCTGCTGGGGGAAACCGGCCCACTCACAGGTTCCCAATGAGGCAGCATCTCTGGGCAGTTCCTTAGCAGCTGGTGGCACTGTGACCTCCTTCCCCCAATCACCTTGACCATGTTGTCTGGACAATATAAGCACCCGTGACGTGAGGCCAGCCTTGTAGACAGGGTGGCTGCCTGGGGGGAAAGCCTTTTCCGAAAGACACAACAGTGACTACACTGAACCCATCCCATGCATCCTTTTGAGAGTTAGAAGGAGGCAACTGCAAGCCAGCAACAAAAGAAAAAAGACGCAAGGGGGGACACGGAGACTTGGAAACCAGTGAAGCCACGCTGAAGACGCAGACAGAGAGCTAGAGACAAGGTCAGGGGCCTCTGTTGCACTCCAGACCCGGTCCGGAGGCTTTTCCATGCTTAGGCGCAGGGACTGTCAGGGTCCTGTTGCCCCTTTCTTTATCCTCCTTTATCTTTCCCCAAAAGCATCTGGAGTTCACCTCCACTCCCTGCCACCAGGGGTCAGAGGAACTGGCCTGACAGGCTTGTTTCCCTCCACCAGACAACAGCAAGGACCAAGATTGGCAAAGTGACACATCCTCTCCAAAAGAAAAACATGCAGAGCATTAGGAGATATACCTAATATAAATGACGAGTTAATGGGTGCAGCACACCAACATGGTACCCGTATACATATGTAACAAACCTGCACGTTGTGCACATGTACCCTAGAACTTAAAGTATAATAATAAAAAAAAAAAGAAAAACATGCAGAACAAATCAAAGAACACAAGCCACGACTGACAAACACAGCTACACTCAATTTTAAAGTACTGAGCTGTTTGAAGAAAGGAAGCATGGCAAGGCCCCTTCCAACTAATAACAGCAACAACAACAACACTAAATATTTTATAATAATTTCAAATTCTTAATTATTTATGGTATTTCCCTCCATTAACATCACAAACATCATTATGTGTGTGTGTGTGTATTTTTCTCATTTTAAAACCAACAGATGACAGTAAAGGATTTCTTTTCCTTTCCCATCCTCTTTACAGGAGGATCTACTGTTAAGTTTTCAAGACCACCCAGAAAGAAATTAGAAGTTGGGTTTGTATCCTTAATCCCTTAGTTAGAAAAAAGTGAAAGTAAAGAAACTTCATCTCCGGCTGGGAGCAGTGGCTCATGTCTGTAATCCCAGCACTTTGGGAGGCCAAGGCGGGCAGATCACCTGAGGTCAGGAGTTCGAGACCAGCCTGACTAACATGGTGAAACCCTGCCTCTACTAAAAATACAAAAAAAATTAGCCGGGTGTAATGGTGGGCACCTGTAATCCCAGCTACTTGGGAGGCAGTAAGAATCGTTTGAACCCGAGAGGCGGAGGTTGCAGTGAGCCAAGATCATGCCACTGCACTCCAGCCTGGGCAACAGGGCGAGACTCTGTCTCAAAAAACAAAACAAAACAAAACTCCATCTCCAAGATCCTGCTATATCAACTTCAGTTTTTTTTAAGTTAAATTTGATTTTTAAATCCCTTAGCTGATGAGACTTGTGTTTTGTTTGTTTGTTTTTTATCATTTTACTTCTATTTTTAAAATAGAGACTTGTGGTTCTTTTTCCAAAAGCAGTCCAACAGAAAGTGAATGGTAGTCAATCCATAATAAAACAAGAGTTACCTTTTGACCTGGAAGAATTATTAGCATTTTGATTTGATGGGTTCTTAGCTCTTCAAATTCAAAAATACCTTATTCAAGTCCAGGAGTTTTCCAAATACTTCGGTTCTAAAGATTACCCTTTTTCGATGCTTTTAAAACTAAAAGGGCATATCAGAATAGAAACCTGGCTGTTGAATAACTTGTAAGCCTTGTAGAGATGTACAAAAACATGGCCACTTGAGCCAGCGGTGTGGTGAAAGTCTGGGGCCCACACTACACACACACACATGAACTTCTCATGACCTTCAAGTATATTCATATGATATATCACAAATACCATAAAGCAGTATTGTAATTACAGGGAGGAATTGATTTTAAAAGGTCTACATCAAAATTAATAGTCATAAAAATATAATAAACTAGACTGGAAAATTTAGGGATTAGAGCATTTTGAACATTATACCTCAAATTTATAAAGGCTGTATATTAACATTCACAAAGGTTTTAAATATGGAATAGCTATGTACATGGTGAATTTATTCTAAAATTCAGACTCAAAGAAAAAATGAATATGAACTCCTCCTCACCGTGTTCCAGACCAAAATCAATAAGTTCCCTTTAGATAATTAAAATGCTGGTCCCATGACCTGCCATCCTATTCCCAGGCTTAGAATGTTAGGAACACTGTATCTGCTTTGAGACTGGAAGAGAGCAGGTTACCCTGATGCCTCTGGGGCCAAACACGGGGGGATGCCTTTCCCCAGTACAAGAAATCAGCCCTGCTCCCCAAGGAGAAGAACATAGTGGCATGTTTTGGTGAGACTGAGGCATACATATCTTAGGGTAAAAACTGAATCATCAAAGGAAAATGTTTCAGATTCTAGGGTAAGCTGACATGGTACATATATACAGTGAAATCCACCCAGGGAGGCTGAAAGTCCAATAAGCCACCACAGTACATTAAAAATGTCCTGTTTTACCTATAGCCAACAATAATAATAAATCATATACTTAAAATTTTGTTTAAAGGGTAGGTCTCATGATAAGTGTTTTTACCGCAGTAAAATATTTGTTTAATGTCCTCCACATGGCTATTATGATTGGAAAAGGCATACCTTGAACAGAGATGAATAAGTCTGCCTATCTGTGAAATCTCAGTTCAGCATGCTGACCATTAGTAATCTTCTCAGAACATTTCAGATATATGAAAATAACACCAATGTCTGACTTTGAACCTGAACTGGTTTCAGTTAAAGTGATCACCTTCAGCCAAAATAATGGGTATTTCTTTCTTGGCCTTCCTTCTGCAGATTTCTAAAAGACAGTGGCAACACTGAATATCCTTTTAGAAACAAACAACTACAAATTAGCTGGGCGTGGTGGTGCACATCTGTAGTCCCAGCAACTTGGGAGGCTGAGGCAGGAGAATTGCTTGAACCTGGGAGGCAGAGATTGCAGTTAGCCGAAATAGCACCACTGCACTCCAGCCCGGTGACAGAGCAAGACTCTGTCTTAAAAAAAGAAAGAAAAACCGTTATAGATATTCATTCCTTTTTAATTTCTTGATAAATAATAGACCAGTAAGAATCACATAAGAAGCAGTTTACAATTTTCAAAGCGTTTTTACAGATCCCATTGGATCTTCAAAAGAGCCTCCATTAGGAAAAACTAAATTCAAGTTGAAAACTATCCACTTTGTTTCTCCCATAAAAATATATTCAGCCCCTGGAGATAATCTCCAAATTCCTCAGATTTTATAAGTTAATTTTCTTATCTTGACCGAAAATCTGTAGAAACAAGGATTTTTCACCAACAGTGAGCTCCCTTTTTATAAAATCCTTATCTACCAAGATTGACCTCTGCAAACCTCTACAGTCCCTGGTTGTGAGCCCCTGAGGGAAGAAGCTAGCATAAACAAGTTCAGAACTACTGCGGAGGGAACAACCTGACAAGTTGCAAGCAAGCAAGGAGTGAAAAACTGAGTTAATTGCACAAGAATGTGTGTATTTATAAATGTAGGATAAATAAGATCATGTAGAAACTCTCTTTAGACTTCCATCCTTACTGCTGCAATTGAACAAACGGGTGAACGTGTTTGACCGCAACTGCCCTAATGCTATTCTTCCCATAAATAAGTGAAATTCTTCAATTGTAAGTTTTCCTACTCTGGCAATTTTAAGGAAAGTGATTCTTGAGGCTGTGGGTGAAATACCACATTCATTTTCTAAAAAATAAGGTATATTTACTTGCACTTTCTACCATTTGATATATATTCTCTGTTTAAACTGTGTAGCCCCTAATAGACTGCAAAGACAATGATGAAAAGGACCTTGCCTTATTCACAGGTACATCCTTGGAACTTGGTAAACGGCTTAGCCTCCATAGCAGGCGGTCAAGACTTACTGAGTGATTAAATTAAAACACTGAATTCCATATTGTGCAGAAAAAAAAAAAAAATCAACGTCAGACCTCTGAAAAAATTGACTTGTCTAGTAGAACTTACTATGTAAGCAAATGTGAAGAGAAGCGCAATGGGAAGACCTCCTCATCAACAACATTGCAATCAAGATGGGCCCCGTGCCCACCCTGGATTTCTCTGAATCAGCCACTCCTTAAGTTCCTATGTTGCTCCACTCAGCCAATGGCAATTCCGGGAGAGAGGCGATTGATAATCATTATGTTTTCTGCCTTCTCTTGGGTTATGAATTTATCATGACGCAAAAGTCGAGCTACTCTGATGCCACGTTAACAATGATAAACACCATAAAGACAAAAAGAAACTGAATTTAAGCGCTCGGATTCTGCAGAGGAGTTTATTAAACAGATTAAAAGGAAAGGCAAAGCTACACAATTACGGAAAACAGGTAGCAACACTCTGGCTGGCTATTTTCGATGGCCACCTGAGAGCAGATTTCCAGTGCCCTCATTTATGTAGGTACATTATCCTGTGTTTTATTGTTAGTCACAGCTGCAAGTTGATTAATTTGCATTCAGAAATTCTAAGTGGCAAATGTGCAATGCATAGTAATATACATTTTTTTCTGGACACTGTGAAAATGCCGAAGCCACATCTCCTAAGTAACTCTTGCTCAACCAGTGAGCAAAATCCACAAAAGAGTTTGCAAAAGGCTTTGAAAGAGTTTGTTTTGAAAGGAAAACTGCAAGAGCAAAGCCCTCTCCTCCACTCCAGCCCTTAAAAAACAAAACTAAACTAAGTCTGAAGCAAAACCAAACAAAGAGAACAGTTGGGTGATGTCAAGCTGCCAGAATCATAAATGTTGTCAGTTCACGTCCCAGTCTTCCTGCTCCCTTGGCATCGCCAATAAAATCCAGAAACACCAGAGATGACTCAGTACCACAGTCGGTGCTTAAATAAGGGATAAAGATACCTGTGAAATCCATTGCCTCAATGCAATCATGGGAGGTTCTTAAGAATACTGAACCTCCTCTCTGTTTTCTGCATTAAAGAGATAAGGAGTGGCATGGATAATCTAAATGGGTGGAAAATACATATCATCGGTGTGAGAACACATATTCTGATAGGTGTTCCCCTCCATCAGCCCCCTAGTCTATACTCCTAGCTGCTTTATTTTCCAGATCATGCCTCCCCTGCTCAAAGTGAATTTGCATTCCTTTTCACACTGACCTTATGAGTGGATCTGAGACCATGCTTCCTAGCAGGAGAAAACAACTTTTCCATTTGAAAACCTTTGCGAATTACCCACAACTATGACAACAGGTGCTCAACAGTTGATAGTATTCTTTTTGGAAAGTTTTCTCAACCACTTAAGTTAACTTGAAGATGCCTAACAGCAGGATATGACCAAGCAAACATATTCATCAATTAATTCAAATGGAATTTTGGTTTACTTTTATATAATTTCCCATGCTTAAAACTCCTAATTGCTTTCCCAGGCTGGCTGCCATGAACATGGCCCAGTCAAAGAACGCACCAGTCAAATGCTTGTGTACATCATGTCACCTGTTCATTTCCATCAGAGACATCATGGACACAGCTGAAATACTAGGCCTGGCCTTTTGTAAGTTCGTTAGAGCATCACAAACATAACTGCAGATATTCTCACTATTTGTGACTCGGTGATTCAAATATTTTCTCAAACCTTCCCTGGCACTGCATATTAGATGGACTGAAAGATGCTGAACCATAAGGCCGGGCACGGTAGCTCACGCCTGTAATCCCAACACTTTGGGAGGCTGAGGCGGGAGGATCGCTAAAGCCCAGGAAATGGAGACCAGCCTAGGCAACATGGTAAAACCCCATCTCTACAAAACATATAAAAACTTGCTGGGTGTGGTGGCATACACCTGTAGTCCCAGCTACTAGGGAGGCTGTCACAGAAGGATTGTTTGAGCCCAAGTGGTCAAGGCTGCAGTGAGCCATGGTCATGCCACTGCACTCCAGCCTGGGTGACAGAGTGAGACCCTTTTTTAAAAAAAAAAAGAAAGAAAGATGTTGGACTATACACAAGAAGTGAAAAAGAAATACCTGAGATATGGCTCTTGGGGAGAAGGAACAAAGCATCAACTAATAGAATTCAGTAAGAAAAGGAGGTACTGATCAAGGCACTCTGCTAAGGTTTGACTAGTGGGATTCCACATGGTCTGCATGCTTATGGCTTAAATGAGCTACAAACACTGAAACTGTCCACTTAATTAGCCCCAGAACAAAAAGTACAGACTGTGAGTCTGAGACCTACAAAGACTCCAAAAACAGAAACTACCATTGCCTCAAGCTAATCACTCTAAGTCCCAGAAATACATCTGAGGTTGCAAACAGTCCATTTCTTTATTTTATATATATACACACACACACACACACACATATACACACACACACACACACACACATATACACACACACACATAATCTGTTATATATATAATATCTGATATATATAATATTCAGAAAAAAATTTAAATGTCTAAAGGACCAGATATAACTTAAATCATAAAACTATGGCAACAAAACAAAGCTTCTTTAGTTAAAAGAACAGTAAATATTTAATTAGAGTTAAAAGAAAAGCAATTTGATCAAGAGTCACAAATTGTGGGTTCTAGTCCTGGTTCTTTTATTCTTTTATTTATTGCTGTTGCTTTTCATTCTTGTGCATAGTTCAAAAAGGCAAAATATTTATAAAGTCCTTCTGAGTATGAACACTATGATCCATAACCTCATTTTTGCAATGGAAAATTTACTAGTATATTAAATTCAACCAATGGGAGAGGTTAGGCAGACGTATGATCACATGCTGGAAGGAGCTACAGAGAGTGTTATACAAATGCGACATGCTGGTACTATGAGGTCAAATAACAAGTATCTTAGCACAAACCAGCCCTGGCATAATTCAGGATAACAAATAACACAAGGTGCAAGAATAAAAGTAAGTACACATCAAGTGGACGTGGAGATTCCTGTTGGATTTGACCTTCCACATAATCACCACAAAGAATTTAAAACAATTAAGTCCAAGTTTAGGGACACTTGGCACAAAAAGCCACCAGAGCCACACCCAAGTAGAGCATTTTCCACACCTCCAGGAAGGAGAGAGTGGTAAATGAAGGGCCTTCCAGCAGACTCCAAAATAAAGAAGGATGACACTTCAGTGACATATCTGTCAACTAATGACGTTCACCAGAAAGTTCCAATTTTTTTTTTTTTTGAGGCGGAGTCTGGCTCTGTTGCCCGGACTTGAGTGCAGTGGCCGGATCTCAGCTCACTGCAAGCTCCGCCTCCTGGGTTTACGCCATTCTCCTGCCTCAGCCTCCCTAGTAGCTGGGACTACAGGCGCCCGCCACCTCGCCCGGCTAGTTTTTTGTATTTTTTAGTAGAGACGGGGTTTCACTGTGTTAGCCAGGATGGTCTCGATCTCCTGACCTCGTGATCCGCCCGTCTCGGCCTCCCAAAGTGCTGGGATTACAGGCTTGAGCCACCGCGCCCAGCCGAAAGTTCCAATTTTAAAAGTTCTACAATGTGAATTTTTAAGTCATCTCAATTGTCTCAGTGAAGAGAATATGATTCCTAGGCCAGACACAGTGGCTCACACCTGTAATCCCAGCACTTTGGGAGGCCAAGGTGGGAGGATGGCTTGAGTCCAGGAGTTTGAGACCTGCCTGGGCAATGTGGTGAAACCCCGTCTCTATAAAAAATACAAAAGTTAGTTGGGCATGGTGGCAACGTACCTGTGGTACAGCTACTCAGGAGGCTGAGACGAGAGGATCACTTGAGCCCAGGAGGTCAAGGCTGCAGTGAGCTGAGATCGCACCACTGCACTCCAGCCTAGGTGACAGAGTGAGACCATCTCAAAAAAAAAAAAAAAAAAGAGAGAGAGAAGAGAGAATATGATTCCTATTAACTCATGTAAATGTCTACTGAGGAGAAAAACTGTTAATGCATCTGGAGCCATCTCCCTCTGGATGCCTGCCTTCCCGTCCAGTGAAGAAACTTTCAGGGGTAAGAGAACACCCTAGACTCTGGGAAAATCTTCTGGTGTCCTGTTGCCTACCTTCTCTCTCTATGCAAAGGCTGGAAGAGATGGGCCTCAGGGGAGCAGAAAGACATCAAGGCATTTGTGACAAAGCCAGCCAGCTTCCTCTCCCCATAGCCCTGGGCAGGCGCTGTTTGATGACCATAACTCTATTTGCCAGAGAGATGTTCCACAGAACATGTTGGTGTGGTACCCTGGTGACATCTTGTGGTGAAATAGAATATAAATAAGCCTAAAATTCTACCCATGGCTGCACTGAGGTTCAATAGAGCCTGATCTCCCTGTCCCCATGTTTCTTTTTGTTTGTTTTTTGAGACGGAGTTTCGCTCTTTTGCCCAAGCTGGAGTGCACTGGCATGATCTCGGCTCACTGCAACCTCAGCCTCCCAGGTTCAAGTGATTCTCCTGCCTCAGCCTCCCAAGTAGCTGGGATTACAGGTGTGTGCCACTGCACCTGGCTAATTTCTGTATTTTTAGTAGAGACGGGGTTTCACCATGTTGGCCAGGCTGGTCTTGAACTCCTGGCCTCAAGGGATCCACCCAGCTTGGCTTCCCAAAGTACTGGGATTATAGGCGTGAGCCACCACATCCAGTCCTTGCATGTTTCTACCTGAACAACTTCTCCTGCTGTCCTTCAAAGGGTAGATACTGAAGTCCAGTGGACACACACATTTAACCACAAATCGAAACAAACACTTCCCAGTATATGCTATACAAGAAAAGAGTAGCGTTGACTAGAAGAATGAGATATTTTCAGAGATGAAAACATTCTCTATTCCCTAGGTCCCCATGTGTTCTGATGGAAAGGAACTACATCCTATGGGCAGAGAGTCTCGGGTAACACATGTTTACCTCCCAAGACTCCTTAAACAAAGTCTTGACTCAGAAGATAAAACTCCATCAAATTTGTGTGAATCATCATTTTTATTCAACTACAAATTCTTTAATCTTTTTTTTGTCTTGTTTTTTGAGACAAAGTCTAGCTCTGTTGCCCAGGCTGGAGTGTGGTGGCTCAACCTTGGCTCACTGTAATCTCTGCCTCCTGGGTTCCAGTGATTCTTCTGCCTCAGCCTCCTGAGTAGCTGGGATTACAAGCATGCGCCACTACGCCCAGCTAATTTTTTGTATTTTTAGTAGAGACGGGCTTTCACCATGTTGACTAGGCTGGTCTTGAACTCCTGACCTCATGATCTGCCCGCCTCAGCCTCCCAAAGTGCTGGGATTACAGGTGTTATACCAGCCAAATTCTTTAATCTTAAAGTGTACAATTCACAGGAGGTAAACTTAGGGTGTTTGTCTACCTGGGGATAAAAATGAGTAATGAACAGGAAAGAGATTCCAACAAATAAAATGATTGCATGGTAATACTGCGAGCCCGTCTGGCTGTGATTGCCAGCACAGATGAAGAGATCAGAGCAGTGAGGATCAGAACGGGAAGCTGAACCACTGGCATTGTAAGCTAAAGAAGTACAAGAGAAGCACATGTCAATGCTAACAGAAATCCCTCTGTTTTTTTGCTTATTTTTTCACATGCCTGCTGTGTCAAAAGAAATACTTCTTTGTGTCCACAGTAACTTCTTTTTCAACTTTGAAAGGCAAGAGGTGCATTTACTGGAAGTACTATGAATCTGTCTGGATGAAATCCTTAGGCTGGGAGCAGCCCTCAGTAGGTCAGGAGGGCTGGTGGGAACGTACTTCCTGCGTATGACCCACTGATCATGCACCTGTGATAGAGTGCCCATCGGCAGGAACCACAGCACAGCCATGCTGGCCTCTATTACCTATCCAGTGTGACAATAAATGAGGCCAGGCACACACCTCTGTTACCTATGATTCTCCACAAGAGTAGCAGCAAAGCAGTGAGACCTGAGTTACACAAGAAAATATCACAGGAAGAAAGAAAGAAAGGAAGAAAGGAAGACAAAAGAAAAGAAAAAAGAGAAGAGAAGAGAAAGGAAAGGAAAGGAAAGGAAAGGAAAGGAAAGGAAAGGAAAGGAAAGGAAAGGAAAGGAAAGGAAAGGAAAGGAAAGGAAAGGAAAGGAAAGGAAAGGAAAGGAAAGGAAAGGAAAGGAAAGGAAAGGAAAGGAAAGGAAAGGAAAGGAAAGGAAAGGAAAGGAAAGGAAAGGAAAGGAAAGGAAAGGAAAGGAAAGGAAAGGAAAGGAAAGGAAAGGAAAGGAAAGGAAAGGAAAGGAAAGGAAAGGAAAGGAAAGGAAAGGAAAGGAAAGGAAAGGAAAGGAAAGGAAAGGAAAGGAAAGGAAAGGAAGGCAAAGGAAGACTGGACAGGACAGGACAAGAAAGGAAAGGAAAGAGGGGTCTTCTTTCTAATATTTTCTAGGCAGCATCAGGAAAAAAAAAATCATTATTAAAGTTTTTCTGCCAGACTATACATCCCGGAGAATGCTGAGATTTAATACACAGGATCTGAGCTGTAAGATTAATGGAGATTCAAAATGTTAGGTACCCTTTTCCTTGAAGGCTGGGAGGCATCAGGCTTGGTGCAATCTGCAAGCTGATTTTAACCTAAACTCAAACTAGAGAGGGCAGAATTAGAGCATGTTACCCTGAAGGGCTCAGCTTTGAGGGCTTAAGACTATTCATCTCCAACCGTTCATTCCACTCATTTCTTGAGGATACTCAGATGTTGCTGAAGAATAAACAAATGAACAGTATATGCTTTCGTTCACAAAGTGAGCCAACATGCCAAGTTTTGGGGTTTTTTTTTTTTTAAGATGCAGACGTACCAGTAAAAGGAACAGCAGTATTAGAATAAAATACAACTAGTACTAGAACTATTTTTAAAGTCCTGGGTGAAAACATACAATGCACAATTTAAATGCGGAATAGAAGGGAGTCAAATTATAAAAACAGAGAACAGAATATAGTTCAAAGAGATGTGCTGCTTGGAAATAAGGAAAAAATACTAAAACATGGGATGCCATGGTTTTTCCATGTTAACCTAATATTTCATGAATTAAGATAGAATAATTACATTGAAGCACAGTTTTCTTAATTAGCCCAGGTATATTTCCTGGGGAAGGAATAACTTATTGCAATAACTGGTGTTGGGACAATGAACTACTCATCTGGAGAAAATAAGCTGGATCCTTACCCAATTCCTCATGGCAAAACAAATCCTCAACGAATTTAACGATTTCAAAGTCAAACATAGGCACGTTCAACCAATAAGATACATGAGTCAATATAACGTTACCATGGAGAAGGATTTTTAAAGCATAACAATTAAAAGCAGAGATCACAGAAGACAGGCTGATAGATTTGGCTGCAATAGAATTAAAATTGAAAGACAAAAGTAAAACAAAAAATTAAAAATTTAAAGACAAAAAAAGCAGAGGTCATGAGCAAACAGTCATACACCACATACCAATATTTCAGTCAATAATGGACTATGTGCACAATGATGACCCCATCAGATTATACGACCATATTTTCACTGTACCTTTTCTACATTTAGGTGTGTTTAGATGCACAAATATGTCCCATTGTATTACAACTTCTTACAGTATTCGTTACAGTAATATACTGTACAGGTTTGTAGCCCTGGAGGAATAGGCTATACCATATGGCCTGGGTGTGTAGTATGGTATCCAACCAGGCTTATGTAAATACACTCTATGATCTTCATGGAATGACAAAATACCGACAATACATTTTTCGGAATGTATCTCCCTTGTTAAGCAATGTGACTGTACCTGTGATATACATAACCACAGGTTAATATCCTGAACATTTCAATAGTTCCTGAACACATAAAAATTCTTACCATTCACAAATATAAAGACACCAAGATACATCCTGGCTTAACACGGTGAAACCCGTCTCTACTAAAAAAAACTACAAAAAACTAGCCGGGCGAGGTGGCGGGCGCCTGTAGCCCCAGCTACTCGGGAGGCTGAGGCAGGAGAATGGCGTGAACCCGGGAGGCGGAGCTCGCAGTGAGCTGAGATCCGGCCACTGCACTCCAGCCTGGGCGACAGAGCAAGACTCCGTCTCAAAAAAAAAAAAAAAAAAAAAAGACACCAAGATACAAATCAGTCACAGAACATGAATAGATCATTTGCAAAAGAAATTGTTAACACGTCCATAAAAAAAATGTTTAGCTTCACTAATAATCAAGAAAGTACACAGTAAAATTAGATTCTACCTTTCTCTTACTACTCAGCTTTAGAAAAACGTTACTTATTCATATGAAGATACTGGGAAGTAGTAGCCTCTCAATATATTTCAAGAAGGCAATTTGGCAATTAATCTCAAAGCCTACAGATAATCTTATTCTTGCAACCAGCACTGCCAAGCTCGCCAAGGAAATACTCACTGGTGTGTACTACAAAAACATTCATTGCAATTCCACTTACAATAGGGAAAAGCTGTAAATAACCTGTATGTCCAACAATAGCGGATTGGTTAAGGAAATCATGACTCACCCATCCATGAGGACATTGAGCGGCCATTTAAAATAATGCTGTTGAAGGATTTAGTGACACAGAAATACTATTAAGTGAAAAAAGGCAGTTTCTTGAACACTTTCATTTTCTTTTTTTGGCTGGCTTATTATTATTATCATCATCATTATTATTATTATTTTAAGACGGAGTCTCCCTCTGTCGCCCAGGCTGGAGTGCAGTGACCTGATCTCGGCTCCCTGCAAGCTCCGCCTCCCGGGTTCACGCCATTCTCCTGCCTCAGCCTCCCGAGTAGCTGGGACTACAGGCACCTGCCACCTCGCCCGGCTAATTTTTTTTTTATTTTCAGTAGAGACGGGGTTTCACCGTGTTAGCCAGGATGGTCTCGATCTCCTGACCTCGTGATCCGCCCGCCTCGGCCTCCCAAAGTGCTGGGATTACAGGCGTGAGCCACCACGCCCGGCTATTTTTTTTTTTTTTAACTTTTAAAGAGATAATACATATGTGTGTTATCAGGAATTTCATATTGGAAATGACCACCAAAAAAATGACTTGTTCCACTGAACAAAGAAGGAACAACAGGCCAGGCATGCAGATCACAAGGTCAGGAGATCGAGACCATCCCGGCTAACATGGTTAAACCCCATCTCTACTAAAAATACAAAATAATTAGCCGGGGGGGGTGGCGGCGGCGCCTGTAGTTCCAGCTACTGAGGAGGCTGAGGCAGGAGAACGGCGTGAACCCGGGAGGCGGAGCTTGCAGGGAGCTGAGATCGCGCTACCACATTCCAGCCTGGGCGGCAGAGCGAGACTCTGTCTCAAAAAAAAGAAGGAAAAATAAAGTTGATGCCACCTTTAGTCTCTTCTTTTCTACTGACAAATCATGGGTACTTCAGCAACCACTTAATCCATCTGGGCATCTGTTTCCTCATCTATAAAACAGGAATAATGATAACTTCCCCACCTTAGACATATGGATTCTATGAATATATTCTCGACATGTAAATGGCCATTTTGTTGTGTTGCTGTTTTGGAAACTCCACCATTACGCCAGCCATGTGAAAATAATTTCTCAGCTCCATTTGACAAAGGAGGCCACTCAGCTGGGCTCCAACACCCTTCCCCCATATCTCTGCCACTGAACTCAAACACCCTCTCCCTTGGGAAACCCAGGCTGGAAACTGAAAGGATGGCTCCATCCTCTTGCTTCTTAAGACTCTGTACTGCCCAGGGGCTCTGAGCACTTTGCATGTTTCCTGCCACATCATTCAGTGGCCCCTGCCTTCCACCATCCAACGTGCCTTTGCATCCTTCTCTTTGCCCAAGCCACCTTCCACATGGTAGGAGCTCAAGCACCTCCCATTAACCTCTTGTGGACCCACCAACACATCACTGGCATTCTTCTCTGACCTATTAGTGCTTCAAGGTTGAAAAGCACAAAAAGGCATGGTCCACAAAAGCGCAGGGTTTCTCAGACTCAGCACTATTGACTTTTGAGGCCAGACAATTCTGTGTTGTCGGGTTTGCCTGTGCATTTTAGGATGTTCTATGGCATCCCTTGCTCTTACCCACTAGATGCTAATAGCAGCCTATTCTCCAAGATATGACAACCAAAATATCTCCAGACCAGTGTCCCTTGATGGGCAGAGTCACCCTCGGAAAAGCACCACTGCACACAGTGAGAAAGGCACTGTATTTATTTCTGCTACTGGCTGTCACAGCCTACAAGCAGCAGGTACCCAAATCACATATACGATCACTGCAAGTACATTTCGTGGGCAGGAAAGTCCATGCCAGAGCTTCAACCAGAACCTCCTGAGACTGAAAGGGGAATGACAGGGAGTGCGTTCCTCGCCGCCTTCCTCTGGCTCCCCTCTGAGCCTTGAACAAAAGGAAGAGGACAGCCCCCTGAACCCTGAGCCTATTTGCGTCTCCTCTGAGAGCATGTTCTGGAAGCGCTCCACAGCGAGCGTGAAGATCTTTTGTGAGATTACTTATCTCGAGCGTGTGTCACTTCTTCAGCACCATAAAACTGAAATACTTGAAATAGATGTCACTACATTTGTCATGAACTGACATGGCCAATTAATATTACAAATTCACCATGGAGAAACGCTTCCAGCTCCCAAGGTATAAACTGCTGAACATCACAATTTCATCTTGTAACAATGGGCCAACCTCGCCACGGCTATAAATACGAAGAAGTACAGGCTGATTAAATGGTAAAAAGTGCTGTTCACTAGGAGTCTCTTTCCAGGGCTGACACTAGCACTGTGCCTAAAGTTAACAGGTACCCCAATGTCTCGGCTGCAAAATGTGTGTTTTTTTTCTCCCTTTCTGCAGGAAAAAGTTGACTGCTGCATACTGTCACTTTTTTCTCCTCCCAGTGAGCAAATGGCACACTCATTACAGGACATGAAAGACTGTGGGCATCGGTTATCCCAAGTTATGTTGCTATTTAGCTAGTTAGACTTTTCCTTTATTTTTTATTTTTCTATTAAGTGGTGTCACAGCCAAACTCTCACCCCTAATGAGGCACAGCTGGGCCCCTGGCCCCAAAGAAATATGCGTTGGAAATGAACTGGAGAGCACTTGGCCTCCCTTGAACTTCCCAGGAGACAGCTTAGACCCTCTTGCCCCCTGGGAGTCGGCCGGCTTCTTTTCCAGTGGCCATCTTCACCATCAAGCAGGAAAACGCCACTGTTCCAAAGTACACAATAGGTTCTGGTGGTTTTCGAACATTCTCCATACACCAGTGCAAATGGAGGGGCATCTGAGGCGAATTCCGCAGGATGTTTTAGGAGCCCAAAGGCCTTGACTTTCTTTTCTTGGCAGAAGTTTTAAGTTTCAGTCCCCAGGCTTCATTCTTTATATTGTTGGTTTGGACGACAGAGGCAGCAGTAAGAAAATAGATTATGTATAAGGAAGATAAATAGGGCCCAATGAATTACCCAAACCAAATAAACAAAGTCTGCTTTGGAAATAAGGTTCTGGAGGGAGGTGAGACCTGTATGCATGAATGTATAAAATCAGAGAGAAATGTGTCAAAAACAAATTACAAACCTTCCAAATACGGGATTACACATGAATGGATGGTAATAATCACACATCACTCAAAGGCAATCTGTGTATTACATCTTGCATTTCATCAAACAAGGCTTAGCTCTTGGGTCATTAATTAGCAACCTCGGTTCCAGATACCAAAAGATGAGGAAGGCTATAGTACTCGGGTCCTGCTTCAATATTGTGATTTGTTTTTCTTATCTACTTCTCTTTTCCCTTATTTTGCTCAAAATGCCTTCTGAGGAAAGACAAGACCTTTCTTATAAAAGGAAAAATATCCACGTCTCTACCCACAGAGTCCACCACTAATGGAAAGAGGAGATTGCTTTCTTCAAAGTACACTTAATTAAAGTAATTTACTAACTCCTTTACATATAATACAAGAAAGCTAGAGAAAGTTTTATGCATTTATATTATACTTTTTTCCTTCTTCTTCTTTTCTCAATACAAGAATCTTTCTGTGTTATGAAAGCTAAGCCAGTCCATACAAAGAACTGTTTACTCCAATACAAACAGAAATTATAGAAAATATAAAAATCCTACTAAACCTTTTAATCTCTAACTTTCCAAGCAGGTGAATTAATATAGAGGACATTTGAGATTTATTTTCTTTAAGCTCCAACAGTAAAGAGTGTTTCAAAGTCATTCTCAAAGTTCTAGAGATTTTTAAAATCCAAACGAACCAAGCTTAACTCTGTGGTGTGATATATAATAAAATCTAATCCAAGATTCACCTACTTAAAGATATACGATACATTTGGATAAGAGAAAATGAAATTTTAAAATCTAAATATATATATGAATCAAATGGTTAAGAAAAATAAATAGAAGTTTCTTGCTTAGAGTAATAAACGCAAGCTTCTTGGTGGATATCCTTAATCCTGATTTTAGAATGAGTCCAAAAAGAAATTACCGGAGTGAAAACCAGGTAATGGAAGAAATGATGAGCATGTTTTCTTTTTTTTTTTTTTTTTTTTTTGAGACGGAGTCTCCCTCTGTCGCCCGGGCTGGAGTGCAGTGGTGCCATCTCGGCTCACTGCAAGCTCTGCCTCCCGGGTTCACGCCATTCTCCTGCCTCAGCCTCCCCAGTAGCTGGGACTACAGGCGCCTGCCACCACGCCCGGCTAATATTTTGTATTTTTAGTAGAGACGGGGTTTCACCGTGTTAGCCAGGGTGGTCTCGATCTCCTGACCTCGTAATCCACCCGCCTCAGCCTCCCAAAGTGCTGGGATTACAGGTGTGAGCCACCGCGCCTGGCCGATGAGCATGTTTTTCTATAGAACAACCTTGCTTCCCTAGCTGCTAACTATGCTTGTACTTACTCATCACACTCTACCTCAGAATTGCCATTCGGGTCCTTTTATTCTTGTTAGTCACACCAGCATTTGTACACTGCTTTCCACGTAAAAAGAAAAGTAAATGGTTCACTTGTCCCTAAACTTTATGTCTTACACAACACAACATTAAGCATATTTCAAATAAAAATTTTCAGTTTTCACTAGCTATGTCAAAGGTTAATACCCAAGCGAAAACCACAGAGTTTTAAAAGACTGTTAAAATGAACAGAAAGCTTTGATTTTCAAGTTCTGATCAGAAAATAACCATGGCAGACTGTTGAGAAATTAAAAATATCGTCAGAAAGCCCTTAAGTATTACTTAGCAAAACAGCTATGACCCAAAATAACATCTGTTATATGTTTGTTATTCACTTTAATAATGACTGAAACTGAATATATGAAATTTGCTTGGAAAATAAGGTTTTGAAGGAAGATGAAAACTGTACATTTAAGTGTATGAAATCAGAAAGATATAAGGTAATATAAGTATCCATCGCATAACTGGCCTTTAAACCACATAAAACTCATTGATACCCACACAGGAGGCCAAGGAAACGCCAACTTCCAACTCAAGAAACTATAAACAAAATCCCAACACTTTATAGACACCATTGGGTAACGAATTTGAAGGAGAACCCTGAGTAAACAAACATTCACAATCATTCAGCATTACCTCCCATGCTACAGGGCGACAATCCAGTTTAAAGTACTCCTGAATTCATCAAAATACAGTTCACAGAGTAATTACACTGGTAATGATTCAGAAGACACTTTAAAAGAGTATTACAGCTTTATTGTGAGATACATAGTTCAAATACGTTTTGCCCATTTAAAATGTACAATGTTTGATGAGTTTCAGTACAATCACAGAGATATGCAAACCATCACCACAGTCAAGAGAAGTGAAGATAAAACAAGAGAAGAGGAAGAGAAAAAAACAAAATAAATAAAGAGAAGGAGAGAAAGAAAAGAGAAGAGACTTGGAGGTACATATTCCAGGGCGAGTTCTTGGGGTCTTTATTGTTGTAGGATTTCTCAGGATGCGTCGTGGTAACAGAGCTTTATTTGCCTGGTTGCCAAATAATCTCTCTTCCCAAAGAATATGAGAGAGAAAGCAACAGAGAACTGTTCATTTGCAAAACTGAGACTCACCGAGTTAAAAAATTAAGTTGTACAGATCAGAAATGTAATCACAGGAGACAAGCTCGGAGAGTTTTTCAATCACTGTGGGGCTGCATCCATTTAAAGTCATGTTACATTAAAGAGAAAAACGTCTGGGAGAGTCTCTTCGTGTCACTTTAGATTAGATTTGTTGTTGTTATCGGGCTGTGCATTTTGTCGGCTTTATTTTACTTTTTTTTTTTTTTTGAGACGGAGTCTTGCTCTGTCGCCCAGGCTGGAGTGCAGTGGCCGGATCTCAGCTCACTGCAAGCTCCGCCTCCCGGGTTCACGCCATTCTCCTGCCTCAGCCTCCCGAGTAGCTGGGACTACAGGCGCCCGCCACCTCGCCCAGCTAGATTTTGTATTTTTTTAGTAGAGACAGGGTTTCACCGTGTTAGCCAGGATGGTCTTGATCTCCTGACCTCGTGATCCGCCCGTCTCAGCCTCCCAAAGTGCTGGGATTACAGGCTTGAGCCACCACGCCCGGCTATTTTACATTTTAAAGATATTGTTTAATGCCCATAAATAAAAAACTTATCACCTACGACTTTTTCTCCATTGCCCAGAGATTAGTAGATGGTGCAAATTAACAAGAAGAGCAAAACTCTCAGTGTTCATCTAGATTCGTATTAACATATTAACTAACTTCCTTGGAGTAATCTAACATAGGCCAACTTCAAATCCAGTGATTTTTTTGTTTTTAATTCTGCTCCACTGAATGTAAGAGTTACCGAAAATCAATCTGTGGTCTATCTCCCTTTACCTATTCTATGTCATGTAGGAGGGAATTGGAAAATTCCATCTGGTGTGTTTCAATGTTTCCTCAAGTGCAACTTCCTTTATCTCACCAAGATCTTGTTAAATTGCATATGAGTTTAGTCCTGGACTCCAAGGACTTGTAAACATCAAGTTGCATAAAAGTGACATTTTACCAATTTAAGTGATAAGTTTTCAAATTGTGAAGCATCTTATTGCAACGATAAATCCACCTTGCTTTCCTCTATGGCTAGACATCTGTATCTTTAACAAACAAAAGTGGCAGTTTAAAAACAATTAGACTCAAAAACCCTAATGAATAAAAATCACTGTCTCTACAGATAGCACATAAACTTAGACGCACACCGGAGTGTGCTTCCACGCTGCATGGCACACACCGGACAGGGACATTCTGAGCCAGGAAGGGCTGTGGCCCCAAAGCTGTGCTTTCCCTACTTTGCTTTCCAGAATGGAGACCGCTCTAGACATCATAAATCTAGAGAACACATTAAAACCTTGATGTGCCTGTCATCAATGTAGCTGCTTTGTCAGGGCATTTTTTTTTCCTTAGAGGAAGGAGAATAGTTTTACTGTGGGTTGACAGGAAAATTTAAAAAGCATTGTCTGTGACCTCATATAGTCAAATCATGACTCCTGTCAACAAACAGCCTCCTGGCCTCCTCACACACCCTCAGTCCTATAGAGTTACATCATACACACATTTACCTGAACTGTCAAAGACATGAAGAAAGGCAAGCAAAGGCCAGGCATGGTGGCTCACACCTGTAATCCCAGCATTTTGGGAGGCTGAGTGAGGAGGATTGCTTAAGCCTAGGTGTTTGAGCCCAGCCTGGGAAACATGGCAAAATCCCATCTCTACAAATATATATATATATATATATATATATACACACACACACACACACATATATATGTGTGTGTATATATGTATTTATATATATTTATATATATGTATATACACACACATGCACATACACAAATATAAATATAAATCAGCCAGGCATGGTGATACACATCTGCAGTACAAGCTACTCAGGATGCTGAGGCAGGAGGATCATTTGAGCCTGGGAGTTCCAGGCTGCAGTGAGCTGTGATTACACCACTGCATTCTAGCCTGGGTGACACAGTGAGAGCCTGTCTTAAAAAGAAAAAAGAAAAGAAAAAAAGTCAAGCACAGGTAGGGAGAGGGACAGTAAAAAAACTGAGGGGGTGAGATGCCTTAGCCTCTGCTTTTTGTGGAAAAGGAGGCTGCTACATAAATACAAGGAAGAAACCAGCATATGAGTTTCCAAACTGACTTTGAGTTGCCAAGGGCATAAAGTCTGGAAGGATCTTGAGGGTCATTTGACTCCACTCCACTTCCAGCTTAGATGCTGACTTCAGAACCTGACCTGTGTAGAAGATGAGTCTCCACGGCCCGCACGGCACACAGAATTATTTATCCCTATACCCCTATATGTTACACCCCCTTTGCTGGCAGGTGAAGTAACTGTTTGCTGAGAGAATGGATGAATCTTGCCTTTAACGTTTCAGGCATGTGTGAAACACCTTCCGAGACACCTGGCACTTAGTAACTTTCAATAGATTTCTGAGCCCTCTGTTAAGTTTCTGCGTCTCCATTCAGGTCAGAAGCCCAGAATCTGGCAGAAGAGTGTGGTTCAGCTCTCATCTCATCAGCAGGATCACATGTCTCAACACAGCCAGGATTTAGGAACAGCAATATTCCATCTTAGGCAGTTTACCACTCCATATGATGATTTGGCACCCTCGATTTTTGTTCTGCTGCTCACATCACACAAAGGCTATTTCTCTCTACTTTATATCTTTAGCATTTTTCCCACAGCAGAGTTGTACCTATATACATGCTGCTTCTACCAGCTGGAAAGTAGGAGTAGAACCAACAATCCTCACTTTGGCCAGTGGTGCTAAGAACTAACAACTCCACATATCCTGCAAGGCAGGCAGGAGAAGTTAGGAAGAATCAGGGAGGAAGGGAACAGACTTTTATGACTGTGGATGCAGGGCAATGGGCTCCCACATTGTGGTAGACAGAATGATGCCCATTTTCTGACCAAAGATGTCCAGGTCCTAATCCCTGAAATTCATGAATATGGTGGACTGCATGGTGAAGGGGAATTCAGGCTACCAGTGAAATTAAGGTTGTTACTTAGCTTGAATTAAAATAGGGAGAGGGACTGGGTGTGGTGGCTCACACCTGTAATCCCAGCACTTTGGGAGGCCAAGGCAGGCAGATCACTCGAAGTCAAGAGTTTGAGACCAGCCTGGCCAACATGTTGAAACCCCATCTCTACTAAAAATTAGCTGGCATGGTGGTATGTGCCTGTGGTCCCAGGTACTAAGGAGACTGAGGCAGGAGAATTGCTTGAACCCATGAGGCAGAGGTTGCCGTGAGCCAAGATCAAGCCACTGTACTCCAGTCTGGGTAACAAAGCAAGGCTCTGTCTCACAAACAAAATAAAAATAAATAGGGAGAGGACCCTGGTTATCCAGGTGGGCCAAACGAAATCACAAAGATCCCCAAAGGTAGAAGAAAAAAAAAAAAGGCAGGAGAAGAGTCCTGGCAAAATGTGACCATGAAAGAAAGACAGAGATGCAAACTTGCTGGCTTTGAAAAATGGAGGAAGAGGCCATAGCAGAAGAATGTGTCAGCCTCTACATCATGGGAAAAGGTCAAAGAATGATCTTCCCCCAGAGCCTCCAGAAAGAAATGCCAACATTTTAGCCCAAGGAGACCCCTATGGGACTTCTATCCCACAGAACTGAAAGATAATACATTTATGTTGTTTCACTGCTACATTGGGGATAGTTTGTTGCAGCAGCAAGTGGAAACTAATACACTTGGAAACAATGGCTGTAATGCATCCATCAGTCCACTGGTTTTCTAACCTGCAAGTGTTCAAAGTGTTGATTTACTTTAAAATAAGCCAGGCTCTGGGGATTAGAAAGACCAAAAAATTCTGTCTATTATCATTATTACTTCCACTACTGTTTTTATGTATATATTTATTATTTTACTTTTCAGCTGTTCTTATTTAATTGGCAAGAATCAGAAATAAATTGAGATGGAATGGTCCACACAGGGCCCATGCTGAGACAGGCAGTGTGGCTGATGGATGAGACCATTGATTAGCAATGTGTTTGTGTCTCCATTGTGTCCCTTATTCACTGTCCTGCCTGGAGCCAGTTAGTCACTCATCTGTGAAATGGGAATAAAAACAGTCCCAATATCTCAAAGATCATTGTATTAGTCTGTTTTCTTTCTCTTTTTTTTTGAGATGGAGTCACCCAGGCTATAGAGTGCAATGGCATGATCTCGGCTCACTGCAACCTCCACCTTCCAGGTTCAAGCGATTCTCCTGCCTCAGTCTCCCAAATAGCTGGGATTGCAGGCATGCGCCACCATGCCCGGCTAATTGTGTATTTTTAGTAGAGACAGGGCTTCACCATGTTGGCCAGGCTGGTCTTGGAACTCCTGACCTCAAGTGATCAACCCGCCTCAGCCTCCCAAAATGCTGGGATTACAGGCGTGAGCCACCGTGCCTGACCTAATACAGGTCCGTTTTTGCACTACTATGAAGATACTACCTGAGACTGGGTAATTTATAAAGGGAAGAGGTTTATTGACTCACAGTTCTGCATGGCTGGTGAGGTCTCAGGAAACTTACAATCATGGCAGAAGGCAAAGAAGAAGCAAGTACCTTCTTCACAAAGCAGCAGGAAAGAAAATGAAGCCCAGGGGAAACTGCCATTTATAAAACTATCAGATCTCGTGAGAACTCACACACAAAAGTGAGAACAGCATGGGGGAAACTGCCACCATCGGCCAATCACCTCCTGCCAGGTCCCTACCTGGGTACACAGGGATTATGGAGATGATAGTTCAAGATGAGATTTGGGTGGGGACACAACCAAACCCTATCAATCTTTATGAGGATTAACAAAGATGAAACACTGTGCGTAAAACATCACGTGAGCACAACACCTGATACATACCAGGGGCTTGATACGGGAAAGAAAATAACCTATGGGACTTCAGTGATTTTACCAACAGCACACAGTTAAAAAGCAAAGCCAGAAATATCATGCAATCTTCCATCCTCTAACACTCTTTCCCCAGTAATATCCTGCATCGACTGCCAAACCCCGCCATGTCTCAAACCACTGGATTTTGGCCCATATTGGCTAAACAGCAAAGACAATCCTCTTAATTTAACCCATTCTCATGGTAGTCTCTGTAAAGCTGCTTGACAATGATTAAGTATCAAATACTGTCATATCAGTAGATCTAAAATATACCAAGCAGTATCCCTAGTTTCCAGTCCAGCTCCAAATTTTTAAATGACGAACCTTTTTTATTGGTAATATTTATTCATTGACTATTGATATGTAACTATTTTCACAATGATAAAGTAGCTCATTAACAAACAAATAACGACATAAAATCACACTATGAAACCAACTGAGTGTGAAACTGAATGGAGCATCACTGGGCATTAAGGTTACAAAGAAAGAAAGGCCTGGTCTTGCTTTCAGCAGGCTTAGCAAATTTTTCAGGGACCTGCGACATGTATATTCAAAAAAGAAAGTGCTAGGCAGTGTGGCTAAATGGCATGATTAGAAGGGACAGCATATTCAGAGGGAGGTGTGATCCCTGAGTGCTGAGGCTCAGGAAGAGGCTTCAGGAGACCAGACTTGGAGGATTACAGGGGTGGGAATGCAGACAGCGACCACAGGGCTGACAGCAGCAGACACTGATTGCACATAGAATTCCAGGCACTGTTGCTTGGTGGTTTATCATCTAAACTCTCAAAAAAGCCCTGAGAGGTAGGAACAATCACAAACCAACCACCTTTTACCGATGAGGAAATTGAAGTTCAGAGAGGTTCAGTACTTGGCTAGTGGTCACACAGGTAGGAATTAGCTTGAACTGGGACCCCTCAGCCTGACCCTGAAAGCGCTCAGATACTCCTGAAGGAGGAGCTGCAGTGACTTTGGGTTACAAAGCACCGACAGGGAGATAGGGATCCTGAGACTTGAGGGTCCAGGGGGTCAGTCTGCAATGTGGAGCTGATGTAGACACAGTCATGAGCCCAGCCCTAGGCAGTAGGGCATGGGCAGCAGGGAGGCAAGGTGAGTCTGACAGGCCAGGTGCCCCTGCCCCCATGGCTGAGAGGGGCAGACTCTGGAACACAGGTTACACCTCTCATTTCAGTGCTTAGAAGAGCAGAGACAGCTGTACAGGGGAGGCGCGGGGCCAGAGCGTGACATGCTCACACCCCGGACAGGTCTGGAGACAGCCTCCTGAAACCGCCCTGGGGGCCCCAGAGGCCCTGAGGTCTCCAGGGCTTGTCACTCAGGCACCGAATACACTTAGTCTAATTGGATATTATTCCTTCTTTATGAAGCCAAGCAGGTTGTTACCTAGTTCCCTGGGTAAGACATTTGCAGCTTCATTTTGCAGTTACATCTCCCTGTTATTTGTCATGGCACAGAAGTGAAATTTCTGTGTCTCTGGTCCCCAATGTCATCTTTTCCTTCTGTTTAAAATCTAGGTGCTATGCCAGTTCTTTTTTAATCTGAAAGCTCTTTTCCACCCTCTCTCCCCAAAAAATCCTGCAATATCTGACCAATTATTTTCTCAGCCACATTAAAAATAGATACCATTCGCATTGCCACTATGGCAGTTGTGAGAGCTGCTCACAAGTATCTTGATCTTCAATTCTTTAGGGCACACAGTAGGATAGTGCTTATCTTTTGAATTGAGGCATGACCACTGACTTGCTTTCACCAATGGATTGTGGGGAGAAGCAAGATTTCTGGGTGGAAGCATTCAAGCCAGACACTAATCTCCCATGCTCCCTTGTATTAGGGAAAGAACAGAGGCACACGTAAGAGATGGTGTTGAGGTCAGCCTGGATCCCTGAAGGACTTTTTTGTTTGTTTGTTTGTTTGTTTGAGACAGAGTCTCGCTCTGTCACCCAGGCTGGAGTACAGTGGCATAATCTCAGCTCTCTGCGGCCTCTGCCTCCAGGGTTCAAGCAATTCTTGTGCCTTAGTCTCCCAAGTAGCTGGGATGACAGTTGAACGCCACCATACCTGACTAACCTTTGCATTTTTAGTAGAGATGGAGTTTCAACATGTTGGCCAGTCTGGTCTCAAACTTCTGGCCTCCAGTGATCCGCCCACCTCCCAAAGTGCTGGGATTACAGGCGTGAGGCACTGGGCCCGGAAAGATCCCTGAATGACTTTAAAGCACAGCCCCTTACCTCCCATGTGTGGTCAGATATCACGAATGGGAAATGAATTCACTGTGCTAAGCCACCAAGATCTGGGCGTGTCTGTTACAGCAGCACACTCCAGTGCAGCCTGCCTAAGAAGCCTTTTTAAGCAGCTCAAGTTCCATCCTGTGTTCCACGTCTTTCTCATGAGGCTGGCTTTTACTTTGCCTTCCAGCATTACCAGACTGTTCATGGGTTATCAAGGGCAGACCAGCCAGGACTCTCAAGGTGCAATATTTATCCCAAATTTTGCATCCTTTTTGGTTCCTCTCTATGCTGCATACCCCCTTCCTTGGACCTAATTCAGATTTATAGAACAAGAAAGTGTTTCTCACCGCCTTGTCTTGAAGGGGACGTAGGTGAACTCACCCACATTTCAGCTACAAAACTCAAATGCTGACACGGCCCATCTATCAGGCTTCATGGGACTTTGCAGAATCCAATACAAACTACAGAGGTAGTCAAGGAAGGGGTTACTCCTCCATTTCCCCCTGGCAAATCACCACCATTCCTGGGGCCTGGATCCTAGAGGGCACACAGTAGAATTACACTTCCTGTCCTTTTGAATTTGGGCATGGCCATTGACTTGCTTTGGCCAATGCAAATTGTTTCCTCTGAGGTTACATCTATTCCTGCCAGCCTAGATTGATCAGCCTCTGCCCTCAGAGTAGAAACCAATCTACCCTTCTCCATGGAGTGAGCCTTCCTTCTGTGACAGCACTAGACTGCCAAAGAAGCAGAGAGCTGAAATGTTCCCAGCAGCTCTACAGCTGAGGCCAGGTGCTAGCCTCTGGAATGAGGCTGGACTGGGCAGGGCAGTTCTCGGCCCTGCATTCCAAAAAGGATGCTCACCTGCTTGCTGCTCCCACATACCTTTCCCAAGTACACCACATAATAATAACAAAAGAATATGATCAAATAAATAGAACTCCCATGATTATGTACCATGGTACCAAATAATTAGAGCTACCAGGATCTTAACATGCATTATCTCCAGTGTCCAAAACAAATTCAGCTCAGAGAGGGTAGGTGCAGTTAATGACTGAGCCTGGATTTGAACCACATTCTTTCCACACCATATTCTGGTCCCTCCCACTCCCGCAACCTTCCTCCCTTCATGCATTTTCTTTGAGTTCTTCTCCCTGCTGGAAAGATCTTCTCCAATCCTAGCTCTGCTGCAAAGCCTGGTTTCCCGCTGCAAAGTCACTCCCTGTTATTCATTCTCACCCTGAACTCTTCCTTCTGGAACCACTTTTTTACAGTGTTGGAAACAGAGTTAGCACACTGATTCTAAGCACATAGTCCAGCAGCCTATTTTTTCTATGTTTCCAAGACGTCAATGTAATCTTGACAATGCAGTAGCAGCAGCAGGAGCAACGGCAACTGCCAAGGTCTGCAAGTGGCTTCAAGACGCCGGGGACTTTATTAAGCAGTTCCCAGGTGTGATCGCTCTCTCTTGCACTCGTACACTCAGCTCAAATGTCACCTCACCAATGAAGTCTTCTCCAAGAACCTGACAAGACCAGTGCCCAGCACACAGTAGGCCCACAGCAGGTATTGGATGAATAAGTGAACAAAAGGAAGAATGAATGAAAAGAGCTCTTCAAAGTCATGCCTCTGGACTCCTTGTGATGTGTGAGTCCCCCTCCACAGCCATAAGAAGTCTCAAGCGGTTCTACCGTCGCCTTCTTGAGAAGTAACACCCACCCTAGACTCGTGGGAAATTGGCAGCGTGGGAATTAAACTCAGTGTCTGTTCTCTTCCACGGAGCGGCGCCAGGGCCAGAACCCAAAATAAATTCCTTTCAGCCCTCTAGCCTCTCAGTAGGAATAGCTGAAGTATCTTTAATCAAACTTTAGAGGCTGAAATTGCCCACAATTCTAGAAATGCCTCCAGTTACTATGGATTTATCAGCAAAGAGAATGAAATAAAGAAAATTTGTTTCATAGTTAAAGCCAAGGCCACTTTATCTGAGATGTACTTAAATCACTTAGCTCTTAACGGAATCTTTAACTATAAATATACTAAATTTGGTAGTAGGATAGATTAACTACAAAAGGAAATTAACACTGCCTTAGAGAATGGAGATAACATATTAAACCACTGATAGGCTACTTTTAAGAATTATAACTGGGTAGACCTAACATTTTTAAATGGATATTAGAGATGATGAAATGCCACTCGGCCACCCTCTGAAATGCAATTGAATTTACATTGATTAAGGAAAAAGAAGGGAAATCTAATATTATATAAAGCCTTTCATTAAAAACTTTAAACAAGATCCAAAATGACTCCTTAGGAAACAGGTTTTGGGTGACTAAGCAGTGTGTCATTAGCCCTCTGGTGAGAAAATGCAGGATTTAGTTCCTTATGAGAGAGAGACAGAGAAAGAGAGAGAGTGTGTGTGGGTGTGTGGGTGTGTGCACGCACGTGTGTGTGACGGGTTTCAACGGTGGGTAAATTAGCACTTGCCTTCCAAAAAGACCAGCAGCAACTACAAAAGTTTGGAGGGCTTTGTCATTAGCCTGTTTGCATTCTCCAAAACAAACTGACAGTCTCATGATGCAGGACATTAAAAATCCTCAGCGGTATCGACTGCCTGAGCCGATGCTTCCCCGTTAAATACAGCGCGGCTCAATTAAGAGCTCTTCAATATACAATTTAATTTTTCTTTCATCTTGATCCACAGCCTGGCTCAAAATGAGGAATGTTAGAATAGATGTACTTTGAATATTGAAGCAAGTATTTATAAATAAACCTATCACCCTTGTAATGATTTCTGTCATAACATGACAAAACAGATGAAGCTCAGCGTCTGGAACTTCAGCTCACACGTCATTTTTCCAGCATCACTAGGACCTACAATTTTTTTTTTTCTTTTTGGCTTTTCTCGAACTTTTTTCCAGTTATCTCTGAATGACATTTTGCTGTTTGAGAAAAGTTTATCCTTTTTTCTTTTCATTGCCTGTGTGGCAATTCTTCAGAAAGAACGAAGAAAATTACTATTCTGCTACTCACATGTAAGGGAAAGCAGGTAACTTATAAATGAATTATGAAGGTCTTACCCTTGGAAAGACATACATATTTCATCATAAATGTGATCCATTACACTTATTCTACATACAGTATTTATATTTATACATGATTATTCAAGGTTTAGGTTTTTTTTAATCTCCACAAGCCCATACTTTCAAAAGCAAATCTGACATTCTCTTTTAACCTGTAAAGCTCAAAATGGAGGTACTCCCAGTTGACCCCACATGTATACTCTCTCTGGATGGAAGGTATTAGATTTACAAAGAATACAGAGAATCATGGGATTGCTCAAAGGTGCACATATTATACAGAACAATGTTCAGATAGCTCCATGAGCTTGCTATGAGTCAGAGAGGAAGATGTTTCAGTTTGGACCAGAGACAATTTATTATATTGAAACATATTCATAAAAAACAGACTTGACAACAGTTAACACCTTGGATAGAACTGTGTAGCACTGACGTACATTTCTGACAGCTGGCTTGAGCTAGATGAAGAAGGAAGAGAGCTCTCTCTCCTAAAGTGGATAAAGTATCAGTGGAGCAGCCTAACACCCATTCCCTTTCTGATCAAATCATTCTAGTTGGTCTTTTCGGGCTGCAGAGGTCCTTGCTGAGTTGGGACCTAAGGTGACGTCACAGTCACATCACGATGACAAATGTAAACCTATTTAAAATGTACTGGTTTGAACCCACTGTATTTGATTTTCATGTTATAATTTATAACCTTTTTTAAAAATTCAAACTGCATTTCATATTTTTCAACTCGTTCACTCCCTATTTACCATGAAATAGACATTACACACAAATGTGCATATGTATATACATTCAAATACAACCATTCCCAATAGGAACTGACAAAACCACCCATATTTTAAACACACTCCTTCCGTTCTTACTCTTCTTTCCCCAGATGCTGCACTTAATATTATTTGGAAAGAACTGAAAAAATAAATAAATAAATAAAAAGCTGTAAGACAATTTTTAATTGTCAGAGATGGAGCACTTAGACTTTATCGTAATTAACTAGTCATTATTTCAAATAAAAACATTCATTGGTATGTTCAGAAAATCTGCAGCATTGCAAAATTTAAAATAAACATTACAAAGATATCATTTACAACTAATCTATATTTACCATTGAAGTGAGCTTCAAACTATATTTCTTCCTATTATGATTTTATTGGCTACAGCACACAGTAAATGGAGTGTGTTATGCACAGCTTCCTAAATACCTAAATTTATAAAATCCAATTACATAAATTAACTAGGAATGAACGCATGCATTTGTTTGCAACTGCAACAGATTAAACATGACAAAATTAATAAAGAGACCCTAAAAGAAAAAATAATGCCACATATTCATTTTCCGTAACAGATTTTTATGAGATTTAATTTGACTTATCTAGTCCTAAGGGTCATGACTCTTAATAAATATGCAGTGTCTCACCATTTCTATATATATGTAATAGTATGTTTTTATGGCTCCTGAAGGACCAAGAATATATAAATTCAAGAGTATTTATTTCAAGATTCAGAGACAGAATGGCAAAGAATTACTCAAATGTTATTTCTATCTTCCTCATCTCCTACATTGTTATCAAAGACAGCTTTTTGGTAATTAGAGTGATTCACCATCACCTAGCTTTATTACAGAAAACATCCAGTAAAACAAGCTTACTCTGAGCTCCATGAAGGAATAAAACATTGGCATATTATCAAGCTAGTCAAAAGAGCACTGTGAGGCCGGATGGAGAGGTTCATGCCTGTAATCCCAGCACTTTGGGAGGCCAAGGCGGGTAGATCACCTGAGGTCAGGAGTCTGAGACCAGCCTGGCCAACATGGTGAAACCCTGTCTCTACTAAACATACAAAAACTAGCTGGGAGTGGTGGCAAATGCCTGTAATCCCAGGTACTCAGGAGGCTGAGGTAAGAGGATTGCTTGAGCCCAGGAAGTTGATGCTGCAGAGAGCTAAGATCACACCACTGTACTCCAGCCTTCCAGCCTGAGCAAAAGAGCGAGATTCTATCTCAAAAACAGGGTGGAAAAAAAAAAAAAGCATTGTTGGAAACAGATCCTCCCTCTTTTTTTTTTTTTTTTTGATAGGGTCTTGCTCTGTCACCCAGGCTGAAAATGCAGTGGCACAATCACAGCTCACGGCAGCCTCATTATCCCAGCAATGCATTGTTATCCTCTTACCGGATATAACAGATGCTACATCTATTACATCTTCAAACTAAAGAGACTCTGAAACAAGTCACCAAAAAAGAATCCGTTCTGCTTCTCAATTAAAGGAGTGAAAATTAAAATGAGAAGCTACTTTAATCCTAACAAAGTGACAAAGATTACCAAAAAAAGAATAAGAGAGATAATACTCAGTGCTGACAAAGATGTAATAAGACGAGCCCTCTCAGATAATGTTGGTAGAAAAACTACTTAATTCACTTCGGGTAAATATTTGGCAACATCTATCAGGGATATGAAAATTATGTATACATTTGAATCAAATAATTTTTAAGATTCTATGCTACAGATATGTAATAATTTATGTAGAAGAACACTCATCAAAGCCCATTATTTAAAACTGAGGAAACAGCATAAATACATACAAAAAGAAAACACAAAATAATTCGTGGCATCTGCCTGGGATAGAGTAGGTCCATGTGGGTGATTGAGAGCATTATAGTTTTAGAAAGTGGGCAAATGCTCATAAAACAGTGTTAACTGGTAAAAATGAGCATTAAGTATTACCAGTAGACAATTCTCCTTTCCAATTCTCCCTTTCCTTAGTCCTCTGGCCCTGGGAAAATTACTTCATCTTTGAATGCCTGAGTCTCCTCATCTGCAAAATGAGAATAACAAGGAACTTATCTTGATGAAACGCTATGCAGATTAAACTTTTTAATTCACACAAAACATTCAATTCTCAGTAAGGGAGAGGTATTATTAGCTCTTATCATTATCTTAATTTTGCAACACAGAAAAGACTAAAAGGGTCTGAAACCCTACTTTGCCACTTCTTTTTAGTTGTGTGACCTTGGACGTATTCCTTAAATATTGCAGTTGTCTGAATAATCTAAATATGTTAGTTGTCTGAAATCTAAAATATGTTAATAATTAACACTCGTCTAAAGGTAGTTCTGAAGGTGAGAGAAGACACTCAGCTGAATACTCTGAACCCTGGAGGTTCTCAATAATGATTTTCATAACTATTAATTGTATCTACAAAAGTGTTCACCAAGAACGCCTTCAGTCTTAAACGAGAATTAAAAATAGAATAAGGTAAAACTCGAAATGTTTGATGGAAACACCAAAGTTAATATTTATAGATGGTTTCTCAGTCCTACTCCAGTTAGAAGAGCAACATCAGCTTAGAAACTTCTCTCAGTCTTTCTCCCATCTTTCGAAGGTAAAGACCAAAATGGGGTCAACATTTAAAGTTCCTAATCTTAGAAACCCTAAAACACAAAGGTACTTTACCTTTACCTTTTTTTTCCTTCTAATTCTTCTCCTCCTCTTTACTAATGGTTGTTCCTTTATTTTAACAACTAAAATACTTTTGCTGGGAAATTTAAAGAGAAAACAAACTATACTTCGATGACAGGCTCATTTCCAAAATTATTTATTTTCATTCTGGATTGATATTCCACTACTAATAACGTCAAAGAATTTAGCATAGCTGTTGTTATATCATACTATACTTCAAAACCCTGAAATGGTTCCCAGTAGAACATAGCATAAAAAATTTCAAACTCCCTAGCCTAGACATTCTAGATCCTACAAAGACTTCACCTGATTTCTTCTCTTCTTCCACTAATCGTCTATTGATAAACACAATGCAATGGTGAAACAAAATACCAGCAAGTTAATAATGGAGAGAGGAAGGGAGGGAGGAAAGGAAGGAACAAAAGAAAGAAAGAGAAGGAAGGTAAGCAAAGGAGGATGAGAGGACAGGAGGAAGGAAGGGA
>NW_016804493.1:1692525-1713455 GCF_001698545.2 Rhinopithecus bieti
CAAAGGTACTTTACCTTTACCTTTTTTTTCCTTCTAATTCTTCTCCTCCTCTTTACTAATGGTTGTTCCTTTATTTTAACAACTAAAATACTTTTGCTGGGAAATTTAAAGAGAAAACAAACTATACTTCGATGACAGGCTCATTTCCAAAATTATTTATTTTCATTCTGGATTGATATTCCACTACTAATAACGTCAAAGAATTTAGCATAGCTGTTGTTATATCATACTATACTTCAAAACCCTGAAATGGTTCCCAGTAGAACATAGCATAAAAAATTTCAAACTCCCTAGCCTAGACATTCTAGATCCTACAAAGACTTCACCTGATTTCTTCTCTTCTTCCACTAATCGTCTATTGATAAACACAATGCAATGGTGAAACAAAATACCAGCAAGTTAATAATGGAGAGAGGAAGGGAGGGAGGAAAGGAAGGAACAAAAGAAAGAAAGAGAAGGAAGGTAAGCAAAGGAGGATGAGAGGACAGGAGGAAGGAAGGAAGGGAGGGAGGGAGGGAGGGAGGGAGGGAGGAAGGAAGGAAGGAAGGAAGGAAGGAAGGAAGGAAGGAAGGAAGGAAGGAAGGAAGGAAGGAAGATAGGTGTGGGTGGAAGGATGGATGGTCGGATGGGTGAAGGATAGGTGGGTGGGTAGGTAGATGAATAGATGGATAGAAGGAAGAAAACAAGGAAGGAACGATGTATGGATGAATAGATGAATGAACAGATGGATGTATGGATATATGAAAGGGTAGATGAGTGGGTAGGTGGATGGATGGAAGGGTGGATAATTGGAAAGGCAGACTGAAGTGTGGATGGGTGGGTGGGTGAGTGGAAGGGTGGGTGGATTGGCAGATGGATGGACAGATGGATGGATGGGTGGATGGATGGGTGGATACATGAGTGGATGGATGGATGGATAGATGGATGGATGGGTGAATGGATGAATAGATGAAAGTATGGAAGGGTGGATGGGTAGGTGGGCAGATGGACAGATGGATGAAGAATGAGTGGTTGTGTGGATGGACAGATGGATGCATGGATGGTTGGATGGATAGAAGAATGAAAGAATGCATGAATGAACAGATGGGCCAATTGACATACGGATACATGGAGTTTTTCTATCCTAACTAATTGTTTTATGGCATTTTTTCTGTTTGTCTACCTATCTCCCCATCTCTTTTCAACAATAATAATTCTACTTTCAACTCTTCCACAAAGTCTTCCATGACCCCCCACATTCCATCCCCATCACTGGAAAAGATTGCTCTGTGCTCTGAACTTCCATAATTTTTATGTCATCCTGTCCAGCTCACCACAGAGTTCTTTAATAACCAACTCCTCTGCCTCCTGGATTTGAGCTTCTAGAAGTCAGGACTGATTTAAGCCCCATGTTCACGTCTGCCATAACACAGCATCTTCAACAAAACAGTTCATTCATTCACAATTATTTATTAACTGATTGGATATCCCAAATAACTTTTAATTATTCTTTTCAACGTCCACAAAGCAAGAATCTAGAATTTAAAATTCTCTATTCTCTGATCTAAGAAAATATGGTGATCTAAATTTACCTAACTAATGGCAAGGAGGTAAGACATAAAAACCAAAAGGGTCTAACTTTGCTTCCATCACAGACTTGCTACGCAATCTGAGACTCATCTTTTCTCTCCTCTCCTCATATTCCTCATCCCAGTACCCAGGTGTGTAATCAGGTATTTCTCAAGGCCTTCCTGCCTCTCCAATTCTGCACTCCCATGATTCAGATGGCAACAGAAGGCACCCACTACAGGTCTAACATTGTGCTTCTTGGAACTGAAAATCAAAACAACTGAATCCATGGAAATAGCGAGTAGAAAAAATGGTTACCAAAAGCTGGGAAGGGTAATGGGGTGTTGATGGGGAGGCAGGGATGGTTAACAGGTACAAAAAAAAAAAAAAGAAAGAATGATTAAGACCTACTATTTGACAACACAACAGGGTGACTATAGTCAATAGTAACTTAAATTGCACATGTTTAAATGACTAAAAGAGTAATAGGATTGTCTGTAACACAAAGGATAAATGCTTTAGGGGATAGATACCCCATTCTTCACATGTGATTATTTCACATTGCACGCCTGTATCAAAACATCTCATGTACCCCACAAATATACACAACTACTATGTACCCATTAACATTTAAAAAAAAGTACACAGGCCGGGTGCGGTGGCTCAAGCCTGTAATCCCAGCACTTTGGGAGGCCGAGACGGGTGGATCACGAGGTCAGGAGATCGAGACCATCCTGGCTAACATGGTGAAACCCCGTCTCTACTAAAAAAATACAAAAAACTAGCCGGATGAGGTGGCGGGCGCTTGTAGTCCCAGCTACTCGGGAGGCTGAGGCAGGAGAATGGCGGGAACCAGGGAGGCGGAGCTTGCAGTGAGCTGAGATCCAGCCACTGCACTCCAGCCTGGGTGACAGAGCGAGACTCCGTCTCAAAAAAAAAAAAAAACACATATGTAACAAACCTGCACATTATGCACATGTACCCTAGAACTTAAAGTATAATAATAATAAAAGAAAAAAGAAAAAAAAATAAAAATAAAAAATTTTTAAAAAAGAGATTAGGGGCCGGGCGCGGTGGCTCAAGCCTGTAATCCCAGCACTTTGGGAGGCCGAGACGGGCGGATCACGAGGTCAGGAGATCAAGACNCCAGCCTGGGCGGCAGAGCGAGACTCCGTCTCAAAAAAAAAAAAAAAAAAAAAGAGAGATTAGGGTTCAAAAGAACAACAACAACAACAAAAACACGCTGGAGGCTCTGCCCACATCTGGTAATAAACAGCTTTTCACATTCTTGTTCTCTCCAAATAGGAAGCCAGCTGCTATGGCTCTCAAAGATCTGCTCTTGCTACAGGTAGTACAAACTGTCCTGCCTCTGGGCAGACAGTGCCCTCACCACCTGCCCCTGTCACTCTTCTCACCAATCCTGTCCCTGGAGTTGAGGGGATGGCTGACAACATGTCAGTGGCCACACCGTCATGTCCAAGCAGACTACAGAGACACACTTGTTACCCATCAACTTTCCAGAATTGGAAAGATTTCAAGGCAGCAAGCTTCCACACTCACTGTTAACCCAGGTCCACTCTCAAAAGCCATGCATAGGGCTTTCTCCAGGCAAGGTCTCCTTTATGTAATCACACTATGAAAAAGGGAGGAGAGCAAAATGTGATTCATCTGTCACTACCACACCAGTGAGGAAAATCACTAGCATGTGCTTGCCCAAGACCTTCTTGAACACTGAGCCTCATTATTTTACCTGCTCCACCATCCCTTCTCCATCTAGTTTTATGCTCTCACCTATCCATAAGTTCCTCCCCAGTTCTCCTCCCAAACTGTGGTCGCAAGGACGTTAACTGACATCTCTTGATCTTGCCTTCATTTTGCAGATGGAGACACGGACTTCTTGTCAACTAAGACAAGTTTGCCTAATTATATTATTGAATATGTTTTATTTCTGCCAAGAAAAATATATCGAATATCTCCCCATAAAGACACGGAGAATTTTGCCTTTTCCTTCATAAACTTCTATCCAAATACACTCAAAATATTTATTATACAACCTAACAAATTTCTCTTCTCCATTGAAACATATTTCCCTTTTGAATGAACCTACCCATCATTAAACTTACTTAATATTGATTCGTCCCAGAACATGAGCTAGTGCTGCAGTTTGCCAAATATACCTCCCCAGTCACCTCCTTAGGGTCCCCAAACCATTGCAGGACGGGCAGGCAAAGGTGAGTGTCTTGATTTTGCGCTAAGTCCAACAGAACCACAGCAAGGTTAAATGAACTCTGCCAGGCTCTGCAGTTTCTCACCTATCCTCAGGCCTCTTTCTTCCCCACCATCCAGCCTTATGGCCTTTACTTGACCTCCCTTTCTAAAGACACCAGTTCAAGGATAGGCTGAGGCAGGAATGTGACTCTGTTTTGTTTTCCCACCATAATCCAGAGGGCCTAGTTCTATTTCCTTTACTTGGTCCTTCGCAGACAGCCTCTGCAGGAACTGCCACTACTGAAATATGTTTTCATTTTCTGTTTTGACCTTCTCAACATCAGTTATAGTGTTGAGGACAAAATAATTGCTCATTTATTCACCTATGCTGTTCCAGGAACTATTTCAGGAATTCAAGTGGTAAACATAACAAATGTATTTTCTTCATGGAACATTTAAAAAGACAAAAAAACAAAAACAAAAACACCACACTATGAAAAAAACAAAAAATTGCAAATATAATGAGAGGTCGAGCTATTTTTTAAAGTGGGGACACAGTACAGAGACAGAGAACTGGGGGGGACCCTATTTTAGACAGTGTGTAAATACTGCTGACAAGTGGATTCATTCTAAGTTCCTGGTACTCCAGTCAAATAAAATTTCTTTCCCAGTGAAATTTTATTTTTAAAATGTTAAGAGCTGAAATACATGCACTTACAAAAATGTTCCCCAAACAGAAAACTGATTTGACAAACAGATCAACAACCAAGTCAATGAATGTGATGGTTACAACTGAGGTCTAGATGGCTTTTTTGAGATTCAGTTCTTGAAAAGATGACCAACTTAGCTATGTTCCAACAACCTAAGGCTTAAAATGCATAAAGCCAGATCCACTGAATTTAAAAATCACCTGGAAATGGAAGGGAATAGAAGGATGAGGCATGGGCCAAGGGTTTGGAGAACCACCCTTCATTCCTTCCTTTCTACCAGAGGCCTCATGGTCATGGCATGTTGGACCAGGACCAACGACTCTTCCATGTCAGTAATCTGAGTCCAGCCTAGAAAGGAAGATGGGACAATGGTGTCCTCAAGACATTACTGGTCTGGAATCACCTAGGTTTGTGGGGAGTCCAGAGGCCATGTCAAAATTGTTCCCTTATTTAGCAGGTTTTCAGCCAGATTGCAAGAACAGGATGGAAGAGGCTAGTAAAAGCTTGGGAAAGGAAAGAGGTGGTCACAAGTAGAGTTTAAAGAGGAAAAATTAAAAATACAATGAAGGCTGGATGTGGTGGCTCACATCTGTAATCCTAGCACTTTGGGAGGCCGAGGCAGGCGGACTGCCTGAGTTCAGGAGTTTGTGCCCAGCCTGGGCAACACGGCAAACTCCTGTCTCTACTAAAAATACAAAAAAAAAATTAGGCAGGCATGGTGGCACATGCTTGTAACCCAGCTACTCAGGAGGCTGAGGCAAAAGAATCACTTGAACCTGGGAGGCAGAGGTTGCAGTGAACCAAGATCACGCCACTGCATTCCAGCCTTGGTGACAGAGTGAGACTGTCTCAAAAATTAACTAAATAAATAAATAATCCAAGGAACGCCCAGTGAGGGAACTGGGGGTCCGGGAGAGGGATAAAGATGAGCTTAAGGGTGACTTAGAAATAATCCCACAAACACAACCTGGTAGGCATGGCTGGGGCAGGACTCTCTTCCAGAAGAGACTACATTGTTTTGGAAAACTATTAATACCTACTTCTCTCTTGCCTTTCTTTTCAACCTGCTACTCACTTATTTGGCTTTGCCAAACATTTATCATTTTCGGTCTCAGTTATCAACATTTTAGACTTAGAATACAGTCTCAGAATAATCAAGCCCAAATCATTAATACATTCTGGCCATGCCTTCTCATGCTTTCAATATTCGCATAAGCTTAATAAGTTGTCCTTACAACCTTAGCCTTTCTACACTCCCCACATAGTAATGTTATATTAATTTGTCTTCTCAAAAAATAAGTGTCTTAACACACAATCATTTTGGTTCTTAGTTGAAATTCCTTCCCTACCTCAATGATCACAGAAGAAAAGGAATACGCTGCCACGTTAATGAGTACATTTTAACACCTTATGACAAAAACATTTTATTTTGATGTTTCCAAATAGTACAGTCCCCTCTATCCAGGGTGGATTAATATGGACATAGTTAAAGACCAGAAATGTTCATACTCTTTTCATGTCTATGTTCCTTATAACTGCTTCCATGAGAGCAAAGAGACTAGCTATATCTATTTAAAAGGCAGAAGTAAATGTTTACCTTTCAATCAAAAGCTTATCTTCTGTTTGCCGTCCACTGTGCACCCATACCCTCTTACAAATAAAATGAAAGGAATTTTAATTGCATGAATGGAATTTGGGAGTGATGCCTGTTTACCCCCCCAGCACAGCCCATCATGAACACCCAGGGTCCAGCACATACAACCGAGTGGATGGGCCCAAGACAAAACTTGGTGACACTTTCTATAAACAAGTTCACCTTGGGCAAAGGCCACCACACTCTAAAATTAATCCATCTCTACAGATAACAAAACTTCCCCCAGGGCCTTAAACAAGGAAGTCAGATCTCCCAGAATGCGGATTAACTGATTTAAAAAAAAAAAAAAAAAAATCAAGGGAGAGCACGGTATTATTGATGATATTAAAAATTTTTGTGACACTTTCCAGTGTAATGGATGTTCTGCTAAGCACCTGGACAATACCAGTGTGAGCCCTCACAACATTTTACATGCTGGGAAACTGAGGCTCAGAGAAATCAGACATCTAAAAACCTTTGTTTTTATTCCTTTTCTCTCTTTTTTATTCCTTCCTCCTTTCTTTTCCTATTGTTGTGAGAGCAAATGCCCCAACCTCTATAGACACCCGCTTAAAGAACTGTCAGCAGGGGGAGAGGAATTAAAACAAACCCAGACAACTTAGCAGTGAGTCACATGAAAATCAGAAGTCTGGAGAGGAATTTTTAAGATGCCTACTATGTGCGGAGGGGATCAGGGTCAGTGGCCGAGGCGACAGTCAGCAAACATTGCTCCTTCCGGTTTTACAGCTGACTCGATGTCTGGCCTGAGAAATCTCTTGGCGACACTCAGTAACTTAAAAGAGGAGATATAAAGAAATGCATTATTTATTTCCTCCCTTGCCATTCCCACAGCTTTCGAAAGAAAATTAGGTTGCGCATTGACTACCAGGTCCTTGGTGATTTCTACTAAAGCCACTACCTTTGCGGCTCCACACATAAATCTTTTTCCTACTAGGAAATGGCTCTTCTTGCATACATTAGTGTTTTCCCTCATGCCATTGATCGCTCCATCCAACAGCCTGCTTAGTCTGTCAATGACTCATTGACAGTGAAATCTACAGACATAAATGCCATCAGCTGCTGGATTCAGACAAGAGAGAAGAGGGATCTTGGAGTCGGGAACTCAGCCTAAGACAGACATTCATAAGCGTGATTTTTTTATAGGAAGGGGGTAGGAGGTCAGGTATACGTGACACAGACATCTGAATAAGAGAAGATCATCTACTCAGGCTCAGAAATAACAGGTGAGACGCACTAAGGAGATTCAGAACCTATACCCTTTAAGCTGCTAGTGAGCTAATGGCATGCCACAGTGCTAGCATCTGGCAGAGCATAAAAAAGAGAAGAGCCCATGAGAACACTGGCTTTCCTGGGTAGTACAAAGGTCATGACGCCGGACCCACAGAACAGGAAATACAACACAGGGAAAGATTAGTTGGCCCTTGGGTGAGAAATTTCTAGATGGCCATAGTGATGGACATCTCTATTGCTTCTCATCTTTTGCAATCAATCCATAGATAACGCATGGGATTTTTTTTTATGTTTATTTTTTTTTAAAGAGGGAGTCTTGTTCTGTCACCCAGGCTGGAGTGTAGTGGCGCAATCTCGGCTCACTGCAACCTCTGCCTCCTGAGTTCAAGTGATTCTCCTGCCTCAGCCTCCCGAGTAGCTTGGATTACAGGCATGCGCCACCATGCCCGGCTAATTTTTTGTATTTTTAGTAGAAACGGGGTTTCGCCGAGTTAGCCAGGATGGTCTCCATCTCCTGATCTCGTGATCCACCCACCTCGGCCTCCCAAAGTGCGATGCATGGGAGATTTAACTATGGCTACAGAATGGAAGGTGAATGTTACGGACCATGATAAAGGAGAAGTATAAGTAGCAGAAGTCACGGGTGAAAGGAGAAAAGAAGAGGTAGAGGGACTGATCAGGGCACCAACAACCTCTTCTGATGAGAGAGGAAGTAAAGAACTCCCAGAACAAAGAACCGTCCAGAGCAGTTTGAGCAAAACTGGAAACAAACATGTATATATACCATTACATATATGTATGCATGTGTGTGCGTGCATATATATATATATAGAAGATATTGACATATACAAAATATACAAAATCTGAAGTTACAAACATAATGGAAGGAAGGAGATACAACTATGGAAGATGGTAAAAATGAGTTAAATCCATGTCCACAACAGCAAAAGTCATTAGATAGTGCCTGAAATCAACAGCTGAAGAAGTGGCAGTTTAAGCACATCTTAAGACACAGGAAGCAGACACGAGAGCATCAAAAACAGAAATTTCTCCTAGAGGTTGCCTTTGTTCATCCCTGCAGCCAACATCCAGAGAAACACTGGCATACAGCTCATTCTCCATCATTATTTATTGAAGGAACAAATGAGTGGACAGAGTGGAGGGTGTGAAGGGAAGGGTGAGAGGTCATTGCCTGCTGTGGTTTGTCTCCTATAACACTGGATTTTTTTCCTACTGCTATCAAATATTACCTTGCATGTGTATTGGGTGCGGGGGAGCGGGTAGGGTGTCGTTTTTGTTTTTGTTGGTTTCATTCTAATTCCTCTGGTAGGAATCCAGCTCCCAGGATCTTCTCTGAATGCTGGGGATGTCCTACATAAAAATGCAAGATCTGGGAATCAGTCTGGAAGTAGCTGCGTGACCAGGCAAGCCTGGCAGAGACCCCCAGAGGCACCTGCCCCAGGAGCGAGGAGGCAGCCTCAGACTGGAGACCTGGAGCGTAGACGCCTGCAGGAACTGGATGGCTTACCCACTGCTACCAGGAGACAGTGGTCACTTTTTAGTTAAACTACAGTTGTAGGGAAGAGGAATGAAAACTGCCCTTTTCTCCACCATAACTACAAATTTGCTGTAAAAAGGAAAGGAACTGGAAGAAATTAAAGAAAATAAAAGAAAAACTACCAGTACAGGGAAGGACAAGGAGTAAGTGACCTTGTCAGTTTCCAATGAGCAGTTAAAACATATGGGGGCTCTGTTTTCAAATTCTGCTTCTGCCAAGGACTCAGCAGCGTGGCCTCGGGCAACTCGCTCACCTCCTCGCCTTGTCAATATGTCTTGATTGCACTGCCATATTCCTCATTTGTCAAGTGAAGACAGTGACATCCTTTTCACAGGGTTATTAAAGGATTAAATCAAATAATGTCTGTAAACGTTTGGCATGCAATAGAGATGTGAAGTGTTATTTCCCTTCTCCCCTTCTCTCCTTGGGATAAACGCTGGAAAAACACATCACCTTCTGTCACAAAATGAGTTTACTCACAGGTATTTCCTAAAAGGATGGGAGAAAAGTTTCATGGTAACGTTTATTAAGCTCAGATTCAAATTGACCTCAAAACATATGAAAAAAAAGTTTTAATCCCAAAGACATTTTGATGTACAGTCTAAAAAGTTACAAAATGTAAAGCTAAGTTGGTAATTAGCTGAATTCTGAAAAATCATATTACATCCATTATACTCGATGTGGGATGGTGAGAGGTAATTAATTTATAGCATCATCCATAGAGGTGTGCTCATATTAAAGCTGGGTGTAATATCATATTAGAAACTGTGGTATATGGGAAAGAGTCAGGTGGCTTTGGAGTCAGATGGACCTCCATCTGGATCCCGGCAATGCCACTTGATAGCCGATTGACCCTGGCTGAGTTTCTTAGCATCACCGAGCCTCAGATTCCTTGCAATAAAAAGGATCTGATATCACAGGTGGCGCAGATGTACCAAGGAATAAGGAATAATGGAAGTCAAGTAGCTGATACGAGTCTGGTGCAGAGATGGCTCTCAACTCCCACTAACTGCTATTATTTGCAATGCAACATCACCTTCTCCTTATGCCTGAAATTATATATTAGACGAGTACTTTTCTCTTCTGTGCGGGAAGGAATTCACTAGGAAACAAGGAGATGAGAATCACATTTTGTCTTCACTTAAAATCCTCAAACCAGGCAGTAGTCAGTGGGGGTGATAAAATTGCCTTGTGGATCTTACCATGACTTTTGTCCAAAATGATCAGAGAGTACATTAAATCATTAGCAGAAACTTTGCTACCTGCTGATTTTACAATGCAGGCAGTGAAATTCATTGCAGAAGCAAAATAGGGCCAATAATATAATTACAGCACTCTGCCTATGCAGTCAGAGCTAATGCTATTATTTGACATTGCAAGGCTGTGCTTTTCCCCAGAGTCGCAGTGGAGACAAGGTTCGCCCTAATTGGTTCCAAAGCACAACCTCCCCAACACAATCTTTCCTCAGGACCAGTAATGTTAATTTCCACACGACTGTAAATAGTATTTGCAAACAATACAAACATGGTAATAAGAGGCTAGGTGGGTAATTAATGTGGTTACAAAGTAGCTTATTTGCATTTTTATTTAAAAACGGCCTTCTTTAAAAAGCAGCTCAGATTTCTCTTTGCAAAAGGAGCCTTGGTTAAAGAGTACAGCAGTAATTACTCTCTTTAGGGGTTCTTTTATATGTCCTTCAGGGAATTAGAATGAAAAGATAAGCAGAATTATAAAGGAAATCATGTAAAATATGAAATGTACTATAAACACTTAGTAGTGTATTTACCATAAGCTAGGCTTACCTTCTTCCTTAATGGAATATTTTAAACAGCTTACAATACATTCAAATTAATTGTAGATATGGCTAAAAGGTACAATCATCTGGTTAAACTCTTTTTTCTTGAAAGGTAGATTATTTCAAGATTTGACATGCCATCACAGTAAATTCCACTTGATCATCTGCAGAAAAGTGCTCTCAGTAAGACAAAGGGTTAAGTGGGGCCCATCACTGAGATAAGGCAAAGATTTGCATTCTTCTCTAATAGAAGGAAGCCAGAATGTTAGAGCAATACTTTCATCTATCTTTTCTTAGCTTACGTCTTGCATTCCTAGGCTCAAAAAATAGGAAGTGTGAAAATAAATTCAAAAGCCCATTTGGAACGGAATTCAATCTTTTTCATTTCTCTCATGTTCCACATGTTAGATCTTTTTTTTTTTTTTTTTTGAGACAGTCTTGCTCTGTCGCCCAGGCCGGAGTGCAGTGGTGCGATCTCGGCTCACTGCAACCTCTGTCTCCCGAGTTCAAGCAATTCTCCTGCCTCAGCCTCCCAAGTAGCTGCGATTACAGGTGCCCGCCACCATGTCTGGCTAATTTTTGTATTTTTAGTACAGAGTTTCGTCATGTTAGTCAGGCTGGTCTCAAACTCCTGACCTGGGGTGATCTGCCCACTTTAGCCTTCCAAAGTGCTGAGATTACAGGTGTGAGCCACTCTTTTTATTCTTAGCACTTAGAACTCACTAACGTGCCCAGCCTGCATCTGCAATTTCACACGTGGAAATTTCTGGAAGGTGGCCATGGTGTCAGGACCAACAGTAGTTAAGACACCTGATTTCTTCCAGAAGCCATTCAATCATCACCCACTAACCAGAAGGAGGTGAACCAGGAGCTGGGTCCCAGGGATGAAAAGTCCCATCTCCCTCCCTGAAGAAGTTCATATTCTTAGGGTAGAACTGCCAGGTGGACGCACCTGTCAGGTTTAATGAAGGAGCAGGTTCCAGTCAGTCTGCAGGTACTGGGGAAATCTTCACATAGGTCATAGTGCTCAAGCAGACCCTCCCAGATGAGAGACTGGGGTCTGAATAAGTGGAAGGGCTGGGTTTTCCAGGCAGAAGTACCAGTAGGCATCAAGGAACTGGGGATGGAACAGTTTGGCAGGTCTGGGGAACCTCAGAGGGCACAGCAGGGAAGCCCACTGGGGTCCCAGTTAGCAGAAGGCATAAAAGACGTTGCAAACTCAGATGTCAGCCAGGCCACACATGCCTTCATTTTCTCCTTCAACAGATGTTTATAAAGGACCTGCTATTGCATGACACAGCGCTGCTCTATAGCAGAACGCAGATTCTACTGGAGGGAGACAGTCTAGAAACAAGAAATGGAATACGTAAGTTAAACAGAGCGTTAGTGGGTTCTAAGTGCTAAGAATAAAAAGAGTACAGGAGGTTTAAAAGGATTGGGAGTTAGAGGGTTGATGGTTAAACCAGGCAGGGACAACACCCAAAGGAGTAGAAGAGTTAAGGGTGGGCGTTTGGGGTTGGGGGTGATCACCTGGCCCAGGAAGAAGCAGCTGATATTCAGTCCCAACTGATTATTGCCATGTCTTCCAATATTTTTAAGAGAGACCAGAAATGTGAATTATTGAGATCTTTCATTTATTTATTTTTTTTTTTGAGACAAGAGTCTCACTCTGTTACCTAGCCTAGAGTGCAGTGGCACGATCTCAGCTCACTGCAACCTCTGCCTCCAAGGTTCAAGCAATTCTCCCACCTCAGCATCCCGAGTAGCTGGGATTACAGGTGCCCGCCACCACGCCCAGCTAATTTTTGTATTTTTAGTAGAAATAGGGTTTCACCATGTTGGCCAGGCTGGTCTCGAACTCCTGACCTCAGGCGATCCACCCGCCTCGGTCTCCCAAAGTGCAGAGATTACAGGTGTGAGACACCAAGCCCAGCCAATCTTATTTTTGAATTAAAAGAAAGAAAGGAAAACCTATCACCTACTAAGCAGTTCCAATAAACCCGTCTACAAAACATCACCATAACAAACTCCCTGACTCCAAAGAGACATATATTGTTTTAAAAAATTAAATTAAATTTCAAAAGGTTATGTCTGTACTCTCATCCACCTACCCACCAACAATTCAAACAAACAAAAATCCCAAATTAGTTTTGGCTAAGTCTGCCCTTCTTCATGTAACCATCTATACTCACATATCCATATGGTGTTGATATCTTCTCACTTCCAGCCCCTAGCATCCTCTAAACAGCCAAAACATATTTTCCATAAGAATTCTAACGATATTTCAATGATATAAGACCAGATCTAAATAAGACCAGCTTCTTGGTATTGTTTTGAAAACAGTCACCCGGTAAAATTTACTTATACTTTAGATAGAATTCAGAGGCTATAATGATGTTTTAAATATGATTTCAAAATACTTTAGAAAGGCAGAAAAGCAATGAAGTGGAAGAGAAGGATAATAAGTTTATGACATTCAAGTAAATATATCCAGAAAACTGGGTCATTTATACCAGAACCGCAATCTTTTCTGTTAAAATATGCAAATGACAGTATGAAAAATGGTTTGTGATTTTAAAGAAATATAGCACTACAAATGTCAGTGTGCGAGAGAACTCAATAACACTTAATGAAACTTCGGATTTCAAATTAATTACTGATTGACTAAGGCATCTAGAGGGAAAACAGCCTCGATTAGAGAAGTCTGGGATGAGCCATAAATCTGGATACCTCTTTTGGGGACTCTGAGATGGCATTTCCTACTTGTGCCATTAATGGGTGGTTAATGGGGTGACTGGTTGCTGGAAGGACCACTGGTTTGATTCTCAGAAATGAGACTGGTTAATGTTTTCCTGACTCAGATGTACCTTTCTTTTCTTTTTTCCCTTTTGAAATTTTCAACGTGTATGTTTGTGGCTTTAGCTGTTTCTGGGAGCTTGAAATAAAACGTTAAACAAATTTGTGAAGCGCTGTTTTACTGAAAGGCAAGTGGCAACCATATCAAGAAAACCATCTTTGTCAAGTGACTTCTTTGTTCACAATTATTCCCTCCCTGCCTTTGCCTCACTTTCCCGTGGGCAGAATACACTTTCCTGCCCCACTGCTGTTGGTCTTGGCTACTGCCACTGATATATGACAATAAGACACACACATGAGGTACAACAATGTATGAACAGAAGCCTCGTGAGGTTTTGCCCTCTGCAGGCCCTGATGACATCTCCTACAGCCTGAACCCTGCGAGGAGAAGCTGTGAGAAGCTGAGCCCAAGAAAGCCCATCTGAGACTGCAGAGCTACAGGCAAACCTCAGCCACATGTGTTATGAGCAAACAAACATACTTCTGTTTTTGCGAGCCCTTGAGAGTCTGGGGTTGCTTGTTACAGCAGCAAAAGCTGGCTAATATGCCGTCCTTGTCAATCAACTAAGAAAAATTTTAACCACAAAATTCAAGTCACAACTTTATATTTAAAGTAAGTTACATAATTCAAAACATTCAACTATAACAGCAGTAGACCTGGAACAAGTAAATTGTCACCTAATAAATAAAAGTTTTTTAAAAAAGATACTGTCAAAAAATAAACAAGGAAGAGACTATATCCACCATTATCTGTAATAATAAAGCTTCAGCATTTCAAATGGTCACCAGTAAGACAACAATGGTAAGAAGACACCAGTACCATGACAAAGTGCTTACTGTATGCCAGGCACTGTAATGTGTGCCACATACATTCCCATATTTCCTCAACAATCCAGGGATATAGGTCCATTTGTTTCTGCTTTCTTTTTTTTTTTTTAGACAGAGTCTCACTCTGTCACCTAGGCTGGAGTGCAGTGGTGCGATCTCAGCTCACTGCAACCTCCGCCTACTGGATTCAAGTGATTCTCCTGCCTCAGCCTCCCAAGTAGCTGGGCCTATAGGCACGTGCCAACAAGGTTGACTAATTTTTGAATTTTTAATAAAGACGGGGTTTTGCCATGTTGGCCAGAGTGGTCTTGAACTCCTGACCTCAGGTGATCCACCCGCTTCAGCATCCCAAAGTGCTGGGATTACAGGCATGAGCCACCGTACCTGGGCCTTGGTTTTCCTTTTGAATAATTTCAACTTTTATTTCAGATTCAGGGGGTACCTATGCAGATTTGTGACATGAGTATATTGCATTATGCTGAGGTTTGGGGTATGAATGATCTCATCATCTGGATAGTAATGGGTCCTATTTTTGTCCCTCTTTTATAAACAAAGAAAGAGAAACACAGAGAGGCTAACTAACTTGCCTAGAAACGAAACGGATAACCTCATCTTTGTCATTCTTTGTATGATTCCAGGTAGTGGAATTTTATTTTAGTGTTATTTTAGTGGATTCCAATTTTAGTGTTCTCTGTGTGTCACACTTTCAGTGTAATGAAAATAGATTAATTGTAAAATATTCCAAGTACAGGCATTCCATCCATCACTCCTCAGGAAAGTTACTCCTATGATCAAATATCCTGTAAATTCTGAGCACTGTTCTAATAATTATTCCAGTTCATTTTTCCACATAGCCGCGCCTCCCACTCTGCAATGCCATTCTCAAATCCCCCCTCAGACAAGAATGTCTTCCGAGGATCAAGAACCTGCCTTGCTCTAAATCCTCACCCAAAACCTTCCCCATGTGGGAAATCTACGTTAATTCCACCAAACTGGAACTATAAAACAGCAATCATGTACAGGAGGGCGAAAAAAGACTGAAACTCATAAAAAGGAATTAACATATTCACACGGGATGCTATCGATAATATGTACAAAACAGGTATCCCAGATTGGTTAAGTGCAACTTCCTAAAACATTGGCACCACACATTGATATATTTTGGCAGTATATTTTTCAAAATATAGTAGAAACTCATGACGATGCTATTTTCTATTGGCAGATTTATGTTTTTTTACCTTTCCTACCTATGATCAAAGAAAGATTCCCAAGCCTGATTGCTCCAACTTAGTAGCTCAATGGTCCAAAAGCAAGGTAGGGCTGCATTCCAGCCTGCACCCTGTTCACCAGGCTGGGTGCCCATGTGGAGGAGATGTGGGCCCCAGGAGGAGGGGACATATTTTCTTAATTCTCACAAAGGTGTGTGGGGCTGGTGGGCTTGGCCTTGGGAAGCTCCAGGGGCTCCGAGGTCCAGCTGTCCAGCTGGGTCCAGCGGTCCAGGATCCAGTGGTCTAGCAGCATCATCTTGCCCAATCCAGTCCTCATCACTGGGGTTGGAAAGAGGGCTCATAAAATAGACTTTTTCTTAACCAGGGGATGGAGAATGACACAAGCCACCATAAAGCTAGTTATGTGGACATTTTGGACCAGAGGTTCAAGACTCAAGTAAAGGTCCTTGAGAAAGTCACACAGTGATCTGATCAGATGACTGATACCCTGGGTCCCAAAAAACACCAACAAATGGGGATTGGGAGGATGATGTAATGGGAACTAGGGTACAGCAAACCCATGACATGGAAGGCACCCTGTCCAGCATTCTCCATTATCACAGTCAACTTCACAACTCTATGAAGTATGCAGCGTCATCTCCAAGATTAATTGTTTGGCTCAGGTTGGACATCCACTTAGAAAATGAGCTGGGTTTCATACCAAGTGGTTTTGACTCTGAAATCCAATATACCTTCCCCTTGCCATGCCAGTGTGATTAGAGTCAGCCCCTGAAAGGATGCAGGGCCTGAGCCAAATCACTCTACCTGGGGCCCAATTCACCCTGCGAATATGTGTCTACAATAGAGTTGGCTGGAAGGGATATGCAGTGCAGCCATCATGGGGTTGGTGGTGGAGACACTGACAGTAAGAGTACCCAGCAGGCATAGCCGTCGGAGGCCAGAGAGTCACTAGGTATACTGGATAGGAACGATTTGGTTGCAGGTGACAGAAACCCAGCCAAAACGTGCTCCAACACAAAGGGGTATTTATTAGTTCCACAATATTTCAAGATCAGGGGTCAAGTTGGCCAAAAGAACTGCTTTGCTCTCTCTCTCTCATCTCAGGTTGACTGCAGGTTTCTTACTGTCTCCTTGTGGCAGGAAACTAAGCTGCCAGCAGCCCATATAAACATCCCTGCACCTCCGAGGCCCTCAGATAAGAGACTGCACCTTCTCCACCGGCTAGGGACTAGTCTGGCTTAAGCCAAGTGCCCATCTTAGCACCAACCACTTCAGTGAGAGTGTAATGGACCATAACTGGCCCAAATTAGTTCATGCAAATTACCACCGCCCTCCTCACTTTCAAAGTTCCTAAGATGAAGCTATTAATACCAAGTGTGGACAGACATGCTGAACAAGATAACAGCTGCCACAGTGAAAAGGCTTTGGGTGGGAAGTGAGTTCTTGAGGAAAAGTAAGAAGCATTTGAGCCGGGTGTGGTGGCTCACTCCTGTAATCCTAGCACTTTGGGAGGCCAAGGCTGGTGGATCACTTGAGGTCAGGAGTTCAGGACTAGCCTGACAAACATGGTGAAACCCCATCTCTACTAAACATACAAAAATTAGCTAAGCATGGTGGCAGACGCCTGTAATTCCAGATACTTGGGAGGCTGAGCCAGGAGAATCACTTGAACTTGGGAGGCAGAGGTTTCAGTGAGCCGAGATCACACCATTGCACTCTAGCCTGGGCGACAGAGCAAGACTTCATCCCAAAAATGAATAAATAAATAAAACACAAAAGAAGGATTTGTTTAGGTGCCATTATTATCATAGCCACTGGCTGTTAACAGTGGCTGTTAAATTGATCTCTTCTCTTTCTCAAAAACAGACTTTCAGAGCTCTTGTCCCAATTGTATACACCCTCTGTGTGGTTTCACTTTAAACTGTCTCCAGTTGTCTCTGAAGGTGGACAATGATCCAGCATCATTACAAAGACATATAGACTTTGACATCCCTCATGGGCCTGCACCAATAAAGAGACAGATGGAGACAAGGACAATCTCCATCTTACATCATCAGAGCAGCAAAAGTGCCCATGGCTACCAAGAGGCAATGGGAAGCGAAACCTCTCAGGGGCAGGGCTACAGCAGGAAGACGCTCCTGGGAGGCCACCACGGCACAGGTGAGCTGCAGCCCTGAAGATCTTGCTGTTAACCTGTCACATTGTGCCCCATGCCCACGCCACCTCTGGAATCTACATATTCCTAGTCCTGAGAAGCCACACTTTCTCCTGTTTCTGGCTTGGCTGGGACCTGAACCCATGTCTTGCAACTGCCCCCTCCAAATGAGCTGCATGCTCTCAGGCACAGCTTGGATCAAACACTGGCTTCAACAGGAAGGTCGGGTCTCTGGCATGACCTCGCCTCTGCCTGCACCTCCAACTTTTGCCTTGCTGCCCCCTTCCCCCATTCTCCTCCTCAGCCCCTATTCCCTTCCCCTTTTCCTTGTACCCTGCTTCAATAACTTTATAGCAGACTCTGATCTTCACTAATCAACACAGAGCATGTGTCATATCTTGTCAAACAGGGGTATTCTTTCCAGTGATCCCAGGGAAAATCACTGATACGACTTCAAAAGACCTGTCATTTCTCCCCAGTATCCATGAAGGATCTTAACATCCATGGGTCTGTCAATACCTTTATGTAAGGCAGTGATTTTCCAGCCTGGGTCATATCACATGGCCCAGAGTTTAGTGTCCATAAAGTAACATTTGCTGTCATTTTTCCCTAATATTACCTCCAGGAAACTTCCAAATGACGGTCCTACTATTCTGGGATTTTTCAAGTAAAGCCCTATCACTCCAACTCTAGAGCCTTAAAACTTTATTTTTTCCCAACTGAGGCAAGCAATCTATTCTTTTTTGTTTGTTTGTTTGTGTGTTTGTTTGGAGACGGAGTCTTGCGCTGTCGCCCAGGCTGGAGTACAGTGGCATGATCTTGGCTCACTGCAAGCTCTGCCTCCCAGATTCATGCCATTCTCCTGCCTCAGCCTCCCGAGTAGCTGGGACTACAGGCACCCGTCTCCATGGCCCAGCTAATTTTTTTTTATTTTTAGTAGAGACGGGGTTTTACCGTGTTAGCCAGGATGGTCTCAATCTCTTGACCTCGTGATTCACCTGCCTCGGCCTCCCAAAGTGCTGGCATTACAGGTGTGAGCCACCGCGCCCGGCCAAGGCTAGCAACCTATTCTATGTTCGGATGTAAACTCTTCTCACCACTTTGATAAATTTAACTGTAGTGATTTAATACACATTGACAAGTACTAAATTTCATGTAAAATAGCTAGTTAGAAAAACCATAGCAAGTACCTTTTAATCAACTGAATAAGAAACCACTCCCAAGTTCTCATAACCCTAGTGAGGAATTACAACGAATGAAGTGATGTTACAGTAATTAAATTCTTGGAATGCATCCATAATGCCTAATGGAAATGGAAACCTTACGAGGTCTTAATGCCTGGGAAACACCTATTACATCACTGAAATCTCTAGAACCCACCATATTTCACCTTTCTCCTTTAAAACTGGGTGAGAAAGTAACTGCTTTCTAATGTGGCTTGAACCATTCTTGCCCTGCTCAAGTTAAGGTAAAGGAAGGACAAGAGATATGTGTCCTGAAACCTGCAGAAAAGATTCTGTGCTATTTTCTTCTCTTTGGCAGGTCAAGGGACAGATTTCTGTTACGCAATGTCACACCTTCTAGTGAAACTATTTCTGTAACCCTCCAAAGACTGAGTTCCTTTGCGTCTTTTTCTTGGGACAGAGTCTTGATGTCTCAGAGTCTCACTCTGTGTGTGGACCGGGCTGGAGTGCAGTGGCGCGATCTCGGCTCACTGCAATCTCTGCCTCCCCGGTTCAAGCAATTCTCCTGCCTCAGCCTCCCAAGTAGCTGGGACTGCAGGTGTGCACCACCACGGCCAGCTAATTTTTTGCATTTTTAGTAGAGACTGGTTTTCGCCATGTTGGCCAGGCTGGTCTAGAACTCCTGACGTCAAGCGATCTGCCTGTGTCAGCCTCCCAAAGTGCTAGGATTACAGCCGTGAGCTGCCGTGCTTGGCCTCAAAGACTAAGTTCCTTGAGTACAGTCCTCTTTTCTTTGTACCTACCTGGCACCTCTTGCAAAGCCTGGCATAACTCAGCCATGTGTGAAAGGTGCGTTGGATGGATAAAAAGACAGATGAGGAACCAAGAGCATCATTTGCTACTAACTTGCCTAAAACATTTACCCTCAGTTAACCTGGTTAAGATATAACTCAAAGAATAAAAACTAAGGTAAAGGGTGTTTCTTTGGGGAGATGGGACAGTTCTGTATCCTGACTGTGATGTTGGTAACCCAAATGTATATATGTGGTAACTTTTCATAGAACTACACACACACACACACACACACACACATACACACACACACACACAGAGCCACACACAAATGAGTACATGCAAACACTAGCGGAACTCGGATAAAATCTATAGTTGGTTAATATTATCGTGCCAATGTCAATTTCCCAGACTTGATTGTTATGCTGTGATTATCACTGGGGAAGCTGGGTTAAGGGTACCCAGAACCCTCTATACTATTATTCACAACTTCTATGAGAATCTAAAATTATTTTAAAACAAAACTTTATTTATTTTTCTTTTGAGACAGGATCTCACTTTGTCACCCAGGCTGGAGTGCAGCGGCGTGATCTTGGCTCACTGCAACCTCTGCCTCCTGAGTTCCAGCAATTCTCCTACCTCAGCCTCCTGAGTAGCTGGGATTACAGGCATGTGCAACCATGCCCAGCTAACTTTTTGTATTTTGAGTAGAGACAGGGTTTCGCCATATTGGCCGGGTTGGTCTCAAACTCCTGACCTCAAGTGATCCACCTGCCTCAACCTCCCAAAGTGCTGGCATTACAAGCATGAGTCACTGCATCCGGCCTAAAATAAAACTTTTTAAGAGACGAATGCAAAGTAGAAAATTCCAGCAAGTCAAAGGATATCAATTGAACAACTGTCAGGTTAAACTGTGAGTTCTAGCAATTAAGGATTTGTGAGAAAAACACCAAATTGTACTTTTTATCTCTCCAGTGGTTACCCTCTAGATCAGCAATGTCTGATGAAAATAAAGGGTCACCCACATAATGTTAGCCTTTCTAGTAGCCGTGTAAAAAAAAAGGTAAAAAGAAACAGATTAAATGAACTTCAATGATATTTTATTTAACCTAGTATGTCCCAAATATTATTTCAGCATGGAACTAATATAAAAATGTTAATTAAGGCCGGGCGCGGTGGCTCA
>NW_016804493.1:1713823-1799804 GCF_001698545.2 Rhinopithecus bieti
AAAAAAAAAAAAAAAAAAAAAAATGTTAATTAAATATTTTCTTTATACTGTCTAAAACCTGGTAGGCATTTTATTTTACATCAACAGCTCATTTCCATCTGGACCAGCTACATTTCAAGCTCTCGACTGCCACACATGGCCAAGGGGCTACTATACTGAATGGGCCAGAGCTAGGTACCACCTTTAAGTTGCTGTTAAAGTCACTTTGAGGCCAGGTGCACTGGCTCACACCTGTAATCTCAACGCTTTGGGAGGCCGAGGTGGGTGGATCACCTGGGGTCAGGAGTTCAAGACCAGCCTGGCCAACATGGTGAAACCCCATCTCTATTAAAAATACAAACATTAGCTGGGCGTGGTGGTGGGTGCCTGTAATCCCAGCTACTCGGGAGGCTGAGGCAGGAGAACCACTTGAACCCGGGAGGTGGAAACTGTAGTGAGCCGAGACCATGCCACTGCACTGTAGCCTGGGCAACAGAGCGAGACTCTGTCTAAAAATAAAAAATAAATAAAAAGTCACTTCGAGAGGTTTTCACAATTGCACCTTTTTATTTCCTTTGAATGAATGCATATCTCCAGCACTTCATGCCTACTTTATGCTGACAGGAGACACCACCCTGGGGGATAATATATCTAAAGCTCTCTACCAATGAGCTTCTACGTGTAAACTTACTTAAAAAAAAAAATTACAGTTCACAGTTCAACTTAAAAAAGTTCTGCAGCTTCGAGGATTTGTATGCACTGTGGCGTATTGTTGGGGAAAGCTGTGAGTCCTTCCTATCAGATCATCTTCAAATGAAGACAGAGTCTCATCAATTTTAAACAGTGTGGCTACAGAGGCAGGAGGGTCTTTGACGCCTGTTCTATATTCTTCTGATTCCATGTTGCATTAAAAATAGAATATCAATTAAATAACAACAAAAAGGCTTGACATGACCGTGGAAAGAAATCTTTGGCTGTTCTCTGATAGTCCAGTTATCGGCCTCCTTCTGTGCACGTATGTTGGGTTTGTGCACACACACCTCACCCTACCCACTGCTCACTCCTTGGCCCTGAGACTCGCTTTGGCCAACGGAATGTGAGCAGAGATGGCAGGAGTCGCCTCCGAGCCAGAGCAAGAGTCAGCATGTCCCTCTCTTCCTCTGTCACGACATCCAGCAGTGCAGGCTGCTCTGTGGGCCCCGGTGGCTCAGTGAGATCCCCATTTCACGGAGCCCTCCAAGCAACTCATGATGAAAACACAGTTTGAGCAAGAAATAAACCTTTGTTGTTGCAAGCCCCAGAGATTCTGAGGTTGTCTGTTATTACAGCATAACTTAGACTGTCCTAACACATAATTCCATTGTTGATCCTGTACATGTGACATCAACGATTCCTTCCCAGACATCTCCCTGACTATGAGGCCTTATCGCATCTGCTATATAACCCAGACTCGGTTTTACAGTGGTTTCATTACCGACCATAAAAACTGTAACAGTGGAACTGTATAAACAAACCGAACAGTGTTTTTACTGTAAAACATGAATGTAATATAAATATTTGTCTTTGCCTTCTCTCAGCATCTGTAATGAGAGCAGAAAATTCATGCCATATGTTTATAGTATAAAGGGGGAAAAAATAGATCTCAGTGATTCATCCATGTGGGTGCCGGTTAAGCTGTTTAATATTTTTAATTCATCCATTTTCCTTCACGTATAAATCCTCCACAAATCATAAAACCCTTACGATTGTCAGTCACTAAATTCACGATTATTTCTACAGAGGGGTCCTGGCTAAGGCGAATGTGAGCATGGTGATAATGAGGTCATTTTCTCTGGCATCATGAGAAAACACCAAGTGAATCGCCACAATCTGACCCTTGCCTACCCCAGCCCAGCCCGGCCCCGTAAATTTGAATATGAAAACACTTCTCCAAACATTTCCAAATCCCTATCCTACCTCTGGCTGAAGTGCCACTGAACATTTGGGATCCCGACAGCTCCAGCTTTTTAAAAATCCTCCTATGGAGAAGCGCCGAGCATGTTAAGTGGCTTTGGCTGCTTAGGACCTTCTGATATGGTGGAAGGAGGCATTACCGTGCGCACTGAGGTCTGTGCCAAGCATGGAATCCAGCTTCACATGCAGAGAGCAACGGGGAAGGTTTTCATATTGGAGCTGCAATTGAGCCCTTGATGTGAAGTTGTCGAAGCCTGCCCAAAGTGTTTGTGCAGGCTTTTAGGATGCAAGCTGAAAGGCACAGAGAATGATTTAATTTTCTCCAAATTGGCTCACGGACCAGAGGTTTCTGGAAATGGTCACCGTCCTACAAAATCCAATACTGCAGCGAGAAAGCTTTGTTTGAACACGACACAAATCTACTCAGAGGAAGCTCTGTCTGGCACTGAGGAGGTTAGCCCATCATGGGCACAAGAGTTGTTGACGGGAAGAAGGAAAGGTGGGGGTACCTTGAGGAGTAAGAATCCAGGATGTGCAAGGCATGAAGGGGTGGCATTCAGGAGCTTTGGGCTCAGTGAGTGGTACTTGGCAGGTGCTACTGAGCATGTGCCACTAACCACGCACTGTTATCTCATTTAATCCTGACAAGCATCCTGCGGTTCGGGGATGCTATAGCCCCATTTCCTGTAGGAAGATAGAGAGGCACATGCAGGAACACCTTGTCTGAGATCCACAACACTGCTACGGAACGGCACAGCCAGGATTCTAACCTCCACTGGGCTGATTTCAAAATCCATGTTCTCAACCACTAACTAGACCACCAAAGTCAAAGAAAACCTTTCACGCTCATAACCAACTGGTCCTATGCCACCCAAAAGTGATGAGAAACACAGGCATTGCATCTGCTCTTGCCCTAATATTCCTGAGCTTGGGCCATAATCCAGGCCTTGCTTCCCTCCCCAGCCACTCCGCCCCCAACACATACACATATAGACCCCTAGTGGGTGGTAGATATTATTATTACTATTAATTTACGTGTCTGTCTCCGCACTTAAGACTCCTTGAGGGCAAGGACAACGTCTCGTGTACCTATATGTGCTGAGAGTCCAGTGGGATGGCTGGCGTAGAACAAAGGGTCAATACATGCTTGTTGACTAAATATGGAGACCTACAGGCAAACAATCAATGCACTACGCGATCAGGGCTCTCATAGATGCATATTTAAAACACAAACTTGGACCATGAGCTCTTGGCAGGAAAGAACCTTTGATTTCCTTATCATTGCCATACCATTGGTGCTCAATGCTGTACCTGACCCAGAGAAGAAGGTTGACAATGATGTCCTGAACAAAAGAAGGAAGGGAGGGCAGGAGAGAGGAAAGAGAAGCCCAGAAAAGCTTTGTGGGAAGATATCCCTGAGCAGAGACTCACAGGATACAGAGGCAGATGTGGGGAGGACAAGCTTAGCTGAGATCCTTTCAAGCAGAGGACATAGTCTGTGCCAACACACAGACAGACAGGAAGGTTTGGCAACAACAGTGAGTTTGATAGAGTTGGAACAAGAAAGAGAATGGCCAAACAGGAGCCCAGACAGGTAGGCAGGGGTCAGACCACTGAGGGGCCCCAAGCAATTATTTTCTTGTTTTTTGCCAGCACTTGGAAAGCACATGCTAGGTACCATTGCCAGTAGTCGGGCACCATCATGAACATTTTACATTAGCACTTCAGTTCATCTTCACAACAATTTTGTGATCCAAGTACTATTATCACCCCCAAGTCACAGATGAGGAAACTGAGGCAATAAGAACAAGTGAAGGTCACATGGTTTTCGTAAGCAGCATAAACAGGATTTGAACCCGGGAAGGCTAAATTCCAGATGTGTTGCTTAGGCCCTCATAACACATTTTATAGCTCAATCCTTTCAGTCTGATGACATTAGCAAGTCTTTGCAGTCCTTCCGTAAGTGGAGCCTGGCGCAGAAGAGGAAGTCGCTGAGGCAAAACGAGTCCTTTCCAAGGGCCATCGTGTTGATGGGGTGGGCTATTTATTCTCCTTAAATAAAGACCTTCCATACCTCCAGCTTATCCACTTCTACATCTAAAATATATACTATCTTTTTAAAAAATCTATATTTAATTATACAGCATCAGTGAAATTCCACTCAGGGAACAATAATCTAACATAAAAGAATGCTTCCAACAGAAAAAGCTGTAATTTAAAATAAATTACTGTGTTTGTCAGAAAAAACAAATTTACTCTCTTTATAGCAAGAAAAAAAAATATTATCTGGTATTAAGTAGCCCCAGTCAATTATATAATTTCATCAATAGCAAAGAACCAAATTACCACCCTAAATTCCTCCTCTCCCAGTGTAGATTTCACCGTGTATCCCAGCCACGGAGTGCGCCGCCCGCTCTGGCCTGAGTTTCATTAAGGCTTAAAGTCAATTAAGTCACGAATTGGAACAATCATTCCTCCTTTGCAAAGTATTGATATTTTTTTCCTGGCCGCTTTAGGGCTTTTCCAGGGCTCACGAAGAGATTTATGTTAGACAATTTCTTTCTGATTAAAACAAATCATAGCTCAACAATTCTAATTTCCTCCTTTCTAAGCAAGAAATGATCAGAGAACGCTGAAAACAGTCATCAACACCCCTCCCCGACCACCATCACCACCATTATGCAAAGCCAGGCACTAAAAACCTCATAAAAACAAAAACAGTGCTAGACGGGTCTCTCTCTGTCTCTCTGTCTCTCTCTCTCTCTCTCTCTCTCTCTCTCTCTCTCTGTCTTTCTGTGCCTCCTCTGTGTCTCCACTTCCCCTGTGTGTGTCTCTCTGTCTCTGTACATCTGTCTCTCCTCTGTGTCTATCTCTCTGGATGTCTCTCATTAATTTACCTTTCAGTATACATTTATCCTGACAGGCTTCAGGACAATTACTCATGAAACAAAAGGGAAGAAGGATATTAGAAGCAAAGCCAACCCTAGCTGGGTCTTCAGCTTTAAGTAGTAGAAAACAAGAAGGTTTTTATACTTACCTCCAAAACCCTACCATCATCTCAGGCCTTTTAATTTTTAAAGCCTTTACTAACTTCGGATCAACCTTCTCTCTCTCGATGACACCCTCGAGCACAGCCCGGACGTCTGCTGGCTTTACCCACTAGCACTCATGTATACCCCTGCTCTGGGGTGCAGCTGGATTTACCTGCTAGCCCTAACGTATGCCGCCAACTCCTGGGTGCAGCTGGATTTACTCACTAGCCCTAAGGTATGCCCCCCTACTCTCGCGTGCAGCTAGATTTATCCACTAGCACTCATGTATACCCCCTATCTTGAGTGCAGCTGGATTTACCCGCTGGCCCTAACATATACCCCTACTCTCAGGTGAAGCTGGATTTACCCACTATGGCTAATGTATGCCCCTAACTCTCGCATACAGCTGGATTTACCCGCTAGCCCTAACGTAGGCCCCCTACTCTCGGGTGCAGCCTTGTAAGCTGCTCATTCTACCTAAAGGCCCAGGTTTCTGTCCCTCAAAATCAAGGTTTTTGAGTTTAGAAGTGGTTTATGAGTCCACTCTGCATCACAGCCGGCTCCCACTGCTCCAGAATGACCAGGCAAGCTAGAGATTTTCCCAATCAGGATGGGTCATTTTCAAATAACTGGAATAAAACATGCTTAACATAACAGACTGTAAATAAGGACTCTTTCTTCCACAAGCTACAAGGTAGATGATGAATTGCGGAGACTTCAGTAGCATCAACATGAAATCAATTCACACAGCTCAGCACGTAGGAAAACACATCAAGTTATTTGCACCTTCTGCTGGTCTGCTTTCCAAAAACCAACCAGCCGATCTGTCCCTTCCTACAACGGCAGGATTACTGCTGCCCAGGTTATAACTCACATGGTTCAACTGTTTTACCCTCTCACTCACTCAATAAATATTTACCAAATCCCTCCAACCGACCAGGCACGATGCTATTCACTGGGGTTATACTAAGAGAAATAAGCAAGGCTTCTACATCCTTATGGCATTGCACCTCTGCTGCTGTTTGAACCTAGACGTCACTGTGGCATTTCATCTCTATGCTGTTTGTTCCCTGAGCCTCAGTCTTTTCATCTGAAAATAGGATTCATAATACTAGCTATCTCATAGTGTTCTCATAAAGATGAACTGAATTAATGCATTTGAAGTGCTTAGCACTGTAACACAACGCTAGCTGCTATTATTATTATTATCAGCATCATCATTATCATAAAAATAAGAATTTAATAAGCCATCCAATTAAGCATGAAGTGTCGGAGGCCATATTCCTGTTCTGCAGGCAGAATTAATTGTTAACTATAAAAAATTAATTGCTTAAGTCACCTTCTGTGGGCCTCAGTTTTCTTGTCTGTCAAGTGGGGGAAGTTAAATTGGATGATCTCAGAAAGTCCTTTCCCATCTGAAAATGTTGCCTTTTTACAACCACAGTAGACCCAAATGTAATCTGTTAATTCATAACTCTCTCCAGGACAGATGACTTTACTAAGTCATACCTCAATTTTTCATCCTATTAGGTTTGCACAAATTTGCTCACATCTTTGCTGTCCCCACAAAGCAATGGCTGAAAGTTATATAAAGCCCAATGCATCATACATGACCAAAAGACACTTTATTTTTAACAGATTCTTTAAAGCATTGCAGAATTATTTCTGTGTTTCTGTCTCCCCAAAAATGTCTATGTTGGCAAGTCTTTGAGGATGCCACAAACAGCGACCCCACCCAGCTGCCTGATTATCATCATTAACACCCCTGCCAAGTGCCCTGGCTTCTCCTCCAACGATACAAAATGGCCCACGGCCCCAACATTTGACCAGCTCTCGGTTATCCACATTTATAAACTAAACCCAAGGTAAACCATCCCAAACAGAAAGCACTCCTAAAATGACTGCTTTTCTTTGGACATGGAATATCACTCTGTTGCCCAGGCTGGAAGTGGCGCAATCTTGGTTCACTGCAACCTCTGCCTCCCAGGTTCGAGGGATTCTCCTGCCTCAGCCTCCCTAGCAGCTGGGATTACAGGCATGCTCCACGACGACTGCTAATGTTTGTATTTTTAGTAGAGACGGGGTTTCACCATGTTTGCCAGGCTGGTCTTGAACTCCTAACCTCAAGTGATCTGCCTGCCTTGGCCTCCCAAACTGCTGGGATTACAGGCGTGAGCCACTGTGCCTGGCCTGCTATCTATTTCTAAACGTCACTATGCGAATTCTGGGTATGAAAGGATGTGGTCTAGCATCGAAATGCATTCCTACTCCTAAAGTGCCCATCACTACCCATAAGAGGAAGAATCCAGAAGGTTCCAGACGGTAGAGGAAATCAGATGAAAGACGCTCTAGAATAAAAGATCAGCAGCCTGCTTGACAACAAGGGCTGTGGGGTCACAGTGACATTTCCAACTTTCCAATAAAGAGAGACAATTTTGGGCTGGCGGCTGGCTGAGCTTTTGCAGGAATGGAAACAGCAACATCTTAAAAAGGAAAAGTGCTTAGTACCGGCGAACAGCCCAGAAGTGCAGGGACGGGGGGCCAGAGAGGTTTGAATCTGCCCTAATCCCCTCTGTACCAAATCCAGCCAGGCCAGGCCACTTGCATGTGGATGTCTTGCCTGCTCTCCGGGTATAATTATGAAGAGCTCCTCCCTTCACTGTCAACACTTCCTGATTCAAATAGTAAAGTGTCTCATCACCCCCCTCCTAAGATAGGGTTGCAGATAAGTAAACACATGTCTGTTTTCATGAAGTTTCTACAAGGGAGGAATGCAGGAATGCTTTCTCTTATAATTTGTTAACGGTCCTCACAACAGGAACTATTGAAAGGGATGATTATTTTTAACCTTTGAGGCTCCGTGGATGGATGTTAAAGTTCTTCCTTGAATGTCAGGAACTAAGCAAGTCTGTTCAGCCTCCGTCTCGTCCTTTTCTGCTCTTTACGCCCATTTCAACCACAGCTGAACAGGACCGTGGCCAATAGGCCAACAGAGTCTCCGGACCCCGACACCCCTCCCTAACTCAGCCCAAATGTCTGTCTATCTGAATCACTGAGTATGGACTGTATCACCACCACTCAGACTCACAGTGATGGCTGCCAGGACCTAGAGAATAAAGTCTATTCTCCTAAGACTGGAATCCAAGGCCCTGAATGATCTGGCCTCATAGAGCAGCTTCCTGCCCTTTCCCCGACACCACATCCAAGCCTCAATCTCCATTCCCAGGGCAAACTACTCACACTCTGTGGAAGCCCTTCCTCCCTCTCCAGATGCACCCTCGCCTTGGGGGCTGATCACAGTCCCCCAGTACTTCCTCCTGCAACAATCCTGCTCTGAAGCACGTGGGGAGACCATCTTTCATGAGTCATGGTAGTATCACTCTTACCACCCTACCCAGGCGCTGGCATCGATGACAGTTTAGGGGTATCACTTCATTAGTAAAGTCCTTCTAGACTATCTTATGTCACCCACTCTACCTAGCATGTAATAGATGTTGGATAAATTAAAATTTCCCAGAAGTTTTAAATTTCAGTCCATTTTTAAAATAGCCTGAAAATTTGGGAGCTAGTTGGTAAACTGGGTTGGGAAAACATTTGATTTTCATAAGCAAAGACAAAAATGTGTACCCGCCCTTTTATAAAAGAAAAAGCAAGCTGCATGAGAATGTTGAGCCATGCTTCTCAACTTCTGCAGATATCAGAATCTCCTGGAGTAACTGCAAACCACAGATGGCTGGGCCCTACCTCCAGAGATTCCTTCCTAGCAGGTCTGCAGTGGGGCTCAAGAATTTGCATTTCCAACAAGCTCTCAGGTGACACTGATGCTTCAGGTCAGGGACCATGCTTTGAGTAGCACCATGTACGTATCTGAAGCATTGGAGACCACAGAGATTAATCAATGAAACATCACGAAGACCACTGCAAATATATCCTATCCTTTCCTGCCTTAAAAATAGCACCCTTCCTGCCCCCTTCCTTTTTATTTTTATCTTCTTATTGCTTACAATCAGATGTAGATTTTAAGCATCCTGTAATTCATCAACTAATTGTCTCCTGGCTATGCATTCCAAGTAATTAAAGTTCAGTAATAACTTATTCTTTCTGCTCCAGCACCTGCATTTCATTTGTTTATTTTCCCAGAGTCATAAATCTGAAGGGCTGTCAAAGTGCCATAATATTAGTGCAATAATCAAAGTTAATTAGTCCCTCTCAATAAACAACAAAGCCATTATAAAGATGCATTGAAGTTTCTCCCAGCTACCTGGTTTACAGGACGCATTGCAGTCGGAACAATTAGAATCTGAGAACTGTCGGTAAGTAAGTGCACTGTTCCTCTGCCATTTAAAAGAAGACTGTGATCTTCATGCACGCTGATTCATTAACTCCCGGGAAGGCAAGGTGGGTCTTGGCTCCTGAGTCTGCACGCTCCCCAGCTGCCTAGCCTTACCAAGTGCATCCTAAGCTTCAATAATAAAAAGAGGGACAGGGGTTACAAAGAAATGAGTGGGGCCAGTCTCACTGCGAACTTTTAGTAACCCAATATCTTCAATAACTTTGGATTTATTATTTAGGGAATTTGAGAGATGTGAGTTCTAGCTGGGTTCTGATGAGAAGGCAGCCAGTGGAACTCGGAGGGCAGGACCAGGGCTGGTGCATAGAAGACGCTCGGAGGAAGATTCTGCCTTCAATATGAGGGAGAACTTACTAATTAAGAGGTGTGCAGAAATGGGATGGGCAGCATGGGGAGAGAGGCGCTTATGCGAAAGTGGCATGTTCCTGATCAGGGATGTTTTAAAGGTGTTAGAGAGAGGTCAGACAAGGTGACCTGGGAGATGGATGCAACCCCGGAAACTTAAGATTCCTTGCACGCAGTGGAGCTTGTATACATGTCTTGTCCTTAGAACTCACTGTCCAGTCTCTCTCAAAGACCCTTCTCCCCTTGAGGCCATGGATCCTGTGATAATTATCTATCCCTACATCACAAATTCCCCCAGAGCATAGTGGCTTAAAACAGTAAGCATTTGCTATCTCACCAAATTTTGTGGGTCAGGGATTCAGAAGTGGTTTAGCTGCTGGGTGGTTCTGACTCAGGATCTCTCATGACATGAATCAGCCAGGGCCTCAGTCATCTGAAGGCTTGACTGGGCTGGAGGATTCCAAGGGGGATCATACAGATGGCTGGCGGCCTCAATTCCTTGTTACATGGGCCTCTCCTCAGGTCTGCTTGAGTCTCCTCATAACATGGCGGCTGGTAATTGATCCAAGAGAGTGAGCAAGGAGAAACCACAAAGACTTTAGGACCTACCTCAGGAGTCATACCCTGCCATTTCTGCCAAATTCTATTCACGGAGAGTGAGTCACTAAGTACAGCCCACATTCCAAGGGAGGAGAATTAGCCTCTACTTCTTGAAAGGAGAATTATCAAAGAAATTGTGGACAGACTTTGAAACAATCACAGCCACTTCTAAGGCTTCCTTTTTTTTTTTTTTTTTTTTTTTTTTTTGAGACGGAGTCTGGCTCTGTCACCCAGGCTGGAGTGCAGTGGCCGGATCTTGGCTCACTGCAAGCTCCGCCTCCCGGGTTCACGCCATTCTCCTGCCTCAGCCTCCCCAGTAGCTGGAACTACAGGTGCCCGCCACCTCACCCGGCTAGTTTTTTTGTATTTTTTAGTAGAGACGGGGTTTCACCTTGTTAGCCAGGATGGTCTCGATCTCCTGACCTCGTGATCCGCCCGTCTCGGCCTCTCAAAGTGCTGGGATTACAGGCTTGAGCCACCGCGCCCGGCCTAAGGCTTCCTTTTATAGGGTCTTCAGAACCTTGGGGGTAGCTGCATCTTCCACCTAAGGGTCAGGGACTAGTTACAGATGAACCCTTCTAGGAACACAGGGTAGGCTCTGCCAGCCCTACTTCTCTCCAGCATTAACCCCAGCCCCCGTGGAAGGCCAGCTAGCTCCATACCAGGGCACTGGCACTGAAGACATGATAGGTACCTTTCTGCCCCCTACAGATGGAAGGGGCCCCTGATCCTTAGCACAGCATATCTTAATAGTTAATAACCTTGGTCAGATTATTTTTATTATTATTACTATTATTTTTGAGACAGAGTCTCACTCTGTCACCCAGGCTGGAGTATAGTGGCCTGATCTCGGTTCACTGCAACCTCCAACCCCCAGGTTAAAGCAATTCTCCTGCCTCAGCCTCCCCAGTAGCTGGGACTACAGGTGCATGCCGCCACACCCAGCTAATTTTTGTATTTTCAGTAGAGACAGGGTTTCACCGTGTTGCCCAGGCTGGTCACCAACTTCTGAACTCGGGCAATCCGACCACCTTGGCCTCCCAAACTGCTGTGATTACAGGCGTGAGCCACCATGCCCGCCCACCTTAGTCAGATTACTAATTGACACACTGGTGGGAAGCTGAAGAGAGAAGTGGCTACTTCCCAGTGCTTTGATCATTTAAAAAAATTAAAAAGACAGAGACTTTACAGTTGATGCTGGAATGAGTTAAGATTTGGGGGCTATTTGGATGTAGTAAATGTATCTGGCACGTCAGAAGAACATGAATTTTGGAGGGCTGGGGTAGAATGCCATGAATTGAATGTTTGCGTCTGATATGCTTTGGCTGTGTCCCCACCGAAATCTCAACCTGAACTGTACCTCCCAGAATTCCCACATGTTGTAGGAGGGACCCGGGGGAGGTAATTGAATCATGGGGGCCGGTCTTCCCCATGCTATTCTCATGACAGTGAAGAAGTCTCAAGAGATCTGATGGGTTTATCAAGGAGTTTCTACACTGGCTTCTTCTTCATTTTTCTCTTGCTGACACCATAGAAGAAGTGCCTTTCGCCTCCCACCATGATTCTGAAGCCTCTCCAGCCATGTGGACCTGTAAGTCCAATTAAACCTCTTTTCTTCCCAGTCGTGGGTATGTCTTTATCAGAAGCGTGAAAATGGACTAATACAGCATCTCTCCAAAATTCTTACGGTGAAACCCTAATAGCCCATGTGATGGTAGTTGGAGATGCGGCCTTCGGGAGGTGATCAGATGAAACTGGAATCCTCTTGAAGGGATTAGTGCCCTTATAAGACACATGAGACAGTTCTCTCTCTCTCTCTCTCTCTCTCTCTCTCTCTCTCAAGTCCTCTCAGCTCTCCACCATATAAGGACAGAGCAAGAAAAGGGCTACTTGTAAACCAGAAAGAGGGACCTCACTAAGAACTCAACAAGGTTGGCACCCTCATCTCAGACTTCCAGCCTCTAGAACTGTGAAGAATAAATATTTAAGCTACTCATTGTATGATATTTTTGTTACAGCAGCCTGAACTAAGACAAAGAAGAAATATTGCTCCAACAAGATTTATAAGTGTATTTTAGGGATCTGTATTGGACAAGTTAGCTTCCCCTGCAGCGACCATTTACTGTACCTTTACTATGTGCCAGAATCTGTACAAAAGAGTATGTGTGTCATTTCACTTCATCCTCAGGATGACCCTCAGAGTCATATTAGCATCTGCAGGTAAAACAGCCAAGGTTCAAAGAGATGACTGAGACCAGGCATGATGGTTCATGCCTGTAATCCCAGCACTTTGGGAGACCCAGGCAGGAGGATCGCCTGAGCAGAGGAATTCGAGACTTGCCTGGGCAATGTGGTGAAGCCCCTCCTGTACATTAAAAAAAAAAAAAAAAATAGCCAGGTGTGGTGGCACAAGCCTGTAGTCCCAGCTACTCGGGAGGCTGAGACGCGAGGATCGCTTGAGCCAGGAGGTCAAGGCTGCAGTGAGCCATGTTTGTGCCACTGAACACCAGCCTGGATGACAGAGCAAGACCCTATCTCAAAACAAGAAGCAAGAGAGAGAGAGATGACCACATTTTCCCGGGACACTCAGTGAGTTAGTATTCGCACTGGGATTTAACTCCAGATCTGTATGACTCCAAAGCTGGGGCTACCTCTACTCCACTGGCTTGTGTCTGCATATGTAAAAGGTAGGTGCATTTTAAATATTTGTCTAAAATAAACCTTAACCTATTGCAGGGCGTGCTGCCCCAGCCTCAGACTGGCTGCTTCATCTACAGTTGTTTCTCTATTTGTCCTTGCATAGGGAAGTTTTATCCGCGCAAGGGCTGTTTCTCCTCTGTTTAATCCAATACCTGCTAGTCTGAGATTCTCTAAATGCCCCACAATAAAAGTGAAAAACAGTCTCAGGTACATTTTTCCCTCTTAAATAATGGAGCCTAAATGCCGAGTGGCCAAAAGCAGGCCTTACAGCCATTGGCTGAACACCATCTGAAGATGAAATCTGTCTCTTCAAACTATGTCAAAATTGCTTAATAAGAACTCAGGGGACCCCACATTAATGAAAGGATGCATCTGCTTTGGGTTTCACATGATTGGGAGTGATGGTTCGGAGCCAGCCACCTATGCTTGACTTTCACTCCTTAAAACTCTGCGGTTAATCACAGCCCTCATTATACAAAGGTTACAATGGATATAAAGTTTGAAAGATTCGGTTCAAGACTGCGAGCGGTGGCCAGGAAAAAAAAAAAAAAGGAGAAGACACAAAGACAATGATCAAAGAACAATGAATAACAGTCAAGACTAAGTTGGTGCAAAATCCTCAGAATGAGAAATGAAATGGAAAACTTACAGGATAAGTACCAAGCACAAGTTTTAGGTATTCTGGAGACAGGAAACTCAGAATATTTTAGCAACCGATTATGTCTATGAGGGGGATGAATAATTTATTATCTGATAAAGAATCTTCCCTGAGCCTGTGACAAGAAAGGTCAAATAGTCAACAGAAGTAGAACAGTAAATACACTATATACTACTTGAAAAGGAAGTCCGGAATGAAAGCGGAAGAGCTTCCTTGGCCCATGTTCATCACCTCCCTCAGATTACAGGAAGCGCGGGGGATGTACTTTTCAGGTACGCTCATATTAGGAACCCAGAAGTATTCATACAAATACACGCAAATAATGTATGAATACAATACTTGTCTAAGTCCTTGAAAAAGGCCAATCTTCCAGCATCACCCACACACCAGCTGCAACTCCTGGATCCACCCCGTATCTCCCAGCTGTATGAGCCTGGGAAAGCCTATGCCACTTCCAGCCTCTAAACTACCTCACCTGCAAAATGGGTTTCACATATAACATAAACACTTCACTGTTAAATGCTAAGCACAGTACCCGGTACAAAGACAGATATGAATATCCAACCCCCCACCTACAGGTGACAATAATATGACATTTTGCAAACGCCCCAAGGAAGAATTTCAGAACTTTACCTTCCTTTGTGAGCATGAGCTTATTGATTTGAACAAGTGGTTTATATGGTCCTTGCTGTTTTGCAGACTTGTTTATATCATACTTTATTTATTGAAAATCCAATACTATACAGAAAAACAATTTGTAAAGCAAAGAAATGAGGAACAAATCTAGTGGCTGATTTAGGATGAACTGTTCCCAATAATCTCCAACTATTAATAATATTAATAGTGTTTATCTTTTTTTTTAGTTAAAAATCATTCAGAACAATGGGGATAAGCCCTGTGACTTGTGATGCGTTGACAAACGATCATCTTTTCCAAGCCAAGTCACCAGCTTAGACAGGCATGAGGCTCGTATATTACCCACCCCACCTACCACATGCCTCCCCCCGACACATATACCATAAAAGAAGGCTAAGGCCTTCTATCTGCAAAGGCATGGGACTTAAGCTTTTAGTGTCAAAGGAGATTGCGGGGAATTTCCAAAAACAGTGAAGCTATACCAGCTCATAAAGTCACTGAATTTGAAGGAGCCTAAAAGTAGCTGGAGTTTTGCAGAAGTCCTTAAAAGTGCGAGTAATTTATTCCTCAGCATCCTAGCCTATCATTCCTTAATATCATGCCATGAAAACACAAGTGTGGCAGTTTCCAGGCAGGGCAATCAACAACAACAACAAAATGAAAACACAGGTGTCAGTATCTATGAGAAGCAGAGCAAAGTGTTGAGCCCATGTGCCTAATATAATGGTTGGTACTGCGTGCTCCCTATCTGAAAATAGTGTTAAAGTCATTATTTCCGATGCTTATCAATGAGGCTGCAATCACATAATGCTGTCAGTACTATCCCTACCGTACCTCCTTCTTCCACAGGACCAGAGTTTTAGATCCCAAGTTCCAGGGATCTAAAATTTAGAAACCAAAATGTAGAAATCTAATAGAAATCAGAAGAAGGAGGAACTTAGAACCCCACTAGGGTCTTTCAAGAGCTCTACACTGGAATGTCGAAGTCTTGCTGTAGCTGTTCATGAAGTGTATTTTGATACCTAATAAGCTCTTGTTCTTTACATGCAAGGTCCCTCGGAGGTCCTGAGATCTCAAGACAGGGAGTGGGATATAGCATGGGGCCCACAAAATAAATAGACGCGGTAACAACTCTATCGAAAACCTGAATCATTACAGCACTTCAGCGGCAAACCGTGTGGTTGCAATCAACTGAGCATGCGCTCTCCCCCTAAAACACGCACATTCTATTACCTCTGGCTAATAAATCTTTTATTTTTACCCCTCCTCTCTCTGCTTTCTCAATAATCATTTTGATATAAACCATTGCTTGCTGTTCCTGATGACTAATCCCTTCACCATCTTTCCTAAATATATGCAGAGTGTATTTCTTTGTAAATACAAAAGAAAAAGCAATCACATAAATAATTAAGATGGCTTTTCAAATGACAGTTGAGTGCTAACATGAGCTACACTGGAAAATACTAATCAACAAACTAAATACACATCTATTAAAATGCAGGAGTCCAAATATATGAAGACAGAAAAAGAATTCATTGCAACTCCATGGAAATGATGCTGATAAACATCCGCCCTAGAGCTCCTCTTTCAGCCAGTTGGAGAGGTTAAGAAAAGTAAGCATCACTTTGCACTTTCATGTGTGGAGAAAACATTATTATTGTTGTTATTAACAGCAGCAGCTAACATTTAATTGAGCACTTAATTTATTCCACAATAGGTTAAGATTTTATATACACAGAGTCAATGTGTTTAATAGAACCGCCTATGTCTCTCAATGGAGATATTATGATGTGCATTTTACAGATGAAGAAACTGAGATTTAAAGAAGTTAAGAAACTTGCCCAAGGTCATAAGATGTATCTGATTCTAACCTTTGCCACTATAATACGGCATGTTTTACAGCTATGGTTATGAACTGGGGATGAATTGCACCCCCAAGAGACATCTGGCAATGCCTGAAGACATTTTTGGTCATCACAAATATCCTTGGGTCACCATTCCCAGATGAGAGGGGAATGGATTCAAGACACATTCTGGGAAGTCAGGGGTGAGTCGAATAGTAACTCTAAGAGAGGGCCACCTGCCCCTCTTCCCATACCAGCCCTCTCTGCCCAACCTGGTGGCCATCTCAATGTCCAGCAGATGCTGATGTTTCACAACACTTATTGGGCCCCATGCTATACTAATGGCCAGTCCCCAACAGAAGCTCTTCTGCACTCCCTGTTAAACAGACCTAGTAAGGGCTTGGCATGCATGAGGCACATTGGTTACTCATAACAATCCCTCCCCTCTCTCTCGATCCACCACCCCTGCCTCCCATCCTCAGCCTCTTCCCTTTTCCTCCTGCAAACAACGTAGGGAGATGGATGACATCAGGTCCATCTGCTCCCACTCTACCGTACCTCCTTCTTCCACAGGACCAGAGTTTTAGATCCCAAGTTCCAGGGATCTAAAATTTAGAAACCAAAATGTAGAAATCTAATAGAAATCAGAAGAAGGAGGAACTTGGAACCCCACTAGGGTCTTTCAAGAGCTCTACACTGGAATGTCGAAGTCTTGCTGTAGCTGTTCATGAAGTGTATTTTGATACCTAATAAGCTCTTGTTCTTTACATGCAAGGTCCCTCGGAGGTCCTGAGATCTCAAGACAGGGAGTGGGATATGCCAGACCCCGAGAAATAAAGCAACGGAAGCCCGACTCCAATAGATACTGGGTAAAGGAAAGAATAAACCATGGTAGTGCAGGAATCAGACACACCTATCATTGTCCCAGACTTAGAGAACTCACATGGAATCCTAACACGTAGACACTGCTGCTAAATAAAAGAGAGTCCACTCCATCTTGAAAACAGGAAAACATCTTATTCCACCAGCCACACTGGCCTCTTGGAATACACAGGAAAACGTTAGGTGCTTGTCTTAACAGGTGAGGGCACCAGTGTATAATTCACATAAGGATGTGAATGAGGTAGATCACATCTGTGCACTGTTCCACCATAGGAACAAGCCCCACTGTCCCGTTTTCTTTATTTAAACATGAATGGGGGCTGATGCGCCTCCCCCTCCTCCCTCTTTTTAATTATGCCAAATGGATTGGACTTTTAAGACAGTGGTTTACTTCTGTACTGTACGTGTTACCCTATTTTAATTGTTTTCATTTCTTCTTACTTCTAACTTTGGAGGATCTAAAATATCTCAGCACGAGGGCATTTTCCCATGAAATAATTAGTAGTCGTAGTAATTACATATAGGTTCTTAATATACTTCTATAGGGAATGTGTTTTCACTTAAGTTATATTTTATTAAATAGCTGCATCTCCCCAAAAGTAATTTGAGAGCTCTATAAAGGATATCTTGAATATAAAGTGATGATACGGTACATCAGAGTGGCTTCGTCTAAGAAATAGGATGGATTCTGAAATTAATCACTCAAACCGCAGCTAGAGAATTTGAAAGCAAAATCTGCAAAGTATGAACACTGATACTAAACACAGTAGAAAAGACGGGCCATGGTGTGCAGCAGACAGACTTGCAGTTTGGAAGCCAAATGGACCGAGCAAGGGGCCTGATTTTGAGCTCACCAGCTGTGCAACTTGGGTGAGTTCCTTCACCCTTCTGAGCCATCCCTTGGCTCATCTGTAAAATGCAAAAAAAAAAAAAAAAAAAAAAAAAAAGCACCAGGTTTTTGCATCCTCCTGGATAACGGATATAAAGTGCCTGACATAGCACATGACAGGGATTTGATAAATGAGGGCTGTTAGTTGTCCCACTGTGGATGTGAGAATAGCATTCCGCTGGCTAAGAGGCAGACATGAATGTTCTAGAACATGGCAATCCTGGAATGTGCAGTGAAGGCAGTAAGAGGAAGAATGGGTAGAGAAGAACAAGTTGGGATGGAGGAATGAACTCTTTTCTCCAGAAGCAGAGCTAAGAATGCTCACGGAGCCTTGGCACATGAGAGCCTCCGCTGAGCCAAACGGCCCAAAGACCTCTGAATGAGCTTTTGCTGCAACAAAAAACTTTGGATCATTTTGAGAGCCTCCCGTGAGGCGCCAACATGGTTCAGTACCTTCCCGGCCCCGACACTGATGTGATTCATTGTAGATAACGTATGAATACGCTCAAGCTGGCCAGTAGCTTGAAAAACTGGAGTCTATCAAATTGACCTTGAGAAACACAGGAAGGTAATATTTAGTGATATGCCAGATGAAATCCTTGCACAGAGATGTGAGGTGAGGAAAGGCCTGAAGGGAAGCAGACCAGCAAATATCAAGGGTCAGGGAGTTGGGGGATGACACAGAGACCAAGCCTAAGAGGTCACCAGAGCAAGAAGGCCTTACGACTTCACATCCTCTCTGCAGGGTATGAATGGTGCAATGAAATGAAATGGTAATGACAGTTTCTGGTGCTAAATTTGAGTTTCCACAATCATCGTCTTGGGGAAAGGAGGAACACAATATAATGGCATACACAGAGAACAAGTGAACAGATGAGAGATGAACAGGTTGAGTTTCTCCAGCCTACGACCTATCAAATCTAATTTTAAACATTCAGGAGTCACATGTATTAGTTTTGTTTCTGTTCCATTTTCCTTTTCCCGTGTCCCCAACGGTGAATGATTTTGAATAATTCTTAGTCTGGGATCACTAGTCTACCTCAAGGTACTATATGTTAGAGTAAAACTATACAACAGTAAATTCTATCATCTGAAATTGACGCACAGGGACCCAATTATGGCTCAAAATATAAGAAAGAAAAACTGAACAGTGGGTCTTTGAGATCATCCCATCCAACCTTTTTCCTTAAAGATGAGGAAACAGAAGCTACAAATAGATCCAGAGGCTTACCCAAGGTCCTATCGCTAATTGGGGCTGGTCCAGGAATTTCTGCTCTAAGCATCAAACAACAATTAAAACAGGATAAATGCAGATGAACGTGTTCTCATAAATATATGTGTTCTCAGAAAAGAAGAGGATAAATTTAGTGATGCAAACACAGTTGTGCTATAGCATTCTCCTCCAAGACTGGTTTAAACATGAATGTCACCGTACAATCAGGTTACTATAGTGTCACTAGGGTCCCTGGAATTTTACCTTTCCAGTTTCAAATATTACATCAAATGGGCAGAGTTTTACAATTTTGACATGCCATCCTGCTAGTGCCAAGAACAATGCAAGCCCTCAACAGTTGTCTGTCTACACTGTCAGTGGGAATGGAAATTGGAGCAGTCATTAAGAAAATGACTCGGGAGGTCGGGCACAGTGGCTCACACCTGTAATCCCAGCACTTTGGGAGGACTAGGTGCACAGATCACGAGGTCAGGAGATCGAGACTATCCTGGCCAACATGGTGAAATCCTGTCTCTACTAAAAATACAAAAATTAGCTGGGCGTGGTGATGCGTGCCTATAGTCCCAGCTACTCGGGAGGCTGAGGCAGGAAAATCGCTTAAACCCGGGAGGTGAAGGTTACAGTGAGTCGAGATCGTGCCACTGCACTCCAGCTTGGCAGCAGAGTGAAACTCACTCTCAAAAAAGAAAAGAAAAAGAAAATGACTCAGGAACTGTTACCAACATTTTAAATGCATATGCCCTTTGAATCAAGAAGTCCACTGCTAAGATTCTCCCCTAGGCGTTGACTCACAAATGCATAAATAAAGGATGTTCACAGCTGCATAGTTTAGACCCAATATCAGATGAAATTGTAAGAAAGACTGATGCAAGAAAGAGAGAACTGTGAAACACCATTGCTTGTAATAACAAATAGCAAAACAATGCCAGCAACCTAAATGGCCACCAAGGGAAGACTGGTTATAGCATAAGCACAGGATGGAATATTATGCAGCAGTTAAAACAATGAAGTAGATCTATATGCACTAATAATAGATCTCCTGTAGTACTAAGTTAAAAAAAAAAAAAAGTACAGAACAGAATGTGAGTGTGTTTGCTGGTATATATATATATAACCTTTTTCTGGAAGAATACACAAAATAGTTAACAACGTTTATCTTCCAAGAGAAGGACCAAGAAACACTTTCACATTTCATTTTTCACCTTTACATTCTGCATGTAGATTCAAATAAGATGCACGTATTCCCATTTGTACTCTTCTCGATACATCTCTAAAGATTACTACTATCCCACCTACTAGAGGTTATTACTTTTTAACATTAGTCAGAAAGACAATAAAATAATCAGAAAAAATAACACTCTGCTTTCTTTTATATTTAACCCAAAATAGTAAGTCCACTGAGCTCAAGATAAGGGTTCATTTCAAATATACTGAATTTCAAATATTTCATCATAAATACACTGAAAAGCAGAAATAAATCTCCCTTTTCTTTATTTTCATAACTTTTCACTCCAGAGTACCAAAAATGTTCTTAGGTACACTGTGGTCTATTTCTTCAAATGGCAAGAAATCTTTCACAGCATTCGAAAATGAAGACGGCCTCTGCAGGGTGTATCCAGCCCCCTTCAGGCTCTGCTCCCAAACACGCTGCTCTGTCTCCTCCTCCCCCTCCTCCCAGGGCCTCTGCACCTGCCATTCCCCTAGCCCATCTGACCCTTCTCCACCCTTCTCAGGTCTTTCTTGAGATCTTAGTTCAATCACTTCTCCCTTGGGGACTCCAAAGGTCTCCCAACTCCCTGGCATCATTACTGATTCCTATGACCACTCACTGTTTTTTCAAGTTTACAATAAGATCTGTGCCTTTTTTTTTTTTTGACTAAATTAGTCTTCCACGATAGGCTGAAAGCTCTACAAAAACAGTGGCAATGTCTGTTGTCCTTAACAGTAGACCCCAGCACCCATAGCCTAGACTTCATGCTAAAGTGCAGTGATGTTTCAAAAATCAAACAGCTCTCATCACTCTCTAGCTCAAACCCTCTAATGTCTTTCTCATCGCTATCTCAGAGTCTACCAGACACCCATGCCCCAAGAGCACCTGTCCTACCCAGTCCATTCATCTCCACCCACACTAGCTTCCCTGATGATCCTTGAAATCTCCAGGCCTGTGCCTACCTCTGAGCCTTTGCATATGCTATTCTCACTACTAAGAGAGTACTTCTCTTGACATTTGCATGGCTTACCTCTACTTCATTCAGGTCTCAGATCAAATGTCACAACTTTGGAAGGCTCCCTGCTGATGACTCCATCATGCTCATGCTGTCACTCCCCTCACCTTCCTCTGCTTTACTATCCTTTACTTATTAATATGATGGTAAATATTAAACTTGATTATGGTCTATTTTTCTTACCTAGACGGTAAGCCTACAAGAGCAGGGATTCTGTTTCATTTGATACTATATCCTTGGTCCCAAGACTAATGTAAGCCCTCAATAAATATTTATGTAGACACATATCAACGTCAACTTCTATACAGACAGAGAAAAGTAAGAAATCAGAGATAGAGTTAAAGCCTACTTCTTTCTAATCTTAAAAATCATAAGCATAACAGTCTCCTAGTTGCAATCATGGGCGTTCACCACATTTTATTTTTCTTAATAAATGAATTAAACGGATAAACATTCTCAAACTCCTGACTAATAAAGCAGATGACACTGACAATGAACTATAAACAAATGCGTGAATAATAATGGACTTGCTCATGCTTTCATTCATAAAACAAACAAAGTGAAGATGACTTTAAAAACAAAGACATGATTCCAAGAGCAATAAACTTTACACACTGCACTAAAATCTCCATGTGGTTAGCCCGGCATGTGTATTTGACAATTAAAAAAACAACAACAGTCAAGCGCTTACCCATTCCTCTAAAATGCGTGACACTGCTTCACTCGCCCTTGCCATGTTCCTGCAGGCCAAGATCACGTGTGCACCATGGAGGGCAAAAGACTTGGCAGTTTCAAACCCTATGGTTTAAAGGAAAGTCAATATTAGAAAACATAACATCAACATAGTGAGTCATGTTGAATGGCCTTTATCGGAGCACCACTTATATTACCCCAGGTTCTCAACCAGGGGTGATTTTGACCCCCAGGGGACAGGTACAAATGTCTGGAGACATTTTCAGTGGCCATAGTTGTGCGGTAGAGTCCTACTGGCATCTAGTGGGCAAAGGCCAGGCATGCTACAAAACATCTTACCATGAACAGGGCAGCCCCTGACAACACAGAATTATCTGGCCCGGACTGTCAACACCGTGATGGTGAGAAAACTTGTCCTAGGGATGCAGTGATTTCAAAGATGAAGACAGCCATAGAAGAGTTCACGGCATGTCCAGCCATTTAACCATCAATAATGACCAGATAAAGACTTTATGCTGTACTCTATGGTAAGTGTCCCCAGCACCTCTGCTTCCACCAATGTCACCTAGGTTTCTTAGCCCCATTTCCTATTTAAAACAATTAGAAAAACTGGACAAAACAACACAGGTGCATGCACACACACATCTGTTTGAAGGCATCAGAAGGGCACTCTGACTGAGAATCTGGGGGGCCAAGAGCTGCAAAAATTGCAAGGCCAGCATTTGGCAGTTTTTTTTCCTTCAAGGCATATTTCATCTCCAAACATAGTGGTTGGAAGCCTGAGAAGATGGGCTGAGCTTTTGGCAATTTTATAACAGGGAAAAAGACCCAAGTTTAAGCTCAGGACCCACCAGGAAAGGGCCACGGTACATACACCAAACCTTTGGTCAGGACTCTAAAGAGTTATACCCTCGCTGTAATAACAAGAGACAGTCCAGACTTCACAAGAGTGGAAACTCAGCTTCAGGCCATTTCAATTCCTAGTTTGATTAAAGTGATCAGTCCCTATCTATCCAATTTCCAGCAGCAAGAGAAAATATTCTCTGGAGGAAGATACCATTATCTAGAGTCTCAAATTACCACTATAATTATTTCAAATACTCATATAAACTCTCAGACATTCAAACAAAATAGCTAAGCATACAAAAAGACAAAACTTCACCAAAGCCAGAGGGGAAAAAAATGGAAATAAATGCACAGGAGATCTGTCTAATCAAGTTATTCAGAAACAGTGATCAAAATAACTCCGACTCATAGGTTCAAGGAACAAAAAGACAAGATGGAGAATTCTGCCAGGGAATTAGAAAGAATAAAAAAAATCAAATAGATATTCTGAAACTTAAACACAGTAAGAATAATTAAGAATTCAACATATAGGTTAACAGAATATGAGACACAGCTGATGACAAGATTAAGGAAACTATAAAATAAGTTAAAAAAATCCAAAGTGAAGCATAAAAACAAAAAAATAACTAATGCAGTAAAGCAAAGCACAGAAGAGACATATGGAACACATTCTGCTATGCTCTTACACATACATGTAATTTGAGTTCCAAAAGAAGTGAAACAGATTAAGATAACCAATAGTTGAAGACAGAATGGCTGACAATGTTACAAAATCAATGACAGATATATAGCTACAAATTCAAGAATTATCCTGAGCCGTAAGCAAAAATATATATGTGTATGTGTTGACATGTATATGTATAAATGTATGTGTCTACATGTATGTGTGTATATATATGTGCAAGCCACAAGCAGAAATAGACGTGTGTATATACATTTATGTCTATGTGAGCCGCAAACAGAAATACATGTGGGTGTATATCCGTATGTGTGTGTGTATGTGTAGACACACATATATACACATACATGTCAAAGCAAGGCACATCAGAGTAAACTGCTAAAAACTGCAGATAGTTTTAGAAGTAGTTAGAGACCAGTAGCTACAGGACTGATAGTTATACCTCTCAGGAAAATGATGGAAGCCACAGCTGAAAGAAAGAAAACTTTCATCTTAGAATTCTATACCTAGTACAAATATTCTTGAAAAATAAAGGAAGAGGCCGGCCGCGGTGGCTCACGCCTTTAATCCCAACACTTTGGGAGGCCAAGACGAGCGGATCACGAGGTCAGGAGATCGAGATCATCCTGGCTAACACGGTGAAACCCCATCTCTACTAAAAATACAAAAAAACTAGCCGGGCGTAGTGGCGGGCGCCTGTGGTCCCAGCTACTCAGGAGGCTGAGGCAGGAGAATGGCATGAACCCAGGAGGCGGAGCTTGCAGTGAGAGGAGATTGCACCACTGCACTCCAGACTGGGCGACTGAGCAAGACTCCGTCTCAAAAAAAAAAAGAAAAGAAAAGAAAATAAAGGAGGAGAACAAAAACTTTCAGCAAAAGAAAGCTGCTTTTTGTTTATCACCTGCATTACACCGAGTGTCGCGTATAGACCCACACTGCAGGAGACACTAAAGGATGCTCTTCAGGCAGGAGGAAAATGACCCCAGCTATAAACCCAGAGACGCAGAAAATAACAAAGAACAACATAAAGGGTAATGATATGTTAAGATCCAAATGGTAAGAGTAGTAAACTCTGTGAGTTTTAAAATACATAGCAAAAATTACTATATCAATAATAATAATAATGCTTAACCTAGGAGGTGAGTAATGGAAGTAAAGTTTCCTAAGGTTCTTGTCTTCTCCAGGAAGTGATATAATACTGATTTATATTAGATTTTAATAAGTCAAAAGATGTAAGCTGTAAATCTCTACAAATTTAACAAGCTAATGGAGAAGAAAAGTAGAATGATAAAAAGGCAAGAAAGGAGAGAACATGACTAGGTACAGTGGCCTGTAATTCTAGCACTTTGGGAGGCCAAGGCATGAGAATCACTTGAGACCAGCTTGGGCAACATAGCAAAACTCCGTCTCTACAAAAATTAAAATTAAAAAAGACATAGCCAGGTGTAGTCGCAGGCACCTGTAGTCCCAACTACTCAGAAGGCTGACATGGGGGGATTGCTTGAGTCCAAGAGTTCAAGGTCACAGGGAACTATGACCATGCCACTGAACTCTAGCCTGGGTGACAGAGCAAGGCCCTGTCTCAATTTAAATGAAAGAAAGAAAGGAAAGAAAAAGAAAAAGAGAAAGAAAGAGAGAGGAAAGGAAAAGAAAAAAGAGAAAGACGAATATAGAATAACTTAACAGGAAGCCAATAATAAGGTGGTATATTTAAGCCCAAACCCAAATATCTGTCATTACATTAAATACAAATGGCCTAAAGACAGCAATTAAAAGAAAAAAGTTGTCAGACTGAAGAAAACATATATATATATACTATATAGTGATTAGTATTATTGGTAGGAATGTATGTTTCATGCAACTAGTATATACTAAGCGTGGTTATTTCTAGTGTACCTATTAGTTATGGGTTTAGAATGTGCATTATGTTTTGTACCTGTAAACATAAAGATAAAAAAATGGAAGTAAAAGAATGGAAAAGGTATACTGTATAACATGGGCCAAAAGAAATCTGATGCAGCTATACTAATTTCAGAAAAAGGAGACTCTAAAGCAAGAAGCATTACAAGAGAAAGCACTGACCATTTCACAATGGTAAATGTCAATCCACCAAGAATACATGACAATTCTAAATTTATATGTACGTAATAATAGAGCCTCCCATATATGTCAACGATTGACAGAATCAGGAGAATAAATGGAGAAATTCACAATTATAATGGAAGATTTTAACATACCCCTCTTAGTAGCAGATAAAATAAGCAGCCAAACACAAAGTATACAGAAGGTTTGAACAACTTAATCGATAAACTGAAAATAATTGAATATGGTAAACGCTGAAAACAACAGCAAAATATACTCAAGTACTTCAAGAATACTTACAAAAACTGATGATTTGCAGGACCAAAAGCAAGTCTCAACAAATTTCAAAAGATTAAAATTCGAGAGCATGGTCTTTGATCGCAATGGAATTAAATTACAAATCAATAACAAGATCCCAGAAAATTCTCCTTTCTGGAAATATATGTATAAATAAATAAGACATTATGAAAAAATGTCATTGAAAGTTAGAAATTACAATGAAAGTTAGAAATATTTTAAACTCAATAATTACAAACATATATACAAACTTATGGAGTATAGCTAAAGCCATGGTTAAAAGAAAATCTACAGCCTTAACTACATATATTAAAAAGAAGGCCAGGCATAATGGCTCATGGCTGTAATCCCAGCAATTTGGGTAGCCGAGGTGGGTAGATCACTTGAGCCCAGGAGTTCGAGACCAGCCTGGGCAACACAGCAAAATTACATCTCTACAAAAAATTAGCTGGGCGTGGTGGTGTACACCTGTGGTCCCAGCTACTCAGGAGGATGATCATGCCACTTCACTCCAGCCTGGGTGACTGAGTGAGATCCTGTTTCAAGAAAAAAAAAAAAAGAAATAAAAGAAGATGATCTAAGCATCCATTACCTTAGGAAAATAACCCAGCACATTAAGCCTAAAGAAAGCAGAACGATGGAAATAAAAGGAGAAAGGAGAAACTTATAAATCTAAAACAAACATAAAATACAGAGAAAAAAAGAAGTTAAAAGTCTGTCAATTGAAAAGACTAATAAAATTGATAAAGGGCTAGCAAGACTGACAGAGAGAGAGACAGACACAGAAAGAGAGGGCACGAACGACCGATATCGGGGATGATTAAAGGACATCATTATGTCACATTAAAGCATAAGCAACAAAAGCAAAACCAGACAAGTGAGATTACATAAAACTAAAAAGCTTCTGCACATTAAAGAAAACCATCAAGACACTGAAAGGGCAAGCTACAAAATAGTATAACCAAAATACTTGCAAACCTCATAACTGATAGTGTTCATAGCCAAAATATATAAGGAACTCCTAAAACCTAACAGCCAAAAAAAAAAAAAAGAAAACACAGATCTTAAAAACAAGTAAAGGAACCGAATAGACATTTCTCCAAAGAAAACATACAAATGGCCAAGTGTATGAAAAGTGGAAAATGCACGAATCTTCAGGAAAATGCAAATTGAAACCACAGTGAGATGTCGCCTCACACCTGTTAAGATGGTTCTCATCATGAAATGAAAGATAACAAGTGTGGTTGAGGGTGTGGAAACAAGAGACCCTTTGTGAGTGCGAAACCTACATTCCTTAGTGGGATGTAAATTGGTGCAGCCACTATGAAAAACAGTACGGAGTTTCCTCAAAAAATTAAACATAAAATTAAAAACTGCTGCCTTATGATCCAGCAATCTCACTTCTGGATGCATATCCAAAGGAACTCAAATCAGGATCACAACGATATGTCTGTCCTCTCATGTTCACTGCAGCATTATTCATACTAGCCAAGACATGGAAGCAGCCTAAATTTCTACTGATGAATGAACGGATAAAGGAAATGTGAAGGACACACACACACACACACGCACACACACACACACACACACAATGGAATATTATTCAGCCTTAGGAATGAAGGAAATTCTGCTATTTGCAACAACATGGATGAACCTGAAGGATATTATGTTACGTGAAATAAGCCAGACACAGAAGGACAAATACTATATGATACAATTTATATGAGGAATCTAAGACACTCAAACTCACAGAGACAAAAAGGGCTGGGGGGAGAGAGAAACAAGGAGGTATTAGCCAAAGGGTATGAAGTTTCAGGTATGCCAGATGGAAAAGCCCTAGAGATCTACCATATAGCACTGTGCCCATATTGTATCATGTACTTATAAATTATGATAATGGTTTCACAGGTATATACTTATCTCCAAACTTATCAAGTTCTATACATCAAATACGTACGGCTTTTTGTATGTCAATCATACCTCAATAAAGTTGTTTTTAAAAATGAAACAAAGAAAAGGACTACAGATCCTACGAACCCTAAGCAGATCTTAAGATATGGTTAACAACTTTATACCAATGAATTTACAATACAGGAAAAAAAGACAAATTCCGAGAAAAACACGACAAAAAAAGTTGCCACAAGAAGAAATGGAACACTGAAAAGTTCTGTATGTTTAAAAAAAAGAATCTATATTTTAAAGTCATCTCAAAAAAGGGGAAAGGTGAGGAGGGGAAGAGAGGGGAGGGAGGAAAAAGAAGAGGCAGTCTAATCCAGAGCTTGAACACCAAGTCATTGCTGTAAACTAAAAAATCCCATATTTTGTAATCTATGGTGGAAGACCACACAGAGTACAGTACAACAGAGTAGTAAACTCTACTAGAGAAAGCAGCATGTAGTTCAGCCAAATCCATGTCAAATGGCCATAAATTATTGTTTACAAGATAATGTTAATATGCATGGAAAATCAGCGTACCGTTATCTTCCTGACATCACCACGTGGAAGAGCCTAGTAAAGTTCATTCAATCAATCACCCCCACAGGCCTAATCTTCATAGAGAACAGTCGATTTATATAGACTACTTCTCGAGGGAAGTCAGCACAGCACAGAGGAAGACTCAAGTTGGACACACTTGCGTCGCTGCCAGTTCTAACCACGTACAAGCTGTGGGATCTAAGGTCACGCCTTGAACCCATGTGAAACTCAGTTATCGTTTCTGTAAAATGAGGAATAAGTGGTAAACATATACTCAGAGCCTAACATAATCATAGTAGGTGGAAAACAAATGTTAGTTGCCTGCTTTTTGCAAAATCCTTGGTGTCCTATGCCTCTTCCACAATTTGTATGATCTACCAAATCCAGCACAGTCACTATGACTAAAAAATTAAAACTTGCTCCTAGATGTGCTACCAGTGGTAACCCGAGGGCTGAGTGACTTTAACACCAACCAGAATTCAAAGAAATCAGCCACGGGCTCCACCATTCCGTTTGTCGGAATATGGGCTCTGGAGCACAATGTAACCTCGTTGCTGAGACAACCTGAAATTATTTTTTGAGATTTTGCCAAATCCCGTGTTCCAAAATACATACGTATCACCTAAAGATGACCTCTGATACTTAAATCAGATGCTGAAATAGTGCACAAAGGATTTTAAACCTGAAGTATTCAACACCTAAATCCGTTTGCCTCCCCTTGGGTATGTATGTAGTAAAAGGTGTTTGAAGCTGTTATCTCCAACTTCTCAAGAAAGAGGACAATAATCTCAAATTTACTGATTTTTACCTGTGATGCCAACGTCACCCCTGATCACCAGTGAGCAAAAGACACCTACATCATTTGGGGAAAATGAGAGAAGTAAAATGCCAGGTTTTGTAGCCCGGTTGGCTGGGGGCGGGCACTGAACAAAGTCTTGCTGACAGATCTGCCCCATCAATCAGGCTAATGAGATGGTGACAGCCATATGCAAGCAACACAGAGTGACCAAACACAACTGCACTTGTGAGCCCGGGACTTCACGCACCCAGAAGATCTCGGAGGGAATGCTGGACTCCGGGTCCCTTTGAAATTTCCAGGTCAAAGCAATGATCAGGAATATCTGTATTCACAATTTCATCACAGGGTATTAAAAAAAATGATGTAAGAGAGTGGAAGTGAGAGTAAACACAATTCTTATTCATTACCAGCTATGTTTTTAACAGATTGAGAAAGCATTGACATAACACAAGGCCAGGCAGGTTCCAGAGCTTGACTGATTGACTGACTGACTGACTGAGACAGAATCTCTCTCTGTTACCCAGGCTGGAGCGCAGTGGCGTAATCTGCAACCTCCGCTCACTGCAACCTCCACCTCCGGGATTCAAGCAATTCTCATGTCTCAGCCACCCCAGCAGCTGGGATTACAGGCGCGTGCCACCACACCCAGCTAATTTTTGTATTTTTAGTAGAGATGGGGTTTCACCATGTTGGCCAGGCTGGTCTCGAAGTCCTGACCTCAAGTGAGTCACCCACCTTGGCCTCCCAAAGTGCTGGGATTACAGGCATGAGCCACCACGCCCAGTCCAGAGCTTTATTTATCCAGTTTCTCAGGTTAGCGGTAAGCTCCTTGAGCCTTGCACCCTCCCATCTCCGTATTTTGCCAGACTAGCACCGAGTAGGATTCAATAAATATCTGCTGAAGGAACAAATGGTTCTTGCAGACTGCTAATAGGCTGCAGTTCTGGACTATTTTAAAACAATCCAGGCTATTTCAAACTGCAACACGGATGGCCCTCTTCCTTCCTTTATAATAATGCATAAATATTAAAATCCTGCAAAGATACCGCTCACCGTAGTTTTGAATGATGCTACCAAGAAATGTGTGGGGAAAAGCATGCCGTTTTTCCATCAAATTTTATTTTCCCAAACAAACCTGTTAAGTCATGCTATCTCACTTGACAAAATAATCCACAGCAAAGGACTTTTTATTACCAGAAAGGGCACATCTGACAAGACAGCAGCAACAGGCTACAGGCTCAAGCTTCTGCCCTCTCTCCTTTAGAGAATTCCTGACTGTAGTTACGGGTAAGCCATCTGTCTCTGTGTCTTGTGAAATTACACTCTGGTTCTTACATCTTCCTTTATCTAAGCAATGCATTACCCGTTGCTAGTCTACTTTTAAAAGCTGCAATAGACAACTCCATTTTCTCACTCTTTCCAATTGCCTTTGGAACAGAAACAAAGCATGGCTATTTCAAAAGATGATAGTTTAACAGGAAGGACCATAACACTTTTATAGTAAACCATATCTCTAGAGTGTGGAGTTTTATATAAAAAAGTTTAATAATGCTACCTACTGTTAAAGTCCTGGATAAAACCCAGGAGAATAACAGCCCTCACTCTTGTAATACTGCAGCTGATGGCCAGTTTAATTAGCTAAATGTAGCAGTGCTAAGCCTGTTTCGCACAGTGCCAAAGTTTGTGCAAAATAATGAAGGCAATGGTTTACTAAATTTAATAACCTGATTCATCTTATAAAAAATTAACTTTATGACAATGTTTAAATTGAACTAGCTTAACTGCATGGAGATGGCAAGAGTGTGTTCCGAAAAATATTTAAACCTAATAATACCAAGAAAATAAAGAAAGACGTTTTAAAGCAATGAGCAGCATCAGTTTTTCTAACATTTGTTACATCAGATCCAATCAGAAAAATGACATGGCCATGGAGGCTTAATAGCTCACTGTCTTGGGTTTTAAGCTTTCAATAAAAACATTCAAGTTCTACAAAATGGAAAAGCTGCAAAGTAATTTAAATACCTACTTACACTATCTTACATAGTGGAACAGAGGTCACAAACTGATGATCCGAGGACAAGTCAAGCCCACAGACCTGTTTTGTGTGGCCCACACTTTCTTCCCTTCCCTTCCTTCCGTCCTCCCTCCCTTACCCCTTCCCTCCTTTCTTTCCACCCTTTCTCCTCCTCCTCCCGGTCATCTCCCTCTCCCTTCCCCTCAAGTCGCTCCTCCTGATATACCTTGCTTACCCTTCCGTTCCTTCCTTCCTTCCCCTCCCTCCCTCCCTCCCTCCCTCCTTCCTTCCTTCCTAATTTGAATTAGTTGCCAGCATTAAAACACTGGGGAGATCACAGGTCCAAAGCTAGATGTGCAGCTTCTCTGAAAAAGCTTACACCGGGTGCACACTAGGTCCCCAATCCCACATGGCGACAGGTTAGCTGGGAAGCCACTGTTAGCTAGAGGTGGGGTTTGAGCTCTCTGGTTGGTCATGTTGGCCACGGTCATCACCCGTGCTGCTGGCATTACCCACCAAGCCACTGCAGGCACCTGATGCTCAGTGCACACTATCCAGGAAACATCCTTGCTAGAGACATGACTCAAGCCTTACCACAAAACATCCTCAGTCCAAATGTTCACAACTGAATCACCGAATCTCGAAGAACATCTCCCACTGATGTGGTTGAGATTTTATTTAAACCATGTCAAACCCTACTCTGTCAAGCGTGAGAATACTAGGATGCTAGCTATGCCTTGGAAAACCCCACAGTAGCACTTGGCTTTGCATGGACAGAGAAGCACAAGGGCAGTAGCTCAGGGATCTGCAGGACCTTGGACCCATGGTGCAAGCTCCTTTGCATTTCACAAATGTCACTGGGCGGCAGCAGAACCTCTGGGCCAAGAACTCCTCTGGAATGAGAGATAAAGATGAAACAGGCAAGCAAAAAAGCAGGGTGCTTGGCAAAAAAAATAAAAATAAAATAAATCAAGGATTGGGGAGCAACTCCGTGTGAATGAATCACATGAATGCAACAGAGATGAAGCTCCACGCAGCAAGCGAAAACTGTGGGACTCCTCGGCAGGCAGCAGGAGCCTGTGGATTTAGGCAGGGAGTAAACGCTATGCGTTATTATTCATATTATTATTTTATCCATTTACGGTACCTCCAGTGGTCACAGTGGACTCGCTCAAGATATTGCGGCCTTGTGACCAGCCAGGAATGGACGAGGTGCCCTCTTATCCCGAGCAGTTCAAGGTATAAGTTAGAGAATCATGTAGGAAGCAAAAAAAACCTACAAAGCCAGTGACCGCCTAAGTCTAGGTGTCCAGGATGCCCCGTGGGCCACTGGTGAGCTCAGCGAGTTGTTTACCCAGACAGGAAACGCAAAGGGAGAAACGGCTTGGGCGTGGTGGTGGAGTGCATCAGAGCAGGCAGCCGCACCCCGTGAGACTCACTGGTAGGTTGGACAGGTGGGGATAGAGTCGCCCACAGAATCCTCAGGCACAAAAAACATCAAGATGGGAACCCTGTCCCCTCAAATACTGACAAAGTTCCCACAGAAGCAGGAGCTAAGAAAAAGGCAGCTTCTTTCCCCAATGCCAGGAAGATTCCTTCTGGTTTAAGTTTTTTAATTTTCTCCCTATTGTGGATGTACTTGGGCGGTGTCCCCATTTACTGTAAATTATGGTTTTAATTATCATTTTTAGCAAGGTGCCCAAAGGAGTTGGGGCTTACAATATCCGTAATTTCTAATGGGTTGTTATTATTAATTTATAATTGTGAAACACTGGGGACAAACGTTACTCATAACAGGGCACAATTAAAAGGCCACAGAGATGCTGATTTCCAGCCCCCTCCAGCCCTGCCCTACAAACATAGCACTGAAATGATCCTTAGGAACAAATCAACAAGTTGCAGAATATTCCAGTACACATCCTCTCCCTCCCTGGAGATCTGCCATTGTGTATAGAGCAAGAAGATAGGCCTAACGTCTTTCAGCTTGGGTTAGATTTGGGGACAATTCAAATGTGGGACTGTTTTTGTAATCACAAACTACCAGCTTGAAGGATGAGAGTTTCTCCTATATCCTCCTAAAAGTAGGAAGACCACACTTTCCAAACTAATCTGATTAATGTAAATGAAATTACAGTGACATGACATTGACAATGATCCTGAAATCCAACTCCCCCACAGGCACTTCCAGATGAAGTTCTAAGACGTACATTCATCACACCTATATGCTCAATGCCACATCTGCAATGACTAGATAATCCATACTGCTGTTTCCATAGTTACTTTAATTACCTGAATGATCATATTTACCTCCCACGCCATTTCAATTACATAGTTCTGAGTTCCAAAGAGTTAGAGATCGCGCTTACTAAACACGATCCACAGCTGCCAACTCTTAAGAAATTACAAAACTACACAGGTCTCTCTAGAGAAAAATAAGTCATAGCCAGCCCTACTTTTTAAATGTATGTGTTACATACAGTGAGCAACAGATCCCTACAGAGCTTCCTGAACAGCCCTAATAACATAAATACATCTCAAATATATTTATCAAAAAAAAAGATACCAATTCAAGAAGTGGGAAATGGGTCAGTTCACGTGGAATATCTTTAAAATACACCAGGCTGCATCTGCATGCTTTGGACAGTACAAGGCTGAGGCCGTAATGTTTTGTAAAGCTGTGCAATAAATCCCAATTCACTGTATGAGATCTCTTGAGAGGCAAGACTGACCCCAGGCTGGCTACTAGTGCTGCCACTGTGCTAGGTGAATAAGTTCTCATTTAACCTGCCAGTGACACTCCTGGTTAGGAATGAGTGACAAAAGTGCCCAAAGATTACAATTAACATGGTCTTCAACAGGCAAATGCAAACAGATTCTATACAGGTAACTAAATCAAGCGGCATTCCTGTCGGTAAAGATGTGGGGGGACCAGGCAACTTCATAGATTAATGAGGGAGGGGGGATAGGAAATGGCTTAACATATTTGGGGGCAGTTGGGACATGGCTATCAAATTTGAAGTGGACATGCTCTTTGACCCAGCCACAACCAGAAATTTATCCGACAAATAGACTTGCTGACATGAGCAAATACGTGGGAGGAATATTCAATACAGCATTATCTACAACAGACTGCAACCAACCAAAATGTTTTATCAATTAGGTTAAATAAAGTATATTGCATGAATAGGACAAAATACTGTACTGCACCTAAAAAGAGTGAGGAGAAATGGTCTGGAAAGGCAAGGAAACATATCCGCGTTATAATATTAAGAAAAAAAGTCACAGTACTGAACAGCGTGCACGTAAGACACAAAGTGGTTAAACAGGTGCCAACATTGATTACTGCAGGAGAGAGTTATCAGTTGGGGGCAGGAAAACTTCTGCATTTCATAATGTCGACGCTATTTCAATTTTTAGCACATGCATACACGCCTACTATAGGAAAAAACTAAAAGTAACAAACCAAATGCTATCTAATTGATAATTCATGGGCCTTTATGAATTTTAATACACAGCAAACAAGGCAAGTGAGAAAAAAAGGGAGGAGCCTATTTCTATTCCAAACAAGGTATTTCCGGAGCATCCTGATTTATAGAGAGGATGCTGTAATGTCCAGGTAAGGAGGAGGACTTGGGAGTATTACTCGTGGCTGGGTACCACGCCACGTGCTTTATGACACACATTAACTAATTCTAAGGCGTTCTCTACAGACACCCTATAAACTGTCATTGTCATTTCACATAAGAGAAAAACCACGGATCTCCAATGTTAAAGAACTCACAAAATCTGAGGGCAAAAAAGGGGGAGAACCCCAATGGGCATTATGGCCTGAGTTCAAGCAGGTGTACCCCACCATCAGGCCCCCCAAATTACCGTGATCACCATGTGACTGTGGATTTGTGATATTGTGATATAGTGAGAAACACATATTGGGTCTTCATCCAGGTTCCTGGCACAGAGCTCCTAAAATCCTTGAAATTGGCCAGGCGCAGGGTCTCATGCCTGTAATCCTAGCACTTTGGGAGGCTGAGGAAAGAGGATCACTTAAACCCAAGGGTTTGAGAACAGCCTGGGCAACATAGTGAGATCCCATCTCCAAAAAAAAAAAAAAAAATAGTGGAGCACAGCGCCATGCACCTGCAGTCCCAGTTACTCAGGAGGCTGATGTGGGAGGATCACTTGAGCCCAGAAGTTGGAGGCTGCAGTGAGCCATGACTGCACCACTACACTGCAGCCTGGGTGGGTGACAGAGTGAGACCCTGTATAAAAAAACAAAAACCTTTGAAATTTTCTGAGCAATATGGGTGAAGGGAGTGTCTTGTATTAGTCATGATTAGAGAATTGGATCCCCCACATTCCCTACCTTAGGGGAAGGGGAGGGGCTGGAGATTGTCTTAATCACCAATGGCCAGTGATTTAAGTAATCATGCCCAGGGTAACAAAACCTCCCTGAGAATCCTAAATGGCCAGGCACAGTGGCTGACACCTGTAATCCCAGCACTTTGGGAGGCTGAGGCAGGAGGATCGCTTGAGCTTTGGAGTTCAAGACCAGCCTGGGTGACATATTGAGACCTCATCTCTACTAAACAAAACAAAATAAAACAAAACAAAAAAACTTAGCCAGGGACGGTGGTGTGTGACTGTAGTCCCAGCTATTCAGGAGGCTGAGGGAGGAGGATGGCTTTAGCCTGGGAGGTCCTGGCTGCAATGAGCCATGATTGCATGATTGCACCACTGCACTCCAGCCTGGGCAACAGAGCGAGACCCTATCTCAAAACAACAAGGAAAAAAACCCTAAACAATAGGGTTTGGAGAGCTTCCAGATTGCTGAGTGTGTGGTGCCTAGAGAGGAGCATGCTGGGAGAGGGTATGGGAGCTCCAAATCCCTCCCCCATGCCTGGCCCTATGTACCGCTTCATCTGTATTCTTTGTAATATCCTTTATCATAAACAGGTAAACATAAGTACATATTTCCCTGAGTTTTATGAGCCATTATAGCAAATTATCAAACCTGAGGAGATGATCATGGGAACCCCAATGTGTAAAGTGGGTCAGAAGTGCACGTGCTAATCTTGAACTTGCTACTGGCATTTGAAATAGGGGATGATCCTGTAGGACTGAGCCCGCAACCATGGGGTCTGTGCTGACTCTGGGTCATTAGTGTCGAAACGGAATTGTAGGACACCGAACTGGGGTCCAGAAAACTGGAGAATTACTTAAAATGAGGGAACACTCCACACATTTGGCATGGGAAGGGCTCTGTATGAGAGAAGAGGAAGACAGTGTTTCATACCTTTAGGGTTAAGAGCACACACTAGAAGCAGCTCCTTGAGGCAGGAGAAACCAGCCTGGAACGCCTCCATCAGCTTCACACCCCGCAGGGTCTTCACTGTCTGTCAAATACGATTCATGGGATTTGCTATCTATTCTCTGTGGATATTATGAGATATATGCTTCTCATATGTGAACATGCTTGGCATGAGTATAACATAAGTTAAACGAAAGAGGGAGAAGTGGTCCAAATGCCACCTGTTTCATCAAAAGCCTACCAGTGCTCCCTTCAGTGTGATCCCACCAAGGTACAGAATTGAGGTCTCTTCGGCTACTGGATTACATAAACCCACCTGCCTTATGGAATCCCTCCCCAAACTGTGATGCATTGGCAAATGTTCTTCTCTCTTACTCGATATTTCATCTTGGGGCTCAGAATTAACACTGTCCTTTGCTTTTCCAAACATTTATCTGTAAAGGCTGTGAGATGGGATCACTAATCCACAGGAATAAAAGTTTTTATCTATATTCTTCCAAGGTCAATAGTTTACAATTACAGACTTAATTTAACCCCACTTCTATACTTCCAAACGTTAAAAAACGATCCTAACAGCATGACTGCTACAAGTTATATTTAATTGTTTTTTCTTTAATTTCCAAAAATCTTCACTGTCAAACTTTAAAGAACCAACTGTATTAATGTCCAATGCAAAGGCCAGCCAGGCACAGTGGCTGATAGTATAATCCCAGTACTTTAGGAGGTCAAGGTGGGAGGATCACTTGAGCTTAGAAATATGAGGTTACAGTGAGCTACGATCGTGCCACTGCCCTCCAGCCTGAGTGACGGGGCAGATTTCTGTCTCAAAAAAAAAAAAAACAACAACATAAAGACCCTTCACCAATAAAAAGAAAGTGACATCACATGAAATTTTTTGTAAACAAAGTATATATGGCACTTTTTTTTTTTTTTTGAGACAGAGTCTCACTCTGTCGCCCAGGCTGGAGTGCAGTGGAGCGATCTCAGCTCACTGCAAGCTCCACCTCTCGGGTTCACGCCATTCTCCTGCCTCAGACTCCCGAGTAGCTGGGACTACAGGCGCCCGCCACTGCGCCCAGCTAATTTTGTGTATTTTTAGTACACACAGGGTTTCACCGTGTTAGCCAGGATGGTCTCGATCTCCTGACCTCATGATCCACGCGCCTCGGCCTCCCAAAGTGCTGGGATTACAGGTGTGAGCCACTGCGCCCCGCCAACATGGCACTTTTATAAACTTGTCTGAGAACCCTAGGAAGAAAAATAAAACAGGACAAAATAAAAAATAGATGCCTCCTTAAAAAAAAAAAAAAAAAAAGTAACCGAGCTTTTTAGAGGCAGAGACCCCTGTGTCTTTTAAAGGCTCTCAACAAGATATAGCTCTTTTGCTCCCTTTCTTGTTAATACAAGAAAGTAACAATTGCTCCATAATTCCACCCCCTAAACGTGCTGTCTGGCCCAACTTTATCTTCTTCAGAGGGCAATTCTTTTGTTAACTAACCAATGACACAGGCATGTGCACACACGTGCACACATACAACCATGGTCTCACTTGGTATAATTCTCTTGGTCTCGTATCTACTAAGAGAACCAAAGTGTTTCTGGGTGTTTAGAAGTGGAAAGATTTATCCTGAAGTTTGGCCTTTTTTATTTTGACGAATTAATTTATAGCAACTTCAAGAGGAGAAGGGAACCCAACTCTGAATTTGCAAGCACGCTATATTCTATTACTGAAAATGTTTCATTGTTTTCACAGCTGGTACAGGATTCCCTTTCACCACTGAGGCCTCCGTTACTCTTTCTCATCTGCTCCAGACAGGGTTATGATTTAGAGCAAGCAGACCAGCCACCAAGATCCAATACCCACACACTCATCCAAAGAGACCCCCGTTCTTTGACTTTCTTAATGACCACAAGGGCTGTGAGTCCTCTTGGCAACAGAGTTTCCACTCTTGTCAATTAAGAAGTGGTTAGGAGGCAGTTGTTTAAAAAAGAAAATTAAAAAAGAAAAAAAAGACCTTCACTCCATTGCGAGCTCCCAGAAATGAGAAAACGGCCCCATCCTGCACCATCCATGTGGACAATGTGCTACCTTTCTAATTCAAGCACCCTTTTTATAAAAAAAAAAAAATAAAAAAAAAAAAAAATTCAATCAACCTGGCTCTCCATTTCACCATTAAAAAAGTGAAAAGTGGTGAATATGCTGCTCTTGAAAAGATCACATGCTTATGCTCTCAGTCACACGTGCGAATGCCAAAACACAAGTATGGGGGAAAATTCAGTCAGTTGTTGAGCTCACTTTTAAAGTGACCAAATTGACTTTCATTCTCCATCGCTATAACTTTTTAAGATGCAACTGCCCAAAATAATGACTTATTCAGGCTTCAAAGCTACATCAACGGCCAGAGTTCCACTAACTTTTGTGCTCTGTGGGCTCACCATGACCTTGCCTAAAATCAATGTCTCCTCCAATTCCAAACCGGACATTTTATTGTGATTGATTAGGAAGTGGTGCTCAAAACATGAAATAAAGAGGCAAAATGTAAAAAAACTTTAAAGCAAATCGAGTTTAATAGAAAAACACCTAATTAAAGGATAATCCTTACCCTGCAGTTGCTTTTTTAAAAGTATCTCTGATAATCTATGTAACCAGATCACTATCTTAGATACCTTTAATATAATTACTTTTTAAAGTTTTGTAAAATCTAACAGTGGCTTGTGTGTGTTTGTTGCTATTGTTGTTTTGGTCTTAAAAAAAAAGAAATAATGCTGACACCATCTCAATTCAAATTGATAACATATAAAGCAAGCCCTAAGTTTCTGCTTCTGTGAGTTTTCTTGCAGTGGTCAAATATCCACAACAGTCCCGCACGGAAGGCATGGGCAATGCTAGCTTTAAAAAGAGGAAGTAAAATATGCTCTTCACCTCACTTATTTCACATGCCAGGATGCACGAAACAAAACACAGGGAATCATTGTTATTTTGACCTTTTTGGTTATAACACATTCAGTGATTACAGCACCCAGGTTCCCACAGGACATACAATTGGTAAAAGCAATTCTCCATCAATTTTTACGCTATCTGAGAAGCCATCTGAGCTTGAATAAAATCATACTCACTCCGAAGGGAGAGAGGGGAAGGAGTTTTTCATTTGATCACACTTTGTTTGGGGATACCATGACGAAAACTGGTGAAATACACCAATTTTAAAATCTATACCTCTCCCGAAACGTGTAATCTAACCATCAGCTGTGATCAGGCACCTGCTTCTGTGAATGTGAGTGATGCACAGAGCGGCTTCCAGCTGAGGCTGATTTTGCATAACTTCTGGAGACTTTCACAGCTGTAAATTTGTGTTTCATTCCCCTCACCCCGCTGCTGCTTCTGGGCCAAAAAGAGGGTCTTGGTAGGATCCCAAACATAGGTAATGTGAACAATTTGTGATGAGGATCAATTTAAATTCAAAAAAGAGAAACAGAGACAGAAAAAGCTCTGAGTTGGTGAAGGCTTTGAAACCCTAACAGAGGATTCCAACTCGCATGGCTTGCCAGGCAGGAGGTCTTGTCAGCAGTGGGAGCCTAAGCACCTGGGGGGGCAAGTACTCTCCAAAAGATCCCAATAGAGATTCTCCTTCCTGGAGTAGACAGCTTAAGGAAGCATGTGCAACTAGAATTTTCATTTGGCTCAAACATGCAGGCTGCCCCTAAGCACACACCATTTTAGCACACAGCATTTCAAAGTCTTTATCAGGGCAAGGTGGACTTGATTTTCTTCAGTGCTTTGAGACAGATATGGAAAAGGAAATAAAATCAACATGAAACCAAAGAATTGCTTGGAAGAGAAACAGATCAGGAGTCTTACGATTGTTATGAGCTGAATTGCTCCCCTGCCATCCCAAACTCATACACTGAAGCCCTAACCCCCAACATGACTACATTTGGAGATGGGGCCTTTATGGGCATAATGAAGAATAATTGAGGTCACAATGGGGGAGCCCTAATCCAATAGGACTGGTATCCTTATATAAAGGGGAAACGTGGACACAGCACATAGTGAGGAGACTATGTATACTGTTCCTGCGTGTGTCTATGAGGGTGTTTCCAAAGGAGGTTAACATTTGAGTCAGTGGATGGAGAGAGGTAGACCCACCCTCAATCTGGGTTGGTACCACCTAATCAGCTGCCAGCCAGGCAAAAGAAAAGCAGGCAGAAGAAGATGAAAGAGCAGACTTGCTGAGTCTTCCAGCCTTCACCTTTCTCCCATGCTGGATGCTTCCTGCCCTTGAACATCAGACTCCAAGTTCTTTAGCTTTTGGACTCTTGGACTTACACCAGTGGTTTGCCAGGGGCTCTTGAGGCCTTTGACCACAGCCTGAAGGCTACACTGTCGGCTTCTCTACTTTTGAGGTTTGAGGACTCAAACTGGCTTCCTTGCACTGAAGAAAATCAAGTCCACCTTGCCCTAATAAAGACTTTAAAATGGTGTGTGCTAAAATGGTGTGTGCTTAGGGGCAGCCTGCATGTTTGAGCCAAATAAATAGATGGCCTATTGTAGGACTTCATCTTGTGACTGTGGGAGTCAATACTCCTTAATAAACTCCCCTTCATATGTACTAATACATCTATCCTATTCTGCCCCTTTAGAGAACCCTAACACACCCATCTATACGCCAAGGAGAGAGGCCTGCAATAGGTATCTCCTCCCAGTCCTCAGAAGGACCCAACCCTACCAACACCTTGACTTCAACCTTGTGGCCTACAGAACTGTGAGATAATACATTTTTGCTGTTTAAGCCACCCAATTCGTGGAGCTTTGTTACAGCAGCTCTGGCAAACTAATAGACTTCACTTCTATGGTCCTCAGTTTCCTCATCTGTGAAAGGGAAATAAGATATACTCTTAAGAGCTGTTAGGAAAATCAAATAAGGTAACTGCAGAGCTCTTGGCAAGCAGCAGATTCTTATTAAAAGAATTATTTCAAATTTTAATTATTAAAAGAATTATCTTTGCCATTAAAAGTAACGGCAGGCCAGGCACAGTGACTCACTCCTGTAATCCCAGAACTTTGGTAGGCCAAGGTGGGCGGATTTCTTGAGGTCAGGAGTTTGAGACCGGCCTGGCCGATATAGCAAAACCCCACCTCTACTAAAAATGCAGAAATTAGCCGGGCATGATAGTGTGCACCTGTAATCCCAGCTATTGGGAGGCTGAGGCAGGAGAATTGCTTGAACCTGGGAGGCAGAGGTTGCAGTGAGCTGAGATCCTGCCACTACACTCCAGCCTGGGCAACAGAGTAAAACTCTGTCTCCAAAAAAAAAAAAAAAATAGTAATGGCAAAAACCACTTTTGCACCACCCTAATAATACATCAGGCTATCAGGCTTATTATTACTACATTAGCTAAAAGGCTCTCCATGTGAGCTGTATCTCAGATTCTCCTATGGACACCTAAAAACGTGTACTGAAGACTGAATAGAATAAATGAATCTTAACTTCTCTAGCTATGCTATTTAACTATTAATCATTGGTGCCCCAACCACTACTAAAAACTATTTAAAACAGCTTGTAATAGACAACCGCATACAACCCAGGGTTTTCAAATAACACAATAATCAGTGGTAACACTGACAAATTGCCTGAGGCAAGAGGCAGGTGGGACATTTCTTAGAGATGTAACTGTTCTATTATGTTGACTGGCGTGGTGGTTTATGTGTGTGTACACACTTGTCAAGATCTTCATGGGTATGATTTAAATGTATGGATTTTACTATATGTAAATTATGCTTCAAAAAGTTGATTTTTTTTTAAGTGAAAATGTGTCCCCATGTTAAGAAATAGAAAGCTGATCCAGAACATGAAGTGAGCTGGTTACTTAAACATTTTAATGTCTAAAGTTCTGAGCTTCCTGGCAACCAAGGTAAGAAAAGGAAATATAATACTTCATAATGTTCTCCTCATTAAACAACCACCACAACGAAAAAAAAAAAGCATAGCAATTCTTTTGGAAGAATGAGCTTTGTTTTCTTAATAATTCTGAAAACTTATTAGAGGAATCCTTATGTAGGAAACATGCTAACAGAATAAACCAGGGGTTGCCAAACTTTTTCAGTAAAGGGCAAGAGAGTAAACACAAATATAGTAAATAAATGCAGTAAATATCTTAGGCTTTGCTGGCTATAGAGCCTCACAGCTACTCAATTCTGCTGTTATAATGTGAAAGCAGCCATGGAGAATATGTAAATGATGAGCATCCCTATGTTCCAATAAAACCTGATTTCCAAAAGTGGGCCTCAGGGGGCTGGATTTGGTCCACGTGCCATAATGTGACCCTTGGAACAGATAATATCCTTTTAACATTCAGTTCTAAACTGACCTGAAGGAAAACAAGAACTAAAGACATGAAGATGACCTTGACCTGTAGATTTCCACTGCAAGAAAATGTGAATAATTATAACAGCAAGTTCAGAACCCATGTGGATAGTAACCACAGAAAATTTAATTTTAGACAATTTACAAGTTTCTGTGAATGCAGATATAAAGACAATCTCATTAAAACAAATATTAAAAAAAGTTCTAAGTATTCAATATGCATCAAAATCTTATTACACACTTTGTTTCACCCAGAATTTCATTCAGTCTACTGAAGCTACATTGGCTTTTCATTGCAAAGCTGGATGTTTAAACTACATCCTGCCTCTCCTTTTGTGTGTAAAATTGACAAATGTGTTGTTTTTGGATTCTAGAATTCTGGGGAAAGCCAACCTAAATGAATTAAGATGACTAATGTGTTGATTCTGTTTCCAGTCCAACAAAATGTTAATGTAAGACTCCATGTCATATGATGCTCCGTGTTTTAGTTCAAATTTAACATCAACTATTGAATAAGGCAGTTTCTAAGTAAATTACTAAGCTAAAAATATTCCTTCAACGTAGCAAGAACTCTATCTTGTTTAAATAAGTGGAAATTTGAACATCTTTGCTCAGATCAGCCTAAATAAGAAATTAGAAAAATTGTAAACCTCCATTACAGTCAAGAGTATTGATTCCATCTTTCTGCGGAAAATAGCACAATATTGTATATCAGGGAAAACGATTTATTTATTTAAAGTTATTCACCCACAATCATGATTTCACACAAAGTTCTTCCTACATACAACACTTGCACAAGACGATGCTTTTCTGGCATACTTGAGGAATCACATCCAAGGTGAATGACCACTAAGATACCACAAATATAACTGTGAGAATGACAAGTGTTTTTGAATACCGAGCTACTACGAAGTAACTAGCATTCCTAGTTCTTTTGCAGCTTGATAATGTTTTTACAAATGTTTTCACTGCATTAACTTAACATTTGGCTGAGGAGTTCCTGTGGCTATAACACACTGTTACACAGTTTTGTTTTAAGTAAACCAACGTTAGTTTTTCATTACATAATAGTTGGGTAATTTCTGTTTCTACAGAGACAGTAACTACTTTGCTTTTTAAAAAGCTGTTGAAAGTGTTGCAAAGCCTCAATTCAATTCCATAAATATTGACCATGTTGCTTCCACGAATAAGACGCTTAGATGTTCACCTAATTCTAATAGTAAATATTTCTAGTTTTCTTAAACTAATTATATTTATTGACTACCAAAGGAGGCATTTTAACAATTACCTTCAGTGTGAAAATCAAATCTGTTAGGAGATAATAAAATGAAGAAAATCAATTAGGGAGAACCATCTTTAAAACAAAAAAAAAAGAAATTTAAAATTTTATAAGGAAGAATTTAGAAATCCAGATGTCTGGAATGGAAACGTACATAGGAATATATGTATTTTGCCCTAGCTTTTAGCTTCAACTATGACAGGCTGTCGTAACTGCATTTTTTTTTCATTTAACTGCCCAGTTAGTTAGGAAATTTCCATGTTTAGCACCATATAATTCTGGAAATCAATAATACTTTATTAATTACCACAGCTGATAAACTTCTATCAAAAAGATAAGCCCGGATTACAATGAAAAGGATACAAATATTTCTATGCATATTTTATCCTAACCCTATGCAATGAATTTTTATGAAAAAACATACTCTCCAAAGCAAGTATGTGTATTTAATGCAAGTATGTGTACTTAACTGCTACTCATAATTACAATTCCTGAAAAGTGTAAGGATTTCTTAATTCAGTGCCTATGAACTATCCTTTCCTCCCTCACAAAACTGTACACAAATGCCTTGCTAGGAATACATTTCTTTTATTTTCCCATGTGGAATGGGGCCAGAGGTTCCACTACATTCTCAAAGGAGTACAGGATGCAAAAAAAAAAAAAAAATGTGGGAGGTCAGGGAGTTGACATCCAGTGGTCTGGAATCTTTTGATAGATAAACAGAAGTGTTGTATACTTGACAAAACAGACAGAGGCCCAGAACATGTCCATTTGTACAATCATACCATCTCCCACTGGAAATGGACTTTAACCACTCAAAAGCCCTGCTCGGCATTTAAATTGCCTCTGTAACATCCTCACTAAGCAGCCACCAAGCTGTGCTTAAACACCTTTGCAATTCGAACCCACTTGCTCAAGGCAGCTTGCTGTGTGATCAAAAGCAGGCAACACCTCGCCTTGGTTCCTAATGTCTGATGATAATGAGGCAGAAGAACAATTACTTCTGAAAATCACGCTCCATAAGAAAGTAAGCTGCATGTGGGCAGGAGCACTTTGCTCACTGCTGTTATCACCAGGTCCTAGAGCAGAGCTGAGTTACATAGTGGGACCTCAGGAAACACCTGTTTCTTTCTAATGACTTGTTGAATGATTGCTATGCATCTGGATAGCATCAATGATGAAAAGCAGCATCTCTTTTATAGCACAGTTGCTATGGGGTGAATTGTGTCCCCCCAAAAAGATACGTTGAAGTCCTAAGCCAAGTACCTCAGAATGTGACCTTTCTTGGAAACAGGGCCTTTGCAGAGGTCATCGAGTTAAACTGAGGGCATTAAGGTGGGCTCTCACCCAGTAAAACTGTCACCCTTAGAAGAAGAGGAGATCAGAACATAGAGACAGACAGGAATAGAGGGAAGATGATGTGAAAAGATACAGGGAGAATGGCTTGTGCAGATGGAGGCAGAGACTGGAATTACCCTGCCACAAGCCAATGAACAACTAGGGCTACCAGAAGCTGAAAGAGGCAAGGAACGGTCCTTCCCTACAAATTTTAAAGGGAGTACGGCCCTACCAACACCTTGATTTCAGACTTCTAGCCTCCAGAACTTGGAAACAATAAATTTCTGTTGTCCTAAGCCAACCAGTTTGTGGTACTCTGCTACAGTAGCCCTAGAAAACTAATACCACAGCAGATAAGGCTAAAGCCCCAGAATTCATCAAACTGGGACTCATTTATATTCCCATCAGAGATTTTAACTGTAAGGATACCCTGTGGTAGACTCTGCTTACTCTTAAGAGACCTGAGCACGGTGCAAGGGGTGGACTGTATCGGGCACCTTTCACGCAGCACTTCAAATTCTCACAGGTCCATTTTACTCAAACTACTGTTACAACCACAGTTCCATGCAGTTTTCAACCAACTTCACACAAATGCAATCAGATGGCCACACCTGGGGCTACAATGTGGATCTCCCTGCATTCCCATCCTAGAGATTCTCTGACTCTGCAGCACAGGATGCCTGCAGGAACCTGCTTGGCACTTGCACATGTCCAAACCCAAAACCCTGGGACATCAAAACTTACAGGACCCCCTTGTCCAATGGGGTCAGAAGTCGATGGATAAATGTCCTTTATTCTGCAGGCAGACAGCAATGAGATGCACTTCATAAAGCACCTGGAGTTGAGCACTAGACGCCTCTAGCAATGACTAACTAAAACACCAATTTTTATACTGCCTCTCCTTCCTTCCTGAATTCTCCCATCCCTCTTTGTAATCACATCCCAAATTATGCACAAATATGTCTTTTCTCTGGTTCTGTTTTGGAGGAAGCTAAGGTAAGACAAAGACCTCTTAAAACATTTCAATACAGAAAACTTACTCTCTACTTTTATTTATTTATGTATTTAGAGACGGAGTCTCACTCTGTCGCCCAGGCTAGAGTGCAGTGGCGCAGTCTCAGCTCACTGCAACCGCTGCCTCTTGGGTTCAAGCAATTCTTCTGCCTCAGCCTCCTGAGTAGCTGGGATTACAGGCGCCTGCCACTATACCCAGCTAATTTTTTGTATTTTTAGTAGAGACAGGGTTTCACCATGTTGGCTAGGCTGGTCTTGAACCCCTGACCTCATGATTCGCCCGCCTCGGCCTCCCAAAGTGCTGGGATTACAGGCACGAGCAACAGTGCCAGGCCTACTGTCTACTTTTTATACAATGTGAATCATTAGAAAAGCAACACCCTTTCCCCAACCCCCACCCCCCGCATTTAATCAGTTAAATGCTGCCTCCTTGCAGAATTCTATCCATTGGTCCTGGTTTTGTCCCTTGAAGAACATTAGGATTCTCTCTCTCCTAGATAGCTACTGAGAAAACTAATTTACATAAATCTTTTCTTCTACCAACTAACCAACCATTCACTCTTCCTTTAAGGGTTGATCCTAGGACATGACTCGATGGCTTTGCCATCCTTTAGCCTGTTGGTGCGCCACCCCTAAATGAACATGATATTCTAGATATGGTCTGATTGGTGGGACTGTTTACCTTTCTTTACAACAAACCATGAAGGTTTCAACCACCCAGAGGTATAAACGGGTTGTCTGCATCAGAGGCCTTGTTGCAAATGTTAAGAGTTGCAAGAAACAGTTGCATGGTGGGGGACATCTTTGAGCAGCTGTAGGTAATAGAGATGCTAAATGATGATTGCAATTCAGAAGCCCCATTTTCAGCATTTGCTCCCCTCTCACATCCGTGGAGTGGCGCATTAAGCACTTCACTGGGGCTCTCCCGCAGCGTGCTGCACATGGTCCTTGAAAGCTTGATTACGGTCTACAGCAGTTGGGTGACTGCTACTGAAGGCAGGCAGATGCCTGGCGACTTCTCAGGGTGAGCTGTCCCCAGTGTGTTTTATTACCATGCAGGAAGGAAAGATAAGGAATTAAAAAAATGATCTTTCAAAAGATACGGATTCTTATCAGACTTTTATTTCTTAGTAAAGAAATAAACTCAGAGACATTTGTTCTTTAATTTTCCCTGTTCTCTCACATGGAAGTTAGGAAGAATTTGCACTCAGGTCCCACTGAAAGGTAAGTGCCAGATTCACTCCTCTCTTCCTTTCCCTTTTGGTTTTCACATCCGTATTCTGAGCTAACCACATCACGAGCACATGTTTACCGCTCAACTGAGTTCTACTGAAGCATTATAAAAAAAAACAAAACAAAAAAAAAAACAAATCAGTTGCGTGTTTTAAATGTCCGTTGGCAAGCATAATAGCATGGCTCTTAATCGGAGAAATAAATTTAATTAAATTAAAAAGAAGTCAGTCATTGAAGACACAATAATTAAACAGCAGACTGTGTTGTCAGCAAAACGGTGCTGGCTCTTGCAGGATTATCAGAGGGACTGGCGTTGCTGCGGGATGTTTTGTGACTTCTGCAGCCCTACCATCAGCTCTCCTGAAGAGGACGGAGTGAGCCATTCAGACAGTTGGCCATGAACAATCTGCTAGACAACTTTCCTCACTGCATCCATTCAGAAGCTGATCAGAAGAATTCCCATTTCAACTGAGCGAGGTTCTGTCTCCTTTGAACAATGGCTTGCCCACCCACTCTGTTCCTTTCACTTCTTCTTGTGCTGTCTGTGATGTCCACACACTACGGATAAGACTTGGTTCTAAACGGATATGGAAAAAGACCCGCCTTCATCTATCAGTTCTATTAAGAATACAGACACTGCTCAAGTAGAGCACACAGAACCACAGCTTTGCAAAAACTTTTTATTACCTGTTGACAATTTTGCACACTACCCAAGAGCTGTCAAATAAAACAGGCCAATTTTTATCAAATCCCAAAGTGGAACACAGACCACAACAACTTTAGAATCCCTCAGCAGACTGTTTCAATAATCTAAAACTCAAGCAAACCCTTTTTCCCTGTTTCATACAGCATGCATCTTAACCCAGCACCTTTTAACCTACTAAGAAAAACTGTAATTCCCTCTGTGTTGGCATATATATGAAGTCATCCATAAGAAGAAAATAAGAACTTGGTCCTAGACACAAAACAATAAGTGAGGAAATTCCTCATGAACAAACTCAAGCGGTCAGACACCACACTAGTTGCTTTCATTCCACCTTATCGAATTCTCACAACTCTATCATGCTGATGTCATGGTTCCCATTTTACAGATGAGGAAACTGAGACTCAGGGGTGAAGAATACTGTGCCAAGCCCCAGAGTTGGCAAGCTGGAAAGTATAGACGTCAAAACAGCATGTCTAGTTATCAGAGGGTGAGGATTCACAATCCAAAAGAAAACTAGGGAGTGGAAACATGTTTATGGTGCAGTCTGATTTCCCAAGGCATCATAACTTTCATCACTCTCTTATTGGTTGCATGAGGGAAAAGGCATCTTCTCCATTTCAGATGTGTCTTTCTGGGTTAAGGGATCTCCATTTGCATTAACATCCCTGACCCCCTCTGCCACTCATGTATTCCTGCTCAAGGGAGCTGATTCAACTTATGTTATGAATGGTATGTGAATGTTAATTTCAGCAGTGAGAACCAGGCACACGTAGCCCTGCGTCTCCTCCCCTCGTACAGAGAGCACACACCCTGCTCTACTGCACTGTCTTGAGCATGTTGCAGGAGTGGGGTCTGCCCTCTGGGAAGGTCTGGCCTGACCTAGCACTGACCCACTACGCTGTCTAATTGTGGTGGTCAGGATTAGAAAGCCCACCAGCTCACACAGCTATACATATTCTCCAGTATCAGCTTCATGAATGACTCAGGTGATGTTTTAGTCTTGCATTTGCCTATTGGGTGGTCTGACTGCTCAGTTAGGTAATAACTTGGGAAAGGGAAAGTGTGTTATTTGATAGACCTCTCAAAACCCCAACATCTCTTTACAGGTTAACAAACCAACCTGTGCTTGGATTTCTCTAGTGAGCGTAAAAAGTTCTATGTTCCTCAAGTCTCTGCAATTTAAGAACAGCATGGCTATACATTTCATTTCAGTTTAAAACTCATAAACGGATGTGATATGACAACCCTTCATTAGGTTTTGTCCTCTAGATTCGAAAGCGCTCACAAGCCACGTGATGAAGACTAGATCCAGTAAGGTCTAAAGAGAGAGACATGAGTCAATGAATACCAAAGCATACACTCAGGAAACAGCATCCTTTGCTCACCCTATCTTGGGAATCAAATAAGCCTGTTAGGAATCTGAATCTATATTACAAGCAAATACTTTTTTTCCAGCTACACGTTATTCCTTCTTTCACTGTATCACAATAATTTTTTAAAGGCATAGGCATATCATGAAATCCCTTGCTTTGTAAAAGATTCCATTACAAGAGTAATCATTATTGAACCTTTTAGCTCAGATGTAATTTCTTACATGTTACAACAAGTTTGGCACGCATTGTGAATTTCAGCCAAGGTTGATAAAGTTCAATAACTTGGCTAACCAACCATGTGTACTACTTATTATAGAAGTAATAAATAGATTCATCAAAATGGACATGAAAAAGCCGTAAGAAAATCGGATGCCATTTCCAGCCTGCCTCATAAAAGCACCTCTTGGACTTTAATATAATTTTATATATAGTTATCACACCTACCCATCATTCAACACCAGGCATCTATAAAACAATCACCCACCCATATTTGCATGCTGAATAAATTCCAGCTACAAAGGTGAATTCTCTATTCTAGATGTCTCAAAAGTCACAGAGGTACATGCGCTTATATGTTCAACTCCCAAAAGGACTGACAACAAGAAAGAGAGGAATCACAGACCGACATGTCATTTTCCCTGCTATTATCTTTTCAGGTCAAATTTTGTGGAAAGTTTTGTTGTTGCTGTTGTTGTTGTTGTTTTGTTTTTTTTCAGTAATGCTGTCAGTCTAATTATTCTCATGGCCTATTGGTAATTGAAAAAATTAGTAGAAAGAAAAGAAAGCCTGATTTAGATAAGTCTCATGGATGGAAAAAAGAAATCTAAGTTCACAGAATGGAAGAATCTCCTATGATTAAGTGTGCAGAAGTCAGTAAAGCTGGCTTCTATAATAGTAGCTGAACATTAAAAAAATTGAATTTAGTGAGATAACAACTTCAGCAACTGTATATCTGAAAATCCAGATTCTGCCTACTGTACTTCTCTCTTTTATGCTTCTAAAAGGCAACTCAGACACTATTAGACATTCAAGGAAACTAAAGCCTCCCCTCCTTCTCAGAAAGAAATTGTCCCTCACACTTGGTAAAGCACGGTAGAGCTGGCTAGTGTCACGCCTTAAACTAAACAGGAAAAGGCATGTTGTACATTTCAAACACTGGCCTGTGAACACTGTGCTAGGTAAATAACAACTCTTGAGTTGTTGCCCATGGATGAGTTTTCTCTGCTTCCCAAGAGGGGAAGCCTGAAGGTGGAATCTGCATCCTCTATTTCTCAGCAAGGCCCCATCTTCATTTACAGGATGGTGGGAGTCAGGTTTGTCTATATTGCAGGGACTGCATTGTTAGGGCACTGGGATTTTTCAGTGTGCAGGTGACACCCTTTCTATCTGTGCATTGCTTCTGCCCTCTCCCGTGCTCACTGTGCCATCAGCACTGTATGTCACCAGAAATGTCCCCAGGCTTCAGTGAAACGCTTTCTTCTGGATTTTCTCTCTTGCATATTTATCCACAGAGGGATCACCATATGACAATATTACCAATATCCTCACACTCTCCTGGTTCTTTTCACATCTAACACGGAGAAAAACGTGATTAAGCTTTTTAAAACCAACGTTATACTCTTAACAACGAGGAAAACATCTCCTGCCATTAATTGCATACAACACCTAAATGATCAAAAGTTTGGCCAAATATTGTGAATTTTTCACTCGCCATAAGCAGCTCATAACAACAATGGAGTGCTTTATTTTCTCAAGAAGTTAACAACTGCCTGCTTTTTCTAAGAGCTTAAATACCATAATGGCAGATATTGATGTACAGAAATTAAAGTAAAATATGAAACTGAACAGAGAATGAAGAGATAAGCTAGAGATGTGCTGTGAATAACCGAAGTAATGAAAAGGAAAAATCTCATACCAATTGCCATAATAAAAACAGAGGCCAAAGGAAACGAAGAAAAGAGGGGCTCAAGGTTCCCAAAAAAAAGACTTACAGAATAGATAAAAGTCAGCAGGCGCCGGGCGCGGTGGCTCACGCCTGTAATCCCAGCACTTTGGGAGGCCGAGACGGGCGGATCACAAGGTCAGGAGATCGAGACCATCCTGGCTAACACGGTGAAACCCCGTCTCTACTAAAATACAAAAAATTAGCCGGGCGCGATGGCGGGCGCCTGTAGTCCCAGCTACTCGGGAGGCTGAGGCAGGAGAATGGCGTGAACCCGGGAGGCGGAGCTTGCAGTGAGCCGAGATCGCGCCACTGCACTCCAGCCTGGGTGACAGAGCGAGACTCCGTCTTAAAAAAAAAAAAAAAAAAGTCAGCAGGCATTGCCAAGTATTCACTTCACCTCCCCCAAAAAAATAGACTTTGCAAAGTCTGTACTATTGTTGACTGCAATGCCCAGCATTAAAAAATATGGTTAAATTTCTTTTTTTTTTTTGAGACGGAGTCTCACTCTGTCGCCCAGGCTGGAGTACAGTGGCCGGATCTCAGCTCACTGCAAGCTCCGCCTCCCGGGTTCCCGCCATTCTCCTGCCTCAGCCTCCCGAGTAGCTGGGACTACAGCCGCCCGCCACCTCGCCCGGCTAGTTTTTTGTATTTTTTTAGTAGAGACGGGGTTTCATCATGTTAGCCAGGATGGTCTCGATCTCCTGACCTCGTGATTTGCCCATCTCAGCCTCCCAAAGTGCTGGGATTACAGGCTGAGCCACCGCGTCTGGCCTATGGTTAAATTTCTAAAGAAAGACTTCTGACAGCCATCCAGAAATGCTATCAATAATAGCAGATAGCTTTCCATCACACGGTTTTCAAATAAAGCCATCCTACTAGCATGCTGACTCTGAAATCCAATACCAATATTTGAGCAAATAGGAAAGTCAACATTAACATTGTTTGCCATTTCTTATTTGTCACAAGGGTTAGTTGTTCTAACCAACACGAGAAACACAGACACATACAGCCGTACCATACAAAGCAATTCTTTAAGGAAACAGTCTAGGTACATTTAAGAAAACACATCTTGGCCGGGCGCAGTGGCTCAAGCCTGTAATCCCAGCACTTTGGGAGGCCAAGACGGGCGGATCACGAGGTCAGGAGATCGAGACCATCCTGGCTAACACGGTGAAACCTCGTCTCTACTAAAAATACAAAAAACTAGCCGGGCGAGGTGGTGGACGCCTGTAGTCCCAGCTACTCGGGAGGCTGAAGCAGGAGAACGGCGTAAACCCGGGAGGCGGAGCTTGCAATGAGCTGAGATTCGGCCACTGCACTCCAGCCGGGGCGACAGAGCGAGACTCTGTCTCAAAAAAAGAAAAAAAAAGAAAACACATCTTACGGATAACACCTGTGCAAGAGGCACAAAATCTCTTAAGAAGATGGAAGGAATCTATGGCCCATTGACTGTAAATTTGGAATCACTTATTTCTAAATGTGACAACTCTGTAATATTTTTCTTCTCTTGCAAGCTCATCTCAGCCTTGCAGGTGTCTCCCTTGCTTTTGTGAGCTGGCTTCCCCAGGATTATCCTTCCATGCATGACATGCAGCCTGGAAGCTCTAGTAGTTTGATTTTTATATTCATTCAAAGTCGTGAGCATGTGTTCCTCGGGGGTTAATTTGAAACTATTTCAGGCCAGGAATGGTGGCTCACGTCTGTAATCCCACTACTTTGGGAGGCCAAGGCAGGTGGATCACCTGAGGTCAGCAGTTCAAGACCAGCCTGGCCAACATGGTGAAACCCCATCTCTACTAAGAATGCAAAAATTAGCTAAGTATGGTGGTGTGAGCCTGTAATCCCAGCACTTTGGGAGGCCAAGGCAGGCAGATCACTTGAAGTCAGGAGTTCAAGACCAGCCTGACCAACATGGTGAAACCCTGTCTCTCCTAAAAATACAAAAATTAGCTGGGTGTGGTGGCGCACACCTGTTGTCCTGGCTAGTTGGGAAGCTGAAGCAGGAGAATCTCTTTTACCCAGGAGGTGGACCTTGCAGTGAGCCGAGACTGAGTCACTGCATTCCAGCCTGGGTGACAGTGCAAGACTCCATCTTTCAAAAAAAATAAAAATAAATAAAAACTTCACTTTCAGGTACTTCTCAGTTTAAACATAACACGCAGATAAATGACTTGTTGTTTTTAAAAGCATCCTTTGAAAAGTTAAACATGATTAAATTCTTCAATCCAAACCAGACTAGCTTTATAACCAGTAATACACGGAATCTAGAAGTCACTCCCTCAAGGTTGATGGTGAGATCTTAATTCGGCTAACTTTTCCATTTTACACAATAAGAAGTAAAAAGTTTGCTTGGAATCTGTAGATGCAAATACTATGCAGAAACATGACCACTTTCCCTGCAGCCTTGACAGAATGTAAAATCATAAGCTGAAGTGATGATTCTCTACTTCATGTTCAAATATTGTGCTTTGCAGCTGCCACCCCATTTGAGAAGCTGGGAAATGGAATGGAGCAAAGAAGAATTATGGCAATTGTAAGACCTCCCTGGTATAGATTGTCAGATTAATAACCAGCGTTAGCAGAGCTCAGCTATACCACCAGCACGTGAGAATCGAAGAGCCCAGAGCTACAGGGCTAAGTCGTAACAGGAGCAAGGCAAAGAAGCCAACTAAAAGAAACCCACCAAGAACTGTAAAAGAAATCTGCCCACAAAATGAAATGGGTAAGCCTGCCACTCAGACTAGCTACTCATTTTTAGCATATACCATCTCAAGAGAACATAAACTGCTCAGGTTATAAGCACGGACTGGACATCGAGATACTGGATGACCTTTTAAAAAAATCATCACATGGCCACGTACTTATTAACACAAGGCAAGCAATGGAACCGTGATTAAAATAAATTACAGAATAAGCAATTAAACCTGACCACAGATCCACACATTTGTTCAAGCTGATGGTGACTCTGCACTCATTCCATACCTATTGTAGATTTTGCTTTTCTTTATAATTACTCAGAAGATGCATAAGTGGAAATAAAGAGTAAGAAAAATCAGAGACTACTAGTAAGACTTAATGAGACTGTCGTTCAAAATAGCAAAAGTTCTTTTTAACTTATAAGAACACATTTGCCATTAGATGTTTCCTCAAGTATGAAGAGAAAAAAAAAATCCTTGCTGGGTGCAGTGGCTCACGCCTGCCTGTAATTCCAGCACTTTGGGAGGCCGAGGTAGGCGGATCATGAGGTCAGGAGTTCGAGACCATCCTGGCCAACATGGTGAAACCTCATCTCTACTAAAAATACAAAAAAATAGCTGGGTGTGGTGGCACACGCACCTGTAATCCCAGCTACTCAAGAGGCTGAGGCAGGAGAATCACCTGAACCTGGGAGGCGCAGGTTGCAGTGAGCCAAGAATGGGCCGTTGCACTCCAGCCTGAGTGAAAGAGAGAGACTCCATCTCAAAAAAAGAAAAAAAAAATTTAGTGTCCTGTACTTTTAAATACAAATAGAAACACAGAAATAATTAGAAACTACCCAAAGTTTGGCCAGATGTAGTGGCTCACACCTGTAATCCCAGTACTTTGGGAGGCTGAGGCAAGGGGACTGCTTGAGCCCAAAAGTTCAAGACCAGCATGGGCAACATAGCAAGACCTCATCTCTATTTAAAAAAAAAAAAAAATAGCCAGGAATGGTGGTGCATGCCTGTAGTCCAAGCTACTCAGGAGGCTGAGGTGAGAGGATCACTTGGCCCGGGAGGCAGAGGCTGCAGTGAGCTATGATCGTGCCGAAGCACTGAAGCCTGGGTGACAGAGCAAGACCCTGTCTCACAAAAGCAAATCAATTTAAATGTTCTCTGGAAGCACAAAGATCAAGCCGCTCATACAGTCACACACTGCATAACACATTGGTCAACAATGGACTGCAGATACAACGGCAGTCCCATAAGATTATAACACTGTATTTTTACTGTACCATTTCTGTGTTTAGATACACAAGTACTTACCACTGTGTTATGACTGCCTATAGTATTCAATACGGTACCATGCTGTACAAGTTTCTAGCCTGGAAGCAATAGGCTATACCATATAGCCTCGGTGTATAGTGGGTTATACCATGTAGGATTGTGTAAGTACATCCTATGATGGTCGCACAATGATGACATTGCCTGACACATTTCTCAGATCATATCTCTGTCATTCAGTGAAGACTGACTGTGTTTTGGTGTGTTTTGTATCCTTCATAAGGGCAGGGACCATGTCTGTTTCTACACTGAAGACTTAGCACCCGGTACTCAGTAGTCAATAAATGTTTGTTAATGGCACAAAAGACTGAATAAGGGTGTGGCAGTGGCTATCAGCCAGTCAGTCCAATATCTTCACACAGTCTTCATTGCAGACTCTAAACCAAGGTTCTAAGCTCAAGTCTCTATAGGAAGTGGGCAGGTAAACTGACCATGGAAAATAGCCTGTGCCTGCCTACAGGGGGTCAGCCTATAGGAACAGCTCTGGTCAACCTTGGTGCAACTATGTTCCTTGATAAGCCATAGTCAGCTCAAGCTGCATTAACAAAATATCATGGACCGAGTGGCTTAAACATCGGACATTTCTTTAACACAGTTCTGGAGACTTCAAGTCCAAGGTCAAGGTGACAGAATGGTCACATTCTTGGGGAGGGCCCTCCTACTGGTTACAGATAGCTGCCTTCCCACTGTGTTCTCACATTCACATAGCTTAAGGAAAGTTAGCCAGCTCTCTATCCTCTTCTCATCAAGGCACAAATCTTACTTATGAGGCCTCCACCCTGGTGATCTAATCACCCCCCCAAAGGCCCCTGTATTAGTCTGTTCTCATGCTGCTATAAGGACATACCGAAGTCTGGGTAATTTATAAAGGGAAGAGGTTTAATGGACTCACAGTTCTGCATGGCTGGGGAGACCTCAGGAAACTTACAATCATGACAAGAGGGGAAGCAAAGACGTCCTTCTTCACATGGCAGCAGAAGTGCCGAGCAAAAGGGGAGAAAGCCCCTTAGAAAACCATCAGATCTCATGAGAACTCACTCACTATCATGAGAACAGCATGAGGGTAACCGCACCCATGATTCAATTATCTCCCACCAGGTCCCTCCCACAACACACGGGGATTATGGGAACTACAGTTCAAGATGAGATTTGGGTGAGGACACAACCAAACCATATCAGCCCCCATGTCCAAATACCATGACCTTAAGATTAGGGTTTCAACATAGAAATTCTGGGGGAAGAGATAAACATTTAGTCCACAACACTCCTGATTTTTCAAAATTGTCATAAATCTACATTTAAGTAAAATATCCTGATTTTAGTATGTTGGCAAGCAGTCAATAAAAAAAAGAAAAAAATCCCACTATAGACCATTTTTGTGTGGTTCATACAGAAAATATCTGGAGGCCAGATCCAGGCTCTAGGCCACCAACCAGTTCTTATCTCTGTCCTAAAGGCTGATTGGAAAGCTCTACCCTTGAGCTTATGGAAATAAGCAAACAGGAAAATGTCCACCTCCCTTAATCACTATCGCATGACAATGGACTGCACATACAACGGCACTCCCATAAGATTACAACACTGTATTTTTACTATACCATTTCTATGTTTCGATACACAAATACTTAACACTGTGTTACGACTGCCTATAATCTTAGGTACAGTAACAGGTTGTCCAAGTCTGCAGCCTAGAAGCACTGAGTTTGTGGTGGTCCATTACAGCAGTAAAAGGACACTAATACACCTTCTCAATAATTAAGTAAACATGTAAGGAACATACAAGTGAGATGTACACGTGTACACTCGGGTAAGTCAACCACTAACAGCATCACGATGATGACACACCAATGCGACTAGCTTCCCCAAGTTCCTCCCAGATCAGGCCAGCAGGCAATAAAAAAGAAACACTGGGCAAGTGGCGACGCTAAGCCTGGGAGGAAAAAAGCCCTCATACACACAGGCTGACAGCTCCCAAGTCAGCTTTTCAGGCTGAAAGGATGGTATCCCTTGCCAAAAATCTGACTCCGCACCCTGACTGAGATGTTTCCCGTATGGATCTACTACAGAGCTCTCTACCCTGTCAAACACTCAATCTAGTAACGGTACATGAACTTAGAATTGAAACTTCCTTTGCTAATAAAGTTGTAATAGCATTTTTAATGCCATTTGGAATGCAGTGATGATCTCTCAGCTGATAGAAGCTTCTCAAACCTAGCGGCTGAATTTAGAAGCCACAGCTGCCTTGCTGTACCACACAGCCACGCAGTAATATCAAAGGCAGCTGGAAGACATTATATTGCAAGATACAAAAAGTATTGAGAGTTTATCCTTATAGCCAATGGTGGCTGACACAGCGGAGTCTCTCCATTTGAAAGAGATTGATTATTTTCATTCTTTGCTTTGTGTGATCACCAGGAAAAGAGTTTCTATAATCAAGCTGTGGCCGGCAATTTTGTTGACGTTATATAAGCAAGCAGCATCCCATTTGTGTCTGAATCCCCAATCTGTATCTAAGTTCGTGCTGCACTGTGAACAGAAGTAAGGACCTGGGCAGGTGAAACTTAAGGCAAGCAGGAAGAAATTGCATCGCCTAAGAATTCGCAACATTTCCACCAATGTAATCTCAACACAACTGCAACCCATGGAAGTTTCTGCCTCTGCAGGTTCCCTTCTTATTGTATCAAGTTTCTGCTCCTGAATATGTGGCTAGAGTCAGCACCACCCAATCAATTGCATAACATGCAACCCTGTTACCGGACATCTGGTTCACTTTGTAAACCCTGAAGAAGATATTTGCAGAAACCTCTCCCCATATCCTAACAACAAGAACAAAAAAGTCAAGAGCTCTTATGTTATTATTTCCATTAAGGAATTAAATTACTCTCTTCCTCCATCTTCTTCCAACCCTAATCTTCCCTTTACGACTCTTTCTTCTGTAACTATTATTTCTCCCCAAACGCCAGCAACCTTATATTCACACACTATTGGAATTCTTCATTACAGCATTTCACATATTGTTTTACTTGATCTGTACAAAACAGTATGTGACAGAGAAGTTATTATTCTCTTGATTTTACAAATGAGGAAAGTAAGGCTCAAATGGTTAAGTGACTTGCCTTAAGTCACCCAAGTTAAGGACAATCTGTGTCAAATTACAGCTCTCTTCCTAGCATGTCCAGTAGACGTCAATAAAACTGTCCTACCTTTTTAAGTGCCGACAAAACCGTATTCCAACATTGACATATTCTTGGATATGATCAAAAAAGTGGGACAGCAAAGTTGAGCATTTCTACTTAATACACCAGGAAGTCCTATAAACTATCACAAACTTGAGCGAACAAGTGTGCTAATGCAGAACTCTCAGTAACAAAGATGTTACCAGGATGCACGGTATAACAGTTTTAAAGAATAACAGTTTTCCTTCCCTTTTTCCCCCAAGATTAATATATCTTTTGTGTTCCTTGCCTGTAACAAAATAACCTTGTCTGGGTGGGTTTTTTTTTGGGGGGGGTGTTTTTTTTTTTTTCCATTTGATTTTTTCTTTTCTGGATGAAGCTACTGACCTCCAACCAAAAAAATTCTAAAATGTTTTCCTTCATACCAAAGACAAGTCAATGTCTAAAGCAGTTATTTATAAAGGTCATTTTAGGACAAATTCACAGAGATTATGGCAGCCTCTTGAGGATCTGGGAACCAGGAAGCTAGGAAAATACCAAACTAATTTCAGTGGTAACTCGATCCTATTGCCTCCCATTCCAGAAATGGCTACACGTTATTAAACGCCTGCAATGATGAGCAGACAATTCCCTGGGCACTCTGGAGTTCCCATCTTTAACAACTTTGCAAAGTAGGAGTACTGTCCATATTGCCCGGAGGTGGAACAGAAGTTCCGAGAAGGAAAGTAACTTGCCTGGGTCATTCAGATAGGAAGTGGTTACCCCAGGTTTCGAAACTAGGTCACGTCTACTTCCAGAGTCAGTGTTCCTCTCCTATATCTTTCCAGATAGAAACCTGCTACCGATGAAGCTTGCCCTAACTGTCAGCAAAGCTATTTTCAGCAGTGGTACAATTTCTCCACCTGAGAGCAGGCTCATCAAATGAGAGAATGCATAGAAAAGCTCTGAAGCGCTGTTACTGTCATTAATAGAAGATCTAGGGGAAATCTGCAAAACCAAAGTAATCAAATCTCGCCTACTGTGTCATCTTGGGACTCCACCACCATCGCAAAGCCGACCAAGCTTAAGTTTTCTGGGGTATTCTCTCCTGAAATGCGGGTACCAAAGCAATAGTGTCTTTGATTTGAGTTGCAGCTGGCATAATAGACAAGATGTGTGCTTAAAAGATTTCAGTGAAGCAAACTGGGGAGTTAGGCCAATTTCTTTCTCTGTGAATTTCCTCTTGATCACAGGATTGAATAGGTACTTAAAGTAATAGACACTTGATAAATTAACTTCTTGGGGACATTTTGAAAATTAAATTATAGCACATGAGGCAAGCAATCAATTAGCCATCGATACACATCCAATAGTCATGCATATAAGATGAAAAGGCAATTCATTAAAAAACAAATGGCCAGACATAAGAAAAACGTATCAATCTTGCTAATCATCAGAGATAGGCAAATTTAAGTGATACTTTTTAAAAATTCTAATTCTCAAGTTTGGCAAGGATGCTGGGCAAAGGAGCATTCAAATTGGTACAACCTTCCAGGGCAGTTTGACAAAACAAGATATTAAGGTTGGGGAGCAAATCACTTTATTCAGCAATTCCACCTCCACAAAATAAAACTATAGAAGAGTCACGGATGGGTACAAACATTTAATTACAAAATGTGCTTCTCCATTCCATAGCTATTAAAAAGCTGGAATCCACCCAGATGTATCACATTGGGAGAAGAGCTGGAACCACATAACGGAATATTATGCAGTCATTTAAGATGTAGAGTATTTAACAACACAGAAAGATACTCACAATTTAGAGTTAAATAGAAAAATCACAAAAGAAGGGAAAACAAGCTTAGAATCATACATGCTAAATATTAATAGTATACTTCTAACTGGTAAGAATTTGGGGGTTTTAAAATTTTTTTTATTTTATTTTCTTCACTTTCTAAATTTTCCATAAGGAATACGTGTTAATCACAATAACCTTTAAAATAATTACTTATGTTAAATGAGAAGGCACATCAAGAGAATCTAGCCTAACACCTGGCATATGCTGGCGCTTGATGAATGCTGCTTCCCATTCTCCAAGATTTATTCCTCAATATGCTTGTTTTGCAATCATAATACCAAAGGGGTTTTGGTAAAGAAAGCTGCAGCTTTTAAAACAAAATTTGTTTTGGTAGAGATGGGGTCTTGCTATGTTGCCCAGGCTGCTCTTGAACTCCTGAGCTCAATCAATCCTCCTGCCTCAGCCTCCCAAAGGGCTGGGTTTACAGACATTAGAACCTGTATTACAGGTTTAGAACCACCATGCCCACTCCTAAGCTTCAGCGTCCGAATCCAGGATCAACACGTGGTCTGGAAATCACATCTGCCTTGGACCTTCCCGCAGATGCCACTCCCAGCACTTGACCGGGTACAGAGCAAGCCTTCACGGGTTGAAATCCATTGGTTGACTACAAACTCAAGACTAACAGACTGAATGAGCTGCTTAGAAAGAGCTCGTTCAGGACTGTGCTGTTATTCCTCCCAACAGGAAGGTGGCCTGTACAGTGGAAGGGGCCCCAGGCATGGAGTCAATTACCCTCTGCTCTATCCTGGGGGCACCCACCGCCCAAGAGCTGTATGGTCTCAAGCACGTTACCTTACCTCCCTGCCCTTTTCTTTCGACATGATCACAAGACAGCTGTAAGCACAGTGGTGAGAATTAAATACGACAAGTACGAAATCTTCATAAATTTTGAAGGGCTATCAATGTAATACAATATTATAATCAATAAATACTAATCTGTAACAATTAAATACGTTTTAGAGGTAAGGGTAAAAATGGAAAACATTGTATTAGCTTTAGCTTCAGTTTCCGTGCAACTACAGAAGAAATTTGACTCTGATTTTGTTCCTCTTTATATGAAATAAACTTTATACAAAAGGCATAGCTCCGTTCATCTGGCTAGTTATCCTCCACCTAGGTAGAACTAGTAGAGACACTGAAATAGGAGTTTCCTCCCGGCCCCCATCTCTCTCTGTCTCTCGTTCATGCACACCATCTCAGATATCCTCTTAGAGTCTAGCGAAGAAACCCTGTTTTGCTTTCAGAGAGACGACCATCCGAATATGGCTTCTAACATGAAGGCTCCAAAAATCACAAAAAGTAAAACCATCAAGCAGCACAGCCTGGTGAGCCAACAACTCAAAGACTGAAAACAATTAGATTGAAACCATGTCACACAACACAATCCTTCCTACATACCCCATTCAGCCAGGCTTGTGTAGACCGAGACCAGCACTTCACGAAATATACTGTTATTTATGCAGCCAAAGGGAGATCACAAATTTAGGCAAGAAACAAAATGTAGGCAAGAAACTAAAAGTGAGCTATTGGAACCTGCTTTTTGATCCATCTACTGGTGCCTTCATTTAAGAGATCTTTCCAAGAAGGCCTCCTAGTGACCCAAATCTTATTTTGGAGAAGGCTGAGGTTTCATATCTGCTCACATATAGACCACAAAAGTCCAAGAAAGGCTGTGTCACACCAAATAGGCAATGGGCAAGGGGGTTTCAACTGTCAGCATCTCATTTATTATGAAGTCTGTAATAACTCCCACAATCGCCATCTAGTTTTAACAATTTATTTGGTAAACAACAAACACACTTGTATATGAACAACCAAAACAGCTTTACTCTGGTGAAACAGCCTTGCAATGTTACAAGTATATTCACAATGTTTTTCAGGCTCTTGCATTTTCGAAAGGAGAAAAAGTTGCTGAGAAAAAAAATTATGTAAATAAAAGTATATAATATAGCATATTCGTTTTGTCCCCATTTAAAATTTGAAAATAAGCAGTTTTGTAAAGCCAAAGTGTATTCCTTTCTGGGCCAAATTTCTATTTGACAGCTGAAGTATGCGATTAATGGGCTGCCTCAAACCATAATTATAGAGCCAAAATAAAAATTACCCTCCTTAAGATTGTACATGGAGAACACTGGCTATCTGCTTCACATTAAGTAGCCGGTTTAATATGATCCCTCTTATTTAAGAAACATATACTCTACTGAGCCCAAAAGGACACATTTTCTTCTAGAGGAAGAATGTATCATTAATAAACAATTACAATAAATTATGTAACACTGGCTAAGGCTGGTAGCAGGGAGCAAGGGACACTACATTCTTAGAAAAAAACACAGGGCTGCTAGGAGCAGTAAGTCACGCCTGTAATCACAGCACTTTGGGAGGCCGAAGCGGGTGGATCATGAGGTCAGGAGTTCAAGACCAGCCTGGCCAAGATGGTGAAACCCCGTCTCTACTAAAAATACAAAAATTAGCCGGACGTGTTGGCGGGCGCCTGTAATCCCAGCTACTCAGGAGGCTGAGGCAGGAGAATTGCATGAACCCGGGAGGTGGAGGTTGCAGTGAGCTGAGATTGCGCCACTGCACTCCAGCCTGGGCGAAAGAGGGAGACTTCATTTCAAAAAAAAAGAAAAAAAAACATCGAGTCACCAAGGCATTCAAAATGAACCTTAAACAGAGGTATTAATACGTAAATATTACAATTTCCACTTAGAAAAAAAATCGTATTATTGCTAGGGCAGCACACTCAAAAGCAATAATGTCACGAAAACACATGCCCTTGTGTGATTTGGCAGAACAGGCTGCTCCCTGAACACAATGGGCCTTTTTATTAAGTGGATCCCTTCATCCCTGGCATTTTATACAAACAAAAGAGAGAGAAAAAGAAGCAAACATGACACTAGTAACAGTCTTCAGTTTGAACTCCACCACAGAGAAGTAGAAGACCTAAATGACATGTTAGAAAAGTAAAAGACATTATTTAACCAAAATGAAAGCAAGATAGACTGAGAGGAAGAGAACTATATTGCAACGCTGCCTCTTTTGTTTAATTTTATCAAAGGGCAACAGAGCCCTCTAGTGGAAAAAATAAAAATATATAAAGACGTTTCTGCTTTTAGATTAAACAAAATATGTAGAACACCCCCGGGCATGGTGGCTAATGTCTGTAATCCCAGCACTTTGGGAGGCCGAGGTGGGCGGATCACTTGAGTTCAGGAGTTCAAGACCAGCTTGGCCAACATGGCGAAACCCCGTTTCTACTAAAAATACAAAAATTAGCCAGGCACGGTGGCTCACGCCTGTAGTCCCAGCTATTCAGGAAGCTGAGGCAGGAGAATCACTTGAACCCGGGAGGTGGAGGTTGCAGTGAGCTGAGATCACACCACTGCACTACAGCCTGGGTGAAAGGGCAAGACACTGTCTCAAAAAAAAAAAAAAAAAAAGTAAAGTACCATCTTCCATTACAATTCTTACTATGCCACTATATGTTGTAAAAGCAAAAGATCAAATTATTTTAATTGGGTTTTAAGTAAAACAATTTCCAAGTTTTCAAGCTTGATGTAACACTACAAAACCTCAAGTAGAACAAAAATCTATTACTGAATTTTTTTATTTATGAGTTTGAACCACTTTGTCATTAAACAATGGTTTGTATGACCCTCTTTTGTTATGCTGACACTATGAAAAAGTAATTAAAATCTAAACCTACATGCAAGCATGAAATTCAACTGATGACCGCATGTGACAACAAAGTTTCAACTGAGACCTAATCAGGTTCACACAGACAGTAGCCCCCCCTTATCCTCGGGAGATGCATTCCAAGACCCACAGTGATGCCTGCAAACTGGATAGTATCAAACCCTATGTATTCTTTGCTTTCACCTATACACACATATTGAGGATAAATTTTAATTTATAAATTAGGCACAGTCAGAAATCAACAATAATAATAAAATAGAACTGTAACAATATACTGTATAAAAGTTATGTAAATGTGTTCTCCCATACTCTCTCTCTCTCAAAATTAGTATTTTCAGATGCCTGTTGACCTCAGGTAACTTAAATCTCAAAAAGTGAAACAATGACCAGGCCCAGTGGTTCACACCTGTAATCCCAGCATTTGGGGAGGCTGAGGCAGGCAGATTGCCTGAGGTCAAGAGTTCGAGACCTGTATGGACAGCATGGCAAAACCCTGTCTCTACTAAAACATAAAATTAGGTGGGCGTGGTGCCGTCCACCTGTAATTCCAGCTATTGAGGAGGCTGAGACATGAGAATCACTAGGACCTGGGAGGCAAAGGCTGCAGTGAACCGAGATCATGCCACAGTACTCCAGCCTGGGCGACAGAGTAAAGACTCTGTCTCAAAAAAAAAAAAAAGTGAAATACCACCGATAAGCAGGGACTACTGTGTACATGATTACAAACCTATTTTAAAAACATATATAACATACACATATCCCTATTGTAAGTATTTTACGTGAGATTACCAAATATGAGATGAAGCTCATTAGAATGTTTTAAATTGGTCTCTTCCTTTAGATATTTACTTCTCAAAAACTTTGATCATGTGATTTCCATGTACATTCAATGTCCAATAATATTTCAGTGTAAAATGGTTAAGTCATAAGGTACTAATTCTCAATTTTTATATAATGTCATTTAAGAACTTTGTCTAATATTGTCAAGAATCTCCATAGTTCCTTAGAACAAAGTCACTTCAAAATAATTTTACTTACAATAGCTGGGTATAATTTAGCATAAGAGAATAGTAGACACAAATGTTTTTCATTTAAAATGGAGTTTCAATGCCCAAAAGGTTATTTCGATTATTTCAGAATATTTTCCTTTCCTTAATGAGCACCAGGTTCTTAAAAAGATAAATGCCAAGATCCCACTGGTTTAAGTCTTGTCAACAATCCGAAAGGAAACTAATCAGGCATTTCAAGATCCCAAGTGTAATGATTTCATATGAGTATGTTTTACCCAAGAAAATGACTAAATGTAAGTTAGCTATGGCCTCAGATTTATGGGGCCTTTTGGAATAACTGGGAATAAAAAAAAAAAACCATCAGTGGCATGGTTTAGGTTCAAAGGCAAAAAGCAGTAACACTTAGGCACGGAAAAGAAAACAAAGAAGCAAAGGTGTAAAGGAAGCTGGTGTAGTCCATAATTGGGAAGTGTGGATTTAAAATCTTAGGAATGAACACCCTTCTCTACATGAAGAAAAAGTAATTTTGTTGTATTCGTGTAGAACTGGTAGAATGTGCACCAGATATGAATTCATCATGGTGACGATTTGTAGGATCAAAGAGTACAGCAACTATAGTTCACACTGTAATGTCAACACATGATTTAGAAACAAGACCCTAAGTTTTAAAAAGTAGCCTCTGCAAGCTAAGACAATCACTTTCAACATTACACTATAATTACATTTTGGGATTCCCTGCATGAAATTTTTATACCTTCATTTTGTTTCAAAGAAAACAAATTGGGGAGTGACTGATACCTTGAGCATGTACTTTTTATACCTTAAAATATATACATTTTGATATGTAAGTAGGCATATGTATAGGTCCACGTAATAAACCTTAGAGAGGTGATTTTGTGACATAAATACCAATAGAAAATTCAAGTGTCGGTCCCAAAATATATTTCACTGGTATTTACCAACGTGGCCAGCTTGTATTTGTTTGGAGGAAAAAAAAGTTTTGTTTCTGTTAATGGGTCCTTCGGTTCAAAAATTGAAACTAAGCTAGGCTATTCTAGCTCTAGAGTCACAACATATGATGCAGCCCAGCGTTCGAAAGGTTTGCAAAATGAAAGAAATTTTCATCTGGACCAAACTCTGAAAAAAATTTTAAAATCAAGTTTTAGCCACTGCTGGTTTAAGATTGAAAGTTAAGAAGTTTTATCATCATTACCACAGAAGATTAGACTGAAAATATCTAATTTGTTCATACTTGTTAATAGCATCTGGGCACAGTGGCTCACACCAGTAATCTCAGTACTTTGGGAGACTGAGGTGGGAGGATCACTTCAACCCAGGAGTTCGAGACTAACACCTGGGCAACATAGTGAGACCCCCATCTCAAATATTAAAAAAAAAAAAAAAATATTTAATGGGTGTCTGACAAACCCTGGATGTCACTCCTTAAATATGATAATAAACCTATCTGCTTACAGAAAATAATTTGCATGAGTTCCAACAAACATCTAGTTAATTAAGACAATGAACAGAGTAGGTGGTCCCACATTTAGGCATCCAACTCATCCCTCATTAGAAGGATCCTGCCTTTGATGAGCAACATGTCAGCCTGCAGGTAGCAGGGGGCAGCATTTTATACTAAAGTATTTATATGCATAGCCAAATTAGCTGACTGATGGGCTGTGTCTAAAAACGAAGCAGGGACCGTCCTCAATGGGAAACTCCCTCGCCTAAAAAAATTCCCTTTCCTAACACTTCCCAGCATTTGCATGTAATGTTCACCGTGCTGAAGGCATTTCCGTTGTTTTTATCAAATCAGAGCCATCAAGCTGCTAACTCCAAAGAGCTGTAAAACACCTGGCCCTTCCTGCTCAGTCTATGTTGAACACAAACAGAAATGAACTCCTCCCTTGTCTCTACTGGTTAGCATTCAGGACTGCGGGGTTCCGGGCCTCTTGATCTGCTAGCGGAAGCTCTGGGTGAAGAGATGGCTTCCCCCTGGATACTGAGATGCTGATCTCCACAGAGAGAGGTCCACAAGCTACAGTTTTCAATCTACAAAGTTCTTCAGGTTCAGAAAGCTGGTTAAACAAAGGTCAAGGAGAGAAGAGTGTTAGTTTCTGAGGAGGCAACATTCTAATCCTTGCAACTCCCTAAAAAAAGCTGCAGCTCCCAAAAAATAAGGGGGTTTGAGGCAAGGGGCACAGGAGGTACAGGACACTGGTGCAACGTCCCCAACAGTTACATACAATGTGCTGCCACAGTCTTTCTGTGGCCTGGGGCATCCCATTTGCCTAAATTTCATCTAAGCTGTGGCTAATTTACAGACTGCTGGGGTGATAACACTTTGAATGAACTGGATTATCTAATACAGGAGTCGGCACTTGTTTTCTGGGAAAGGCCAAAGAGTAAATATTCACGGTTTTGCGAGCCATAAGATCTCTGCCATAACTGGGTGACACTTCTGGTAACCTGCAAACGGCCATATTATTTTGGAATAACTGAATACACACAAACAGTAGTTCACCACTATAGGAATGGGAATAAATGGGCATGGCTGTGTTTTAAAACAATTTTACTTACAAAGTCAGGCAGTGGGTCAGAGCTAGCCCAGAGATCGTAGTTTGTTCATCCCCAACCTAGACAGCTGAATCCAGTCAACAGCAGTAATACCTGCCTATAAACCTTAATTATAAAACCAAGGACTTCATGAACCCACAATGCTTTATTCTGACATTTCCTCCAAATCCTTTTTTCTGTCAGAATCACTGATTTTTTAGATGAATTAAGAATCCCTCCAATTGCCTTAGCAATATCAGTATCAAAAACTCAAAATACAGCTCCGTATCACTTACAACTGCGAGAGGGAAATGACACAAGACAGAGTCTGCTTAGAGGTCACTTCAAAGGGGGCACGGCTCTAGTGCAACCCTGAAATCTGGCAAGGGAGGGATGTCCCCTTCCATGTCAGTGAGATCCTCGCCAATGGCAATTCCAACAAAGCAGTGTCATGTGGGGCATTAAAAAAAAAAAAGAAAGAACGAACCACTGGAAATACTAGATTTGTAAATCGGCTTTTGTAAGGCGAATTAGATATCTATGTTTTTATTATGGAGTCACCACTTCCAAAATAAATCCTGTTATGTTTTGTTTCAGCCCACTCTGCCTTAGAGAAAACATACATTCACAAGGTTAAAGATTCCACAGTTTATCCAAAGAAAACAGGCTCCCTTGAGTGGAAGGGAACACCAGCACCATTATAGCTTAGAAGAAGATGACTCCTGAATGCCCCAGAAGTCTTGGAAGTAAAGATGCCCAATTCATTCACTCAGCATTCAGCTATTTCATTTGAAATAAGCGGAACTAAAGTAGTGATAGCAATTTATAAATTGGCATGTTTCATAGCTTAGTAGAAGGACTTTATCTAGAAGCCACAGCCTACTTGGGCAAGGACACTTTCTAAGGCAGCCACTCAAGATATAAAGCTAACTTAGCAAAGCCATGTGCCTATCTGCAGCCTCTTCCTTTCTTCAGGCCTGATACCACTGCTGCAGAGTGAAAGTGATTTGTGAGTTTTTGATTGCCTGGAACTTGCAGTATGGTATTATTTCAAAAATTCAGAATAAAAATGTTCGCCACTCACCTAGACATATGCTTCCCAAGAGTGGAGGGGAATGGGGTGAGGTAACAGTGTTAGAGGCCATTCCTGCGGAAGGTGACAGCTGGGGAAAGAGCTGTGGGCACTTGAATAGGAAAGCCTGGTCTCCCTAAGACCTTGTGTGACATCTGTGCCGTCCTGAGCGTTAAAATTTGCCACAACCTCCAACTGGACCGCAGACACCTCCTGCAGTGTCCGCAAAATGAACCATAGGTATCAGGAAGGAAGAGTCTTAGGGGGAAGTGGGAGCTGTGAAGAGGCACAAAGAGTTTTTGGCTTTACTCCAACATGTGAGGGCCATTCTCAACAACCACAAACTTATTCTCAATGCTTCAGAATCTCCTCCTCTCCATCAAGACTTAGTATCTAACTAGATATCACCCTTTTAATATTCTGAACCCACTCTATCAGTCCTGGATTACAACGTCGTAGGTCTGCTGTTGCAAATCTTTGAAAGAGCATTAGCTCTATTTGAGAGTCTGCTATGTAATGTCACATGGAGCAGCTGGAACACTTAACACAAAAAAAAATCAGTAGTCACATATCTTACTCATTAGAGAAAAACAGTCTAGCTAGAAGATTAAGAGAATAAGATCTTTAAAGTCTCTGGTTAACTTGTTAAATTTTAAAAGAGACATTTTAAGTCCTTAAGTTCTTTTTTCTTAATTATTCCACAATTGTATGGATCCACACATTCACCATAACAGTAGTTAATATGATCAACAAGATGTATTGCTTCTTGGATTGGGGATGCAGCCATTGTTTTTAATATTACACCATCAGTTTTGACTTCAATGACAATTATATAAAATTTACTCCAATGCAGGGACTGAACATATTTGGAGCCCAGGATGAGGTATGAGAGTTGATTTTAAATAAATCCCTTTCAATTCTTAAAAAAAAATTCACATTTGCTTCTTTACCTTCGTAGGCAAGTACAGTAAAAATTTCTCTACTAGGATGGCAGCCTGTTAGATTTCAGACCTTGTACAACACAATAATTGACCATTGAACAATGTATTTTTACCTCCTGTGCTTCCCTAATCATGCTAGAAAACATTTCTGGAGCTTCAACGAATTGTTCAAAATTAAAAAAGAAGTGCAGATGGTTAATGGGTACAAAAAAGAAAGAAAGAATAAGACCTACTATTTGATAGCACAACAAGGTGACTATAGTTAATAATAACTTAATTGTACATTTTAAAATATCTGAAAGGGTATAACTGAATTGTTTATAACTCAAAGGATAAATTATTGAGGGGGTGGATACCCCATTCTCCATGATGGGATTATTTCACATTGCATCCCTGTATCAAAACATCTCATGAACCCCATAAATATCGACATCTTTATAAACCCACAGAAAACAAAAACAAAAACAAAATTAAGAAACAAATGAGTAGAGGAGACCATCAAGGGGCAGTGCGGGGCTGGGAGGGACCAAAAGGACAGAGAGAACTTGACAGAAGACAGCCAAATGCAATGTTTTCCATGTCGACAAATCTGAAGATGCGTATCTAAACTCAAAGCAGATGGTTCTCACCGAGTCAGATACTTATGTAAATAGACCAAAGCAAAATCAGAATAAAAACCTATGAAGAGTTATGGTTTGCTTCTGCCTTGCTCCTGTCTCCTTAACAGCCCATCATATCGAAGCAAGGATACCCTCTCGAGCCATCTACACATGATGGTCCCTGTGGGTAAACACTGGCAATTAAGAGGGTTAATTTAGAGGTGAAGACAGGAACTCATTCTCCAATTTTATAGAGAAATAAGATTCTGTGCCCAAAGAAAATGATATGCTCAGTGACCAGTCGAAACCTGTAGTATCCTTTGTTCCAAAGACATAATACCTTGTTGTTCTCCGTATTCTATTACCAATCAATTTTGGTTTGAATAACTCAGGTAATTGGAATATGCCCATACACCATGCAGACCAGGTCAAAAACTCTTAGACGGAGCCTGTTGTCTCTTATCCCTGAATACCAAAACAGCCACAGTCTTTTGCTGAGTGTTCAGCTTTGGGAGACTTCAAGGTCAGCCCCGACATAGGCTTCCATGACAACATTAGCATTTAAAAAGAGGTGGTGATGTTAATGAAATGATAGCTGAAAAGGATAAAATTCATGTTTAAATCAGAGAACCACTATACAAAATTCCATTATAGTGAGATCTAAGTGGATTTCATTATAGCAGTTCCAAAGATAAATAAATAAGTGAACAGCCTACCTATTCCTGAATTAGCTCCAGTGACCATAACCACTTTGCCAGTGAAATCCCGGCCCTGGAGAATTTCCATGGCAGTGGTGCTGCCGTCGTATCTCTGCTGGGTGGTTGGCTTTGTTGGATTATCATCCACCGTAAACGCCAGTCTTGGGTCCACGTAGGTGGTTCTTTTATTGATATGGCTGCCCAGAAAAGGAAAAAGCAGCAAACCCACAGCAATGAAGACAGGCATTTATAAACATAACACAATCTTATACTTTAGGCAAACCCCATTTTTCATAGACCAAAACGCTTATTCCTTAAACCTGAAAACAACTGGGGCCCACTGAATCTATCTTCTGGCCTCCAGAAGGATCACATTTCTGCCAAAAAAGATAGTCATCAAATCCTTTCCTTCAGAACTGCCTAGAACATATGCTGTAACATACAATAACTATTGCCGTGTGTCCTCAGATCTCAAAAAAGGCTTCTTGAGAAAGCTTTGGGTTTTTATCTAATTCATGTAAATGTAGCTGTAAGATCTGCCAGGCACTCTTTTCAGTAGATTTCAATGAGATCTCTTAGCCCTGTGCAAGGGCCTAAAGACATACAGAAGTAGAAAATTCAAAATGGAAGTCTTAGTGGTAAATAAGAAACCTGCCAACTAATAAAATTCTAACGATTTTCACTTGAAGGCTCTGCACTCGTACCTCCTATGAGCACTCATTTTGATTCTTGTAAAAACACTATTAAAATATACTGGAGGCTGGGCACAGCGGCTCATACCTGTAATCTCAGCAATTTGGGAGGCCAAGGCAAGAGGATCAATTGAGCCCAGGAGTTCAAGACCAGCCTGGGCAACATAGTGAGACCTCATCTCTACAAAAACTAAACAAAATTTCGAGTGTGACAGCACATGCCTGTAGTCCCAGCTTCTCGGGAGGCTGAGGTGGGAGGATGATCATGTGAGCCCTTGCTTACTCCTCTAGATTAGACCAGGAGCTGGCCAAATCTGGCCCACTGCCTGTTTTTGTAAATAAAGTTTTATTGGAACACAACAATGGCCATCACTGGTATATTGTGTATAGTTGCTTTAGCACTACAAAGGTGGAGTTGAATCATTGTAACAAAAACCCTATGGTCCGCAAATCCTAAAACATATTATCTAGCCCTTTACTGACAAAGTAGACAGCCCCTGCTCTAGCAGGGTGGCTCTCAAGCTAGGGAGCATGAGAATCCCCTGAAGGACTTATTAGAGCGCAGACTGCCAGCCCCACCCTGCTGCTGGCTCAGTAGGTCTGGGGTGGGGGCCCGGGAAGGTACATTTTTAATGAATTCCCAGGTGATATTAATGCTGCTGTTCCAGGAACCATGCCTGAGAACTGCTGCTCTTGGTTGATTAATACCTATTTCAGGGAGTAACTTTCCAAGCGTGAATGCAAAGGCACAGAGTGCACAGGAGAAAACTGATTTGACTACACAAAAAATTTAAGACATTCGGCCAGGTGTGGTAGCTCATGCCTGTAATCCCAATGCTTTGGGAAGTCAAGGCAGGAGGATCACTGGAGGCCAGAAGTTCAAGACCAGCCTGGGCAACATACTGAGCCTCAGTCTCTACAAAAAAAGGTACTTAAAAATTAGTTGGGCATGGTGGCATGGGCCTGTAGTCCCAGCTCCTCAGGAGGCTGAGGCAGGAGGCTCACTTGAGTCCAGGAGATTGAGGCTGCAGCAAGCTGTTACTGTGTCACTGTACGTCAGCCCTGGATAACACAGCAAGACCCAGTTTAAAAACACACACACACACACACACACACACACACACAAAAGAGAACTTGGAAAAAAACGTTTCCAACATATAACCAATGCGTTGATATCCTCAATTAATTGAGGGGAAAAAAAACTTTCACGAGTTAGGGAAAAAGCCTTTTAACAAATAATAGGCACTCCCACCTATCCAACTGCTAGACAGCCTTGTCCTGGGGCTGCCTATGGTGGCCTGAGAGACTCCTCTCAAGCAAGCCTTGGCCCATTTGCTCTCAATATTAGTTGTGCACCAAAAGTTCACCAGGTTTGCTCAAAAAACACATATGTCATTTGAACTTGTTACTATAAACTACATTATTTAGCAAGCTATTATTACACGAACTGATAATATAGGAGGTGAAAAATAGTGTCACTGGTTATCTATGAAAATGTGGTTGAATGCTTTGGAGAGCCTCAAAGACAAGCAGCTAAAAAAAAATTTTTGGTTCAATCAACTACAGTGAAAATGCTAGAAAAAAACCATAAAAGTCCCAAATGATGTAGCAATCAGATTCTTTGAAAATACTGTGTTTGCTCAACCCTAAGGTGAAAGTAGAAATTACAGGTGTGCTTGGGGAAGGAAGACAACACCGGATCCTTGCAGCGAACTCAAACTCAAAGAGCAGGGCTGGCCCAACCCCTAAATGTTCGTGTACTTGAATCAAACACTAAAACGTTTATGTGACATTCATAACTTTAAAATAAAAAAATCCTGCTTAAATCAACTTCGATTAACCAACCAATCCTAATCCTGTCAAAGACTATTCAAGCTTCTAATTTAAATGTCAGCAGTTGTGAAACATTCATTCCCCTCTTAACTACAATGGTCAAGAATACAGTCCCTGGAGCAGGTGCTGGGCTCAAAGCCTGGCTGTGCTACTTCTTTACTGTAGAATCCTTCCCAAGTCACCTAACCCCTCAAGTCTGTGTCAGTGGCAGTAAGCTAAGGATAATAACAATACTACATCTCAGGGCACTGTAGGGATCGAATGACCTAATGCTACAGATACAAGATGATTAGAATCAGGCATGGCTCATGTTGTATGCTGGACAGGCGGTTACTATTGCTGCGTGATACTGGAATTTATCCTGAAGACAGAATCAGAGAGGTGAAAAAATCTTACAGATAAGGATGTTCACTCAACACATTATTTATAATTATAGATTCTCAATAATAGGAATTTAGCATTAATGTCCAACAGGCAATTTGATAAATTATAGTATATCTGTACAAAATAATAACTCTAGAGCTGCTAAATAGCATCTTTTTGAAAAACAGATAAGGATACAAGAAAATGCTCACAATATATTATGTGGAAAAAGCAGGTTACTAAACAGCCCACACAGTGCATTCTTTTTTTTTTGAGATGGAGTCTCATCCTGTCGTCCAGGCTGGAGCTCAGTGGCACAATCTCAGCTCACTGCAACCCCTGCCTCCGAGGTTCAAGTGATTCTCCTGCCTCACCCTCCCAAGTAGGTGGGACTACAGGCATCTGCCACCACACCTAGCTAATTTTTGTATTTTTAGTAGAGATGGGGTTTCACCATGTTGGCCGGAATAGTCTCGATCTCTTGACCTTGTGATCCACCCGCTTCGGCCCCCCAAAGTGCTGGGATTACAGGCATAAGCCACCATACCTGGCCTCCTTATTTTTTTTAAGGATGCATGCGCATGGAAAATACAAGAATAAATCCAGAGATGTTGAAAGTAGTTACTTCTGCTAAGATTACAGATCCATACTATTATACTTTGTATTTTTCTGCAGTTATTGTGTATTAGTTTCATAATTAAAAAATTCCTATTAAAAAGCAAACAGCTGAGAGTGGTTTCTTTGTAGATACTTACTCAACAAAAAACACTTGTCCATTCTCATCAGTTTCTTGTTCCCATCCATATGGCAAATCTGAAACACAAGAAAGACAGGTCTACAGGTGCCAGGGGAAGTAAAGACTGTTCTTAGGTCAGGAAGGGGAGGAGCCCTCCAGGCCCCACCCCAAAGCCTGTCCCTCCCAGCCAACAGCTGTCACATCAACTGGCTTTGGTCACATGTTCCAATTGTGGCAGCTGCAGAAGGCCCATGATCCCACCTGGGCTCCACATTTTTGCCTCTTGCTTTGAAGAAAATATATTTTATGCCGAATCACCCTATAAACCTTACTGGTTGCACCAATCAATGGGAATTCTCCCTTGAATGAGCTCACAGAACACATCTACGTGCAGGGCAGGCACTCAACATCATTCATACGCTGACTTGTGATGCCTCGTATATTAGAAGGCACTGCCATTTTTTCTCCGGTGTACACATTGACGCTTCAACTAGACCCTAAACCTCTTAAGGGCAGGAACCTTCTCATATTTTTTTTGGAGATGGGGTCTCACTATGTTGTCCAGGCTCATCTCGAATTCCCAGGCACAAGTGATCCTCTCATCTCTGCCTCCGAAACTGCTGGTATCATAGGCACAAGTCACCTCACCTGGCCCCTTCTTATACTTCTATTCCATGGATCACACACTAGCTCAGAATCACCTAGAAGTCATGGTAATCTTTACGAAATTCCCAAATACTTACATATTTAATTCCATAGTATAGCCAAGAACAAATTTATAAACATTGCAACTATAGGAAAACATCATACACTGTGAATCAAAGGCCTCAATTATTTTGATTGTGTTTTCTGTTGTTGTTTTGCTATTTTCAGACAGTATCTCACTCTGTCACTGAGGCTGGAGCGCAGTGGTATGATCTTGGCTCACTGAAACCTCCGCCTCCTGGGTTTAAGAGTGTCCTGTTCCTCAGCCTCCGAAGTAGCTGGAATTACAGGCACGCGCCACCATGCCCAGCTAATTTTTGTATTTTTAGAAGAGATGCAGTTTCAACATATTGGCAAGGCTGGTCTCGAACTCCTGACCTCAGGTGATCCACCTGCCTCGGCCTCCCAAAGTGCTGGGATTACAGGCATGAGCCATCATGTCCGGCCATTTTGGTACTTTAAGACCAGTAAGAAATCATCCTCACTCCACCCTACGATCTCATCTTCTTCTTCTGCCAAATCCCATAAGCTCCTCAGAGTGGGAGTCCGGTTGTCTACCAGAGAGCCCTCCCAAAAACACACCATAACCTGTCACCTCTCAGCCGGTGACATTTTCCCCATCTACTTAATGCTTCAATCCAAGATCCTTTGACAACAACATACAAACCTCCTGCCACTCGTTTTCTTTTTCCAGTTTTTGGATGTTCCCACTGAGTCTTCTCCTCGGTGTGACTGTTGGGGAAAAAAAAAAATCCACAGTAATAAATAAAATTAACTCTTCTAAAAGTAATCAATTGTATTAAATTTTTTTCTCTCCCAGATAATACTCTAAGAGTAGTAAAAACCGACATTCGGAGAAGGCATGGGCAGAATATAAATGTCACTGATTACATCAGGTCAAATTCCTCAAGTTAGAAGCAGCAGCGGCCCTGTCGACATTTCCTGACAGCCTGCCTTTAGAAGCCAGATATAAGGAGGAAGTGAGGGAAGAAGAAGAAAGAGGACTGTGACCCCAGCTATGGGGTCAACTTTAGGAGGCTTGCTGAATCACTCAAAGTATCCACAGGCAGTTGGGCGCGGTGGCTCATGCCGTAATCCCAGCACTTTGGGAGCCCCAAGGGAGCAACTCACAAGGTGAGGAGATCGAGACCATCCTGGTAAACATGGTGAAACCCCGTCTCCACCAAAAATACAAAAATTAGGTGGGCACAGTGGCACACACCAGCTACTTGGGAGGCTGAGGCAGGCGAATCGCTTGAACCAGGAAGGCAGAGGTTGCAGTGAGCCGAGATCACACCGCTGCACTCCAGCCTGGAGACACAGCGAGACTTTGTCTCAATAAATAAATAAATAATAAATAAATAAATCTAAAGGCATTTTGCTCTGTATTTGTTTTAGTTTTATTCCAGGATGTAGTGACAAAATTCATAATATCTAATGTATATAATCTCTTTAAATGTTTGTTTATTTGTATTTCTTTTTAAAGAATCAGGGTCTCACTATGTTGCCCAGGCTGGACTAGAACTCCTGGACTCAAGTGACCCTCCTATTTCAGCCTCTTGAGTGGCTGGGACTACAAGCCCGTGCCACCTTGTCCAGCTAAAATGTTTATTCTTTCCGCAGATGTAACTTCAAAGTGTTTCATTAAGCACTGGTTCCTAACTGGTCCCAAGAGGTAGTTAAGAGATGGAGTAAGACAGCCCCATAAGTCACCTAGCTGTGCGCTGTGCACCTTTGGTCAAGGGACCCCAAGCCTTAATCTCCATTCCCTCATCCGCAAAATGGAAATAATCCTAGCTCTCATCTTGGGGGCTGCTATGTAAGAATATTGTATATCCAGGGTTTCGCATAGCACCGGGCATACAAAAAGCTCTGGGAAATGCAAGCTGTTACTGGGAACAAATCAGTTACATAAACTAGTCTGTTTTTTGCGTCAAACTTAACATTTCATCTCAGACCACCACCCAAAGTTATAATTAAAATAGTAGGCCAATAACTAGAAACACGTGTCACCAGGTAATAAGGAATCCAGGAAAACATATAATTACTTCATCAGGGAAAAAGCCAGGTGCTACAGGAGGTATGCAAAGGGTAGGCTGGGTTCCCTAAAAGTTTACCTACTCAAGCCAACACAGACAGTTATATTTTTAAATCAGCAACATCTAGGTGATAGGACATGAACATTCTTTCCCTGTCAATTACTTCAAAGAAAATAAATACAGAGAGCATGAATTTTCTAAAAAAATTCTACAACTTGCAAGCAAGGTCTTTTTATGAACTGCTGGCTTCTGCTCTGTCTTGACCAAGTCTTGGCAGCTGGGTCTCTGTCATGGTGCAGGAATGCCTCACTCAGCATGCTGAAGACTGAGCAACCCGTGTTAGCTGAGTGCAGGCCGTCTCCTCAGCACTGCTGCCACCTCACAGAGCTGCTGAAAAGGCGAGACACGGGACACCTGTGACAGTGCTTGGAGAATGATTAAATCCTTGTACCAGCTACGGTATCAGTAGCAAAGACAAACTCCTACTTTGTACATCAACCACCATCCAATACCACTTGCGAAAAAAGCAGCTCTATGGCCGGGCGCTGTGACTCACGCCTGTAATCCCAGCACTTCGGGAGGGTAAGGCAGGCAGATCACCTGAGGTCGAGAGTCCGTGATCAGCCCGACCAACATGGAGAAACCCTGTCTCTACTAAAAGTACAAAATTAGCCGGGTGTGGTGGCGCATGCCTGTAATCCCAGCTACTCGGTATGCTGAGGCAGGAGAATCGCTTGAACTCGGGAGGGGGAGGCTGCGGTGAGCTGAGACCACGCCATTGCACTCCAGCCTGGGCAACAACAGAAAACTCCATCTCAAAAAAAAAAAGCAGCTCTGACTATCTGGTTAGGATCGCCCACTCTCCGCTGGCACAGAGGGAATATTGGCATACCAACTCCTGCTTCTCCTTCAAAAGGGACAGGAACAGCAATCAGATACACCAAGCATTGGCAACAACGCGAAACCTTCCTGCCCCTTGCACAGCTGTCTTACGCTTCTTCAAGAAAGTTAAGACATGGAGTTGCATTTTCCTTGCCTGCCATTAAAAGTAGTCTTCATCTCATAGGCACACATCAAATGCGCTTGAAGCCTGGCTCCAAAACACTCTACCCTCAAGAATCCACAAAGTGGCTGGGCGCGGTGGCTCACGCCTGTAATCCCAGCATTTTGGGAGGCCGAGGCGGACGGATCACTTGAGGCTAGGATTTGAAGACAGCCTGGTCAACATGGCAAAAGCCCATCTCTACTAAAAATACAAAAATTAGACAGACATGGTAGCACATGCCTGTAATCGCAGCTACTTGAGTGGCTAAGGCATGAGAATTTCCTGAACCTGGGAGGTGGAGGTTGCAGTGAGCCAAAATCTCACCACTGCAGTCCAGCCTGGGTGAAAAGGCAAGACTCAATCTTAAAAAAAAAAAAAAAAAAAAAAAAAATCCATGAAATGACCCTTAACAGTGGAAGCTGAGCCTTGACAGTAGGCAGGCTGGCACAGAAAGAGCCTCCCGGCCCTTAGTAGGTGAAGCTGGACCCTCAGACACGTAGCCTCATGCCTGGCCCACAGCAGGTGCACAAATGTAAACACACAGAATGAATACTTTCCAAAGGAGCTACAAAACTCATTCAGAATATTTATTTATTTATTCAGAAAGACATTTAGAAAACAAAACAAACTCTGTCAACCTATGTTCTTGACTTTCACAGAACATGCCTAAACCAGGGTTTCTCGTCCTCACTGCTGGTGACACTTGAGGCTGAATTATTCTCTTTTTTTTTTTTTTTTGAGACACAGTCTCACTCTGTCGCCCAGGCTGGAGTACAGTGGTGCAATCTCAGCTCACTGCAACCTCTGCCTCCCAAGTTCAAGCAATTCTCCTGCCTCAGCCCGAGTAGCTAGGATTACAGGCACCTGCCACCACGCCTGGATAATTTTTGTATTTTTAGCAGAGATGGGGTTTCACCATGTTGGCCAGGCAGGTCTCGAACTCCTGACCTCAACTGATCCACCTGCCTCAGCGTCCCAAAGTGCGGGGATTCTGGGCATGAGCCACTGCACCCAGATCACATCATTCTCTATTGTGGGGTTGTCTTGGGCACCACTGGCCTCTGCCCATCAGACGCCAATACCCCAGTCCCATAGTTGTGACAACAGAAAGCGTCTCCAGACATTGCCAGCCATCCCCTGCAGAACACAATCATCCCTGGGGAAGAATCCAGAACCAGCTGAAGCGGAGACAGTAATTTGGTCGTGAAGATTCGGGAGCCTGACTGCCCGTTTCCTGGGTCTCCCATTTGCCAGCCACTCTGCCCTTGAAGAAGTCATTTAATCCCATGCCTCAGTTTCCTCATCAGTTTGGATGGGGACAATAACAGCACCTACTTCTTGGGGTTATAGAGTTAACACAGGAAGAACTAAGAACTGTACCTTTCAGCAGAAGACTTATTTTTCATAAATATAAAATTAATTAAAAGGTGTTCTTTTAATTATAACCTTAAATGACTTTTAATGAAGAGAAAATTAGAACACATGTCCCCTAAGTGTTCTCCCATTCTCCTTTAAATAAAAGCCAACTTTGATTTTTTATTTTTTCAATAAGCTTGCCATTTAAAGAGATAATTAATAGTAATCTAAACTTAAACCAAAGGATTCAAAATTAAGTGAACATCATATTACATGAATACCGCACTTCCACGTACAGGGTGTTTTCTGTTATTTTTTTTTTTTTAGACAAGGTCTCATTCTGTGGCCCAGGCTAGAGTACAGTGACACAACCATAGCCCACTGCAGCCTCGAGATTCTGGGCTCAAGCAATCCTCCCACCTTGGCCTCCCACCATGTCCCGCCTACAGTGTGTGTGTCTGTGTTCTGAACACAGTGGAAGTTCACAGGGAGATCTAGAGTTGACGGTGAGGACAGCCAGCCCTGTGGACGCAGGAGACATGGAGGCCTGTGACTGCCAAAAGGCCTGAGCTTCATGAGGAGGACAGGGAAGCGCAAACAAGGACGGCTCTGACACTGAAACCTTGTCCCTCCCTCCCCATCTCCCACAAAGGGGCTGCTCTGAGACTGTTAGGGGAGAGGGGTAGAAGAAAGGCCCACCAGCACTCTCAGGTCTCTGGTCTCCCCCGACCCCATCCCTGGGAGCCCAGCCTGGTGGGCTTTGGAGCCGTAAGACGTGTGTGCCTTTGAGACATACAAGTGAACCATGGGGCAGGTGGGAAAGCAGGAGAGGCGAACAGCAGCCACACAAGACCAGGCTCCACCAGACCCCGAGGTCTCAGTGGGAGCTACAGCCTCTATCCCTGGCTGTGGCCCTGCTACACGAGGGGAAACAACATGGAAAAGAAATGACTCAAAGAGCAGCCTCCTAGAAAGCACATCCGCAAAGTCTCCCCAACCCCAAGAGAAAAACAAGTGTCACTTCCAGAGTCAGGAATGAAAAGGGGTTGGAACCAGCGCAAAAATCTAAAAAGAAAAGGGCCAGGATGTTCACAGATCAGGAGAGATCAAGGGAATGTGGGGTTGGGATGCATCAGAGGCATCCTAACCTAACACCCAAAGAACTTCAGCCTTTCAGCCCTGACACCCAGAGAACTGAGGGCTGGCAGGGATGGACAGAAGGTCCAGAGAGATGAGTCCTCCAGCTGGGAACCAGCCAAGCCCTGGCATCTCAGCTGGTGTAAACAATAAATAGCTAATGCACACGGGGCTGAATACCTAGGTGATGGGTTGACAGGTGCAGCAAGTCACCATGGCACATGTTTACTTATGTAACAAACCTGCACATCCTGCATATGTATCCCAGAATTTTAAATTAAAATTAAAAAAAAAAAAAAAGTAAGAGTCAGAGAGGCCAGCTTGAGACCTAAGACAGTAGTCGGGGGGCTGGAGGAAGGGCTTTTGGAAACCATGTATGCACCCGAGCGCCCTGGCCATGGGACACACAGGAAGAAAGCAGATGGGAGCAAGGCCAAGCAGCAGGAAGGCAGGCACAGGGGGCACGCAGGGCGAGCAGGAGCAAGGGAGCCCCAGGGCCCTAGCACCACGATCCAGGGCACGCCTGCAGGGAAGCAGAAGCACCTCTGTGGCTGAGTGGCAAAGGAGGACATGCCCCACAGAGCCAGAGGCAGAGGCGGGCTTAGGAAGCCGGAAGGGGGTCATGTGCATCTCTGTACTCTGGGGCCCAGTGCACTACCCACCCACCCATAGAAGCCTGCGGCTGACCTTCCTGAGATGATTCATTTACTCATCCTACAGGGGTTCATCTTACAGCTTCTGGGTGCCAAGCACCGGGGACGCGCAGATGAACAAGCTGCCCTCACGATGTCTGCAACCTGGGCAAGGGAGACAGGGCCAACAAGGAGGAGTACACGGCCAAGGCTAAGCACGAAGAAGCGGAGAAACAAGGTGACCAGTACAAGGTTGAGGGGACACCACAGTCAGGAAGCTTACATGTCTCTTGGGCAGTGACATGTAAGCTCGGCTCTGAAGGATGAAAAGGAGCCCTTCCCGACAGACGTACAGGTGAGAGGGACAGTAAGTGCCCGCTCAGGAGCTTGCCTCGACCCCTGCAAAGGCTCATGGAGCTCTGCTGCTGCTGGAAAAGGCCCTTTAATTCCCAAGAGCCAGAAATTCTTCCTGAAGTCACAAGCCGAATGCCACTCTCTGGCTCTGCTAACAGAGCCCAAGCTTCTCCACAAGGCACAGAACTCCTTGAACTGGGTCCTCCCTTCCCTGCCTGAACCTTCACATTCCTGGACCCTCACAAAGATCACAGGCCCCTGGACAGGCCATGCAGGGGGCCTCTCCGCTCACTGTTCCCTCTACCTGGACTGCCCTCCTGCCCCACCCACTTCTACTTGCGCTCAAAACACCGCTCTGGGCTTGGTACAGAGCCTCAGGCCTGTGATTCCAGAGCTTCAGGAGAGAGGCTGGCTTGAGTTCAGGAGTTCAAACCAGCCTGGGCAACATGGTGAGACCCCATTTCCACAAAACATGTAATAATTAACTGGGTGTGGAGGCACACACCTGTGGTCCCAGGTACCCAAGAGGCTGAGGCGGGAGGATCGCTTGAGCCCAGGAAGTCAAGGTTACTGTGAGTGTGCCACTATATTTCCTCACATTCCCCCCCAATACCTACACACACCTCATGCCAGACACGCTGCTTCCTGGTATACACACTGCGTGGGGACGCTTCTACACATGTCACTGTGCCCTAATAAGACTGGGTCCTAAGGATGACAACTGGCTTTTATTTGCCTCGGTATAAGCAGTGCCAGCAAAAGGCCTGGCACATAATACCTCTGTGTGTCTTGAATGAACTCATCAGAACTTTGTTTTTCTTCTACCTTGCCACCAAAGGCAGCAGTGGTTCACATCCTTGCATAGATTAGAATCACCTGGGAGGGAAGATGTTTACAACCTACCAAGCGAGAGGGGAGAGGCCAAACCAATTAAACCAGGAACTCTGGGCTGGCGCAGTGGCTCCTGTCTGTAATCACAACACTTTGGGAGGCCGAGGTGGGCGGATCACTTGAGGCCAGGAGTTGGAGACCAGCCTGGCCAACAGGGCGAAATTAGCCAGGCATGGTGGTGGGCACCTGTAATCCCAGCTACTCGGGAGGCTGAGACACGAGAATCGCTTGAACTCGGCATTCAGAGGTTGCAGTGAGCCAGGATCGCACCACTGCACTCCAGTCTGGGCGTGGAGCGAGACTCTGTCTTAAAAAAAAAAAAACGAAAAACAAAAAAAACCCTCTGGAAGTGGGGCCCAGAAAAGCCACTTACAAAAAGTTTCCCAGGTGCTGAAAATCAGATTTACATCCATGTTTCTCAAATCCAGGTGATATTCCACCTCACCCGGAAAGCTTAAAAAACAGACTCCCAAAGTGGAGAGTCTGTTGCAGTAGGTTCTCTACGGAGACCCAAAACGCGTATTTAGGACATTCCCTAGGTGATTCTAAGGTGCTGATATAAGACGCACTGTCATATCTGAAGAACAATCAGGAAAGACAGTTAAGGAACACTGAGTACCTACTGTGTGCTTTGTGCACAGTGCCTGAACTGACCCTCACATCAACGCATTTTACAGGTGAGAAGACGGAGATTAAACGTTCTTTCAATGGCCCAAGGTCACACAGTTAAAGATGAAGGCTCTGCTGTGGTTTCCAAAACTTTCCCACCAAACGATAGTGAGGCTATCTAGGACTTCTGCTAAAAAAAACACTCCCGGCTGGGCTCAGTGGCTCACGCCTGTAATCTCAACGATTCTGGAGGCTGAGGCAGGTGGACTGCTTGAGCCCAGCACTTCGAGACTAGCCTGGGCAACATGGTGCGACCCTCGTCTCTACAAATACTTAAATAAATAGTCGGGCATGGTAGTGCACGCCTGTAGTCCCAGCCACTCAGAAGGTTGAGATGAGAGGATTGCCTGAACCCGGTAGGTAGAGGCTGCAGTGGGCTATGATGGCACCACTGCACACCAGCCTGGGTGACTGAGCAATACCGGTCTGGAGAAAATAAAACAAAACTCCTAGCCCTGCAACCCACAGCCTGCAGGAGGGAGCTGAGCACGTGCACTTTTTAAAATGTCTTTATTTTTTGGCGGGGATGAGGCCGCTTTGCCCTCGCCGCGCCGCGCAGTGCTGCATCCTGAACAGCAGAGGGCGCGCCGGGAAGCCGCCAGGTGACTCCCGCTGGACCCAGGGCCCACCAAGGGGGCCAGCCCCTCCTGGGAACCCTGGACCCTTGAAACCCTGAAGCTCCTTAAAAGTCACTTCCACTTTGCACCGCACTCGCTGCGCTGGAGCGCGCGCCCTCCCCGCGCTGGTGGCGTCCGAGGGCATTGCAGGGTCCCAGGTGTGTCTGCGGCCCCACTGCGGCCCCCTTACTTGGCGTAGTAAACCCAGCCGTCCTTGGTGGTTCTCTCCTCCCAGCCCGGGGGCAGCTCGTCCTCACTGTCCGTGTCGTCCAGGCCCGCGTAGCGCAGCGCTGCCATGGCTGACTGTGGAAGCAACTGGCCCCCCAATCAACTGCTGCCGGGTCCCCTCGCCCAGGAACTCACTCCCGCTCCAAAAGAGACGCGCGCGCGTCGGGGCCCGACCGCTCACGCCTGCGCACTGCGCCCTCCAGGGGCCGCTCCGCCGACCACGAAGCTGAAATCCAGTCTCCGCAACATCGCGACTGCCGGCGTCAAAGGGGCAGGGCCTGGAGAGGAAGGCGGTGAAAGCGCCTAAGAGATCGCGCTGCCGCCGGGCTAGACAGCAAAACCGGAGAGCGCTCCGAGGCGCTGGAGATGGAGCGGAGCCTTGTCCGCCTCCCCGCAGCAGGGAAGGGGCGTGCGCATCCAGTTTCGGTCCAGGACTCCGCCCGTTGCTGGGCTACCCGTAATCACTTCCGCGTTGTTCTGGCCAATCCTGCAGGAGCTTGGCAATTGGATATGGGAAATGTAGTCCAGGAGGCGCCTGACTGGAAAGCGGCGTCCAGGGTGTCCTGGGTTTCTGTCTCTCCTTGCCTTGGGGGCTCGTGAAAGTCCATGATCAGAAACCTTTCAGGACTTGCCAGCATTCGTGCTGATTCACAAACTTTGTTTTGCATATGAACACAATGTTAAAATATAACCTGGAAAACTTAAAACTGCTGATTCCTGATTTCCTGTTTTAGAGAAGGTTCTTCCAGCCAAAACAGGATGCTGTTCATAATAGAAACTGACGTTTACGGAGCACTTAATATGGGCTCCAGGGCAGAAATGCACAGACGTCTCATGTACCTGACACCTTTGTGTAGTGGGCACAACTCAGAAGGAGTAGCTAGGCCGGGCTCAGTGGCTCATGCCTGTAATCCAAACACTTTAGGAGGCTGAGGCAGGAGGATCACTTGAGGTCAGGAGTTTGAGAACAGCCTGGGCAACATAGCAAGACCCCCGTCTCTACCAAAAATAATTATTTTTTTAGTTTGCCGGGCATGGTGGTGCACATCTGTAGTCCCAGCCACTCAGTAAGGCTGAGGGGGGAGAATCACTTGAGCCCAAGAAGTCGAGGCTGCAATAAGCTATGATCGGGTCACTGCACTCCAGCATGGGCAACAGAGAGAGCTGCTGTCTTTAAAAAACTGCCTCACCTTTAGAGAATTTCCTTTAGTAAGTCTGGAATGGGTCCAGAATCTGCAGAGAGAAAGAAAGAGAGAAAGAGAGAGAGAGAGAGGGAGGGAAGGAAGGAAGGGAGGGAGGG
>NW_016804493.1:1800148-1811452 GCF_001698545.2 Rhinopithecus bieti
GAAGGGAAGGGAAGGGAAGGGAAGGGAAGGGAAGGGAAGGGAAGGGAAGGGAAGGGAAGGGGAGAGAAAGAGTAGCTAACTACCTGAGGAGACACAGGAAGAGAGGAGAGCCGGGGATTCTTGGCAGTTCAGATCCCGTCACTCCACTACAGTTATTGACTCATCTGTGTAGTCTCGACTAAACTGACAAAGCACACCCGGGACTTCTTTCTATTGCCAGCACTTGGTAAATGCTTCAACCTACAAATTTGTTAAATGAACGAATGAATGATGTGATTCCTTAGGTTTGGTTCTCTGTGAATCAATCTAATTAAAAACAAAATCCCGTATATGCAAAGTAGACTCCAGTCCTCTTGGACCACCAAGAGGTATCCTATAAATGTTCTGTATCCAAAGCCTCAAGCAGATATTCAGCTTGTGCCTAAGGAGTTTTCCAGAACATTCCCTGTTTGGCATATGCTCCCCAGCCCCGTGTTACAAGGAAATCTACTGACCATGATTTCTCAGGCCTAGGTTCCAGAGAATGCAAGCCTCCATGAGAATAATTACATATATTTGATTCTGCTGAGAGAGCAAAACAATAAAATTGAAAATAAGGAATTTTAAAAGTATATACGTTAATGGGTAGTGTGTGGCAACTGCTTTCTGTCTTCATGTTCTCAAATTGGTGATTCTTAGGATTCCTGCTCTATGTACTCTTTAGCAGAGACACTTGCCTTTCTGTACTTGACCAACCAAAAACAAGCTTAACAACGCGCTGTTTAGTTTTAACAGGCCTGCTGTCTCATCTTAAACCTATCACAAGATTTTTTTCCAAATCTACCTGTGTTTAAATCTGCTACCATTGGATTGGGCATAGTGGCTCACAACTGTAATCCCAGCACTTTGGGAGGCCGAGGCAGGAGAATTGCTTGAGCCCAGGAGTTCAAGACCAGCCTGGGCAAGATAGTGAGACCCCCTACCCCATCTCTACGAAAAATTTAACAGTAAGCCAGTGTGGTAGTGCATGCCTGTAGTCTCAGCTACTCGGGAGGCTGAGGTTGGAAGATCACTCTAGTAATCCCAGAGTAATTAGTAGGGTAATTACTACTAATCCTAGTATTTACTCCTAGGCTCTAGCCTGGGAGTTCGAAGGTATAGTGAGCCATGATTGTACCACTGCACTCCAGCCTGGGTGACAGAGTAAGACTCTGTCTTAACAACAACAACAAAAAAAGGTAAATAAAAATAAATGTGCTACCCACTAATCTGTTGCTCCACTGCTCCCCTCAATTTAGCCCCTTTCCCCTCTTACCTAAGCCTTCTTATTCCTTTGCTATTGGTAGGAAATTCAGTCACAAAATCCCCTGATTGTGGGGCGAGGAAGGAATGAGGTCAAACTGATTAGCCTCAGTTTCTCCATTCATTATCTTTGACTCTGTTCAGTTTCACAAGGACTGTCTGCTTAGGTTTATCTTGGTTTCCTCTGGCCAGAGCTTCTGCTGGCATCTATTACCTATAACTTGGCACCAGGCCACAGTTAGTGATATAGCATGGTATTCTCCAAACTAGGTAGCAGTCCCCCTGGGAGAAGTTTAAACTTCAGGGTCTATCCTGTGTTGATCCTACCAGTTTGGAAATTCCCTCTAAGGCTTCTCCTGCCGCTGACACCAGGGTTTCTCAACCTCGACATTACTGATAACTGGAGCCAGATCCTTCTTTGTGGTGGGGTTGTCCAGTACATTCTAGGATGTTTAGCAGCATCTCTGGCCCCTACCCACTAGATACCAGTGGTAGATGCCCCTCTCCTAGTTGTTATAACCAAAAATGTCTCCGGAAGTTGCCAGTTTTCCCCCATTGGAGAATCTATACTGACAATAAGTTAGTAAATGACTCACTTATGAATCACAGGAGTTCTGCTGAGATTTATTTCAGGCATTGAGGAGCCTGTTCCTGTCAGGAGATTCACAGGGTGGTCCTGAGACCCTGGTGGCTCCAGCACAGGTTCTGATTACTGAGTTCTATAGCATGGTCTGGATGCCTCTCACCTTCCTAGCCCCTCTGCAGGTCAGAGACATCTTGTGGAAATCTGACTGGTTGGTCCAGACTCCAGTAATGGTGGGAGTGGTTATCACTTTTTTTCGAGACGGAGTCTCACTCCGTCACCAGGCTGGAGTGCAGTGGCATGATCTTGGCTCACTGCAATGTCCATCTCCTGGGTTCAAGTGATTCTCCTGCCTCAGCCTCCCAAGTAGCTGAGACTACAAGCATGCACCACCACGCCCAGCTAATTTTTGTATGTTTAGTAGAGACGGGGTTTCCCCATCTTGGCCAGGCTGGTCTTGAACTCCTGACATTGTGATCCACCCACCTCGGCCTCCAAAAGTGCTGGGATTACAGGCGTGAGCCACTGCGCCCAGCCTCTTCTCCCTTTCTTATAACTTATTTGTTGGGCTCTGTGAGGTTAAAGAAGTAAGACATGCAAGCATTGGGAACTTTTTCCTCTTGAAGTTTGTCTCCTCCCTTCCGTGGGCTACATTTTCTGCTCTCTCCTTACTGGCTTCCTCTGTTTACTCACAGTTTCTGGCCCCCTGAACTTTAGCTTTGACTTTGCTCTGATGAGGATCTGTCAGCAGGCAAGCCCTACTGAAGTTGGTGAGGGTAAGATTGTAATAGGTTTGAGAAGGCTTATGTTTGGGAATGAGCCAATGTTCTCAAAATGTTACCCTAAGAAAGCCGTAAGAATGGTTTGTTTTAAACAACCCCATTAAAAAGTGGGCAAAGGACATGAACAGACACTTCTCAAGACATACATGTGGCCAAGAAACACACGAAAAAAAGCTCAACATCACTGATCATTAGAGAAGTGCAACTCAAAACCACACTGAGATACCATCTCATGCCAGTCAGAAGGGCAATTATTAAAAAGTCAAAAAACAGCAGATGCTGGCAAGGTTGCAGAGAAAAAGAAACACTTTTACACCCTTTGTGGGAGTGTAAATTAGTTTAACCATTGTGGAAGACAGTGTGGCGATTCCTCAAAGACCTAGAGGCAGAAATACCATTTGACCCAGCAATTCCGTTACTTGGTATATACCCAAAGGAATAGAAATAATTCTATTATAAAGATACATGGACGCATATGTTCATTGCAGCACTATTCACAATAACAAAGACATAGAATTGACCTAAATGCCCATCGATGATAGACTGGATAAAGAAAACGTGGCACATATATACCATGGAATAGTATGCAGCCATGAAAAGGAACAAGATTATGTCCTTTGCAGGGACATGTATGGAGCTGGAAGCCATTATCCTCAGCAAACTGACACAGGAACAGAAAACCAAACCCTGCATTGATATGATTTGGCTGTGTCCCCACTCAAATCTCAACTAGAAATTTATCTCTCAGAATTCTCACATGTTTCTGGGAGGCACCCAGGGAGAAGTAATTGAATCATGAGAGCTGGTCTTTCCCATGCTATTCTTGTGATAGTGAATAAGTCTCAAGAGATATGGTGGGTTTATCAGGGGTTGCCACTTTTGCTTCTTCCTCATTTTCTCTTGCTGCTACCATGTAAGAAGTGCCTTTCACCTCCCACCGTGATTCTGAGGCCTCCCCAGCCACGTGGAATTGCAAGTCCAAGTAAACCTCTTTTTCTTCCCCGTCTCAGGTATGTCTTTATCAGCAGCATGAAAACGGACTAATACACACATGTTCTCTAAGTGGAAACTGAATGATGAGAACACATGGATATATGGAGGAGAATAACACACACTGGGGCCTGTCAGAGGGAGGCTTGCAGGGAGGGAGAGCATCAGGAAGAATAGCTAATGGACTCTGGACTTAATACCTTGGTAATGGGAAGATCTGTGTAGCAAACAACCATGGCACACAGGTACCTGTGTGAAAAACCTGCACATCCTGCACATGTACCCCTGAACTTAAAATAAAAGTTGGAGAAAAACAAAAGAATGGTTTGTTTTAATCGCTTCTCGGCCTTTTGGCTAAGATCAAGTGAAGAATGGTTTGTTTTTGTAAAGACAAATGAATCACATTGATTATTAGCAAGGAGGTTAAAAAAAAAAACAGCAATGTTTAGTTACACAACTGCACACCAGATGGCCCTATCCACCCACGATTTTAAAGGCTAAAGCCCAGTTCTTAACAAGGATTTCTACATTTAAACTTTCTTTTCTTTTTGACTGATTACTTCTGCAATAACTGACAATTTATGCACATAAGATGGATCAATTTTACTGAACACAATTTGGCATTACTCAAAAGAAATGTATGCAGGAGGCACAAAGTTCTAGTGCAAGAGTCCTGGAGCCACGTTTCATTAGTTTATTATCATTACCCTGAAGATGATCATATCCTTCCCTTTCCAACCTCAAATACACAAACACCCCGACAACTCTGCAAACCTGATTTAACTTAAATTGCCATTCTTTGGGAAATTAAGCCTGATGCTTTGGTGCAAAACTCAACGTACTAACAAGATCTGGGAATCGTCCTGGCTCTTCTGATAATTTTCTCATTGGGAGGTAACCAATAAGGAAGAATATTGAGCAGCAGTCTTATGGAAAACTTTCCTAATCAATGTGTCCTTATTTAGGAAGATATGTTTGTATTTCATCTATTCATTCAAATACACAAATGAAAACAAATGCTATGTCTCATATATATATAGAGAGAGACTCCTTATATACAGAAATAACAATGAATTAGCATAAGGCCAACAGTCAACCCAAAGAACTGTGGATTGAAGGTTCTAAGACAAATTTAAACCAAGACCTATAAGGTATTCAGAAACGGGAGAGTTCCCATGTTAGTTTCCTGTCATTTATCTTTTGAACCCAACTAATGTCATGACACTGGCCAAGTCGTTCAACTTCCCTTAGCTTCATTGTCTGAAAAATGAAAACAATAGTACTGCCTGCCTCACAGCTGTGTTAAGATATTAAATAACACATGTCATCATATATATGATGGGGTCTGATTAGGAAAGTAAGCCAGTATTAACATTTGGATTTTTTTGTTTTTGTTTTCATTGTTGTTGTTGTTGTTGTTTGAGATGGAGTCTCTCTCTGTCACCCAGCCTGGAGTGCAGTGGTGCAATCTCGGCTCACTGCAAGCTCTGCCTCCCGGGTTCACGTCATTCTCCTGCCTCAGCCTCCTGAGTAGCTGGGACCACAGGCGCCCACCACCATGCCCGTGTGGTAATATTTTTGTATTTTTAGTAGAGACGGGGTTTCACCATGTTAGCCAGGATGGTCTCGATCTCCTGACCTTGAGATCCGCCGGCCTTAGCCTCCCAAAGTTCTGTGATTACAGGCATGAGCCACCGTGCCCGGCAGGATTTTTTTTTTTTTTTAAGGGACAGTGTCTTACTCTCTTTCCCAGGCTGAAGTGCAGTGATACGATCATAGCTCAGTATAACCTCGAACTCCTGGGCTCAAGCGGTCCTCATGACTTGGCCTCTCAAAGCACTGGGATTACAGGCATGAGCCGCCAGCACCAGCAAACATTTGGAATTTGACAGAGGGAATTCATTACACAGGTTATGGAATAGCTGAGAAGACAAATTTGGGCTAGTGATGCAAGTGAGAGATAAGCCAGAGTGGAAAGTCATTTTCAGGACACAGGCTGGAGGGATGAAAAGGAACTATGACAGAAGCCGGAGAGCCAGAGGCAAGAAGAGGGCTGTGTGGGGTCCTAATCAGCAAAAAGGAGTCAGGCTGGAGGGACCAGGGGAAAGCAAAGAGGAAGCTATAGGTCGGCCTTTCTTTATGGCCCCAGACAAGTGGCCCTCCTGCACAGATAACGCACATATTGCACAAGCTTCTTGCTTATCATCAAACACTGCAATTTATCAAACACTTGGGCTGACAGAAGAATGCAAGTTAGCTCCCTGCTACTTTAGCATTATCCATCAGCCCAAGAACCATTTTAAAACGATATAAAATCTCTGGTGGCCCGGCGCAGTGGCTCACGCCTGTAATCCCAGCTCTTTGGGAGGCTGAGGTGGGTGGATCACGAGATCAGGAGATCGAGACCATCCTGGCTAACACGGTGAAACCCCGTCTCTACTAAAAATACAAAAAAAGTAGCCGGGCGTGGTGGCGACGCCTGTAGTCTCAGCTACTCAGGAGGCTGAGGCAGGAGAATGGTGAACTTGGAGGCGGAGCTTGCAGTGAACCGAGATCGTGCCGCTGCACTCCAGCCTGGGAGACAGAGCCAGACTCCGTCTCAAAAAAAAAAAAAAAAAAAAAAAAAAAAAAAAAAAAAATTTCCGGCAAACCTTTGTTTCCTTGCGGTGAGCTCCCCTTCTGCTAATTCTGTCCATTGCAACCTTGCAACAGACTTTCCTACTGTCTTTAATAAATCTGCCTTTCTTTACCTACAACTGTCTTGGTTCATTCTTTAACACCCACAACACCAGCCCACATAGTCGCTGCTCATCCACAACAGGCTGCCCTGAGGGGACTGGACCCTGGAGAAAGAAGAATTGCTGCAGGAAAACCCTGCAGAGGTCACAAGGAGAAGAATAACTGGCTCCCTGAGGTCACCTGCCAGGGCTTCTCATTGGATGAAACCACTCAGAAGCCAGAGGGCTTGGGCACCTGGGAAGAACCTCCTCTGCAAAAGAAAGGGAGGGAATGGATCTGAAAGCAACAGGAGGAAACAGGCGCTGACCAGCATAAGCACTTACGACGCTCCAAGTGTTGGCTACAGCTGCAGAAGCCTGCGATGGGGTGAGGAGGGGAAGTCGTAGGATCACTCTGAGCCCCTTAAGTAGGGTGAGCATATAACTTTATGCTCCTAATGGAGACACATTGCACAGAGAAAGAGGGTGTTATGAAGAATTACTCTGAGATACCTCTAGGATAAATAGCCAAGCACCTGTCTGGCCAAGGGAGACTTTTAAGCAAGGGAGTGACACAATCAAATTCGCATTTATTTATTTATTTATTTATTTATTTATTTTTGAGATGGAGTGTCACCCCTGTTGCCCAAGCTGGAGTGCAATGGCACAATCTCGGCTCACTGCAACCTCCGCCTCCTGGGTTCAAGCCATTCTCCTGCCTCAGCCCCCTGAGTGGCTGGGATTACAGACGCGCAGCACCATGCCCACCTAATTTTTTATATTTTTAGTAGAAACGGGGTTTCACCATGTTGGCCAGGCTGGTCTCGAACCCCTGACCTCAGGTGATCCGCCCACCTCGGCCTCCAAAAGTCCTGGGATTACAGGCATGAGCCACGTCACTGGTCCAAATTTACATGTTTTAAGTCCTCCAGCAAATGGGTGGGGAATGGATTGAAAAGGAATTAATCCAGTCAAGCGGCTCTCAGAACTAATAGTGATTTAATCTGGGTAACAGAGTGGCGATATGGCCAATGGGGTAGGGTAGGAGAGGAGGATGTAGTTGCCTGGGAGGTGGTAACCTAGGGTGCCAACAGAGGCACAGTTAAAATAATTATGTCAGAACTTTGCAAATGTCTGAGGGCCCTCAGTGCCCCTTTAGCAATTGCTCTCTGTTTCCACCTCTTCCCTCCACACCCCTGGCTCAGCCCAGTGTCAGGCCCCGCTGATACTGATATAGCAGTTAAGAAGAAATGATGTAGGCAGATAGATAGTGAGGGTACGGGAACCCTTGATAAGGTTTTCCTTTTGATGAAAAGCAGGCTCCAAATCATTTTCTTTCTAACAAAGAGCAGCCTGTAAAATTGAGCTGGAAACATAGGCAAGCAAGCTAGAAGCTTGCACAAGTGAATGCTGGCAGCTGTGTCAATAGGAAAAGGCTACCTGGGACTAGGCATGTTCAAAACGGCAGCTCCATCTTCTTTTTCCTTTCCAACCACGTGTGCAGTAGGGAGCAGACAACATGGCACTGGTCAAGTGGAAAGCCTATTTGCATAGTAAGATTAGAGCAGAGTGGCCAGTCTTCCCCATGCAATATGTAAACGTCACACCTGGTGCAACCAATCTGTAGGCCCTATGTAAATCAGACATTGCCTCCTCAAGCCTGTCTATAAAATTCATGCCTGGCTAAACTTTTTTTTATAGAGATTGGGTCTTGCTTTGTTGCCCAGGCCAGTCTCAAACTCCTGGACTCAAGCAATCTTGCCACGTCAGCCTCCCAAAGTGCTGAAAACTGCAGGCATGAGCCACCATGCTCAGCCACATGGCCTTTATTTTTATCAACAAGAGGAGACATGGAGAGACTAAGTAACTTTCCCAGGGTAACCCAGTAAATGTCAGAGCTGGCATTTGAACCTCTGTTCTTAACCACTATGCAATGTAGCCTCTTCTAACTCCTGCATTCACTCCTTTATGAGTTCATCTCCCCATCCCTCTGTCTCTGTGCATCTGTCCATCTGTCCATCACCGCCCTATCCACCCCTCCATTCTTCAGTCCACTCATTGGTCTCTTTACATATCCAGCCTCTCAGTAATGTCTTGAATGGTGGCTTTCGCTTTAACATTGCTTCATACAAGGAAGCAAACACATATGAGAAATCTAAAATGTAAATTGCAGAAGCCAGACTATTTTAAACCATTAAGCTAAAATTAATTTAAGCAGTGAAAGTTCAATATTTGATTCAATACGGGAAAAAATAATGGATAATAAAACGTTCCCCTGTTTATTTCAATATGTCTGCCTGTTAATGCCTTATCTAGGTTTACCCATGTCCATTTCTAATTTTTCAGCTGGCATTAAAGGGGATCTGGAGGACTTCAGATTTCTTTGGTTGAGCAGGTGACAGAGTAAAAGACCCCTGGCCTAGGAGGTGAGTTCATCTACCAGTATTAATTAAATGCCAGTAATATGCAGGTACTGAGGAAAGACTGTTCTATTTCAGTTTATTCCACGAACCAGTCACACATCCTGGCCAGCCAACAGCCACACTCTCTTGTTGAGACACTACTATGTCTCCTGCTATTTCAGAATCGTGAAAACCTCTTCTTTTGTAGTTCCTGCACCCTGTGTAGTAAGTTCCAACCACATACCAGCCTTGTCATAAGCTCTGTTCATGATCAGCCTTTCGTCAAATGTGGGTTTTATTCCCTGAAATAGTGACAGTAAAGAGAAATACTATAGCTGTGGGGCAAGCCCAGTTGGTGATGTGAGTCCTCACACTAGTCGTCTTCTGGTTGCTTAGCTCAGTCCATTCACTTCATTCTGCCAAAAGTTTCTGTACTGGGGTAGGCAGAATAAAGGCCTCCAAAGATGTCCAAATCCTAGCCCTCAGAACCCGTGAATGCATTACGTTACATGGCAAAGGGGAATTAAGGTTGCAGATGAAATTAAAGTTGCTAATTAGGGAGAAAGATTGAGGCTGGGCGCAGTGGCTCTCACCTGTCATCCCAAACCCTGGGAGGCTAAGGCCAGAGGATCAGTAGGCTGCCAAGAGTTTCAGACCAGCCTGGGCATCATAGTGAGACCTCCTTCTCCACAAACAATACAAAAACCAGCCAGGCATGGTGGCCCATGCCTACAATCTTAGCTGTTTCTAAGGCCAGAGGATTGTTTAAGGCCAAGAATTCGAGGCTGCAGTGAGCTGAGATGACACCACTGCACTGTAGCCTTGGCAACAGAGCAAGATCTGGCCTTGAAAAATGAACTAATTAATTGAATAAAATAAAAAGGAAGATTGAAAAGGGTGGACGGATCTGCGTGGACAATTGTGGTGGATTGTGGCCATTTTGGGGAATTTTTATTGTTATTAAGCTGATGGAACATACAGGGTTTTTACATTGACTCTGTGCCATAGGCCCTTTCACAAAGCTAGACTATGCCTTTGGTGCAGCCTTTTTTTTTTTTTTTTTTTTTAAGGGGAGATTATTCTGGATTATCCAAGGGAGTCCAGTGTAATCACAGGAGTGTTTAAACATGGAAGAGGAAGGCAGAGGGGGAGGTCAGAGTGCTGCGATGTGAGAGGAGCCTGACCCACTATTGCTGGCCTTGAAGTTGGAGGAAGGGGGTCTTGAGCCAAGGAATCCGAATGGGAAGCCTCTGGAAGGTGAAAAAGGCAGAGAACCAGATTCGGCCCTGGAGTCCCCAGAAAGGCACCTCCTGTCTGACTCCTTGATTTTAACCCAGCTTCAGGCTTCTGAGCCACAAACTGTGAGGTAATATGTGTTGTTTAAGCCACTCAGTTTGCAGTCTTTTGTCACAGCAGCAATAGAAAATGAACACACATAGCTACAAAGACAAGGAGTTTTATTACTTAACAACTTATCATGTAGCACGCACTACATGCCAGGCATGGTTACAAGCCCTTTACCAATATTAACTCACTTAATCCTTACAACCACCTACAAGCAGGCACCATTTATTAGCAACCCAAGTTTCACAGATGAGGAAACTGAGGCACAAGAAACTTAAGTAACCTGCCCAAGGCCACTTGGCAAGCAAAAGCTAACCGTGGCTGGGTTTAGAATCCAAATACGGGCACTAGCCCTGAACTCATCCTGTTAACTAGGTGCCCGAGCACTGCCTCTCCGGGACAGTGGATCCCCAGCTCTGGTCCTCTGACGGGGGCCAAGAGATTTTCACGGCTCCATGGGAAAGTGAGAAAAATCAGAAAAAATAAATGGCTCACACCTCTAATCACAGCACTTTGGGAGGCCGAGGCAGGTGGATCACTTGAGGTCAGGAGTTCGAGACCAGCCTGGTCAACAGGTTGAAACCCCGTCTCTACTAAAAAATACAAAAATTAGCCGGACATGGTGGCGCACGCCTGTAGTCCCAGCTACTTGGGAGGCTGAGGCATGAGAATCGCTTAAACCTGGGTGGCAGGCAGAGGTTGCAGTGAGCCAAGATTGCGCCCCTGCACTGCAGCCTGCATGGAAGTATGAGACTCCATCTCAAAAAAGAAAAAAGAAATGAATTTTTCTTAAGCTACATATATTCCACTTAAGGTACTGTCCTTTTATTTTCTGAGATCACATCTGTCCTACTTTTATTGCTTTCTGATTATTTTTTTCTCATCCCAGCATGTGTTATTAAGAAAACGTTTAGGGCCAGGCACGGTGGCTCACACCTGTAATCCCAGCACTTTGGGAGGCCAAGGTGAGCAGATCACCTGAGGTCAGGAGTTCGAGACCAGCCTGGCCAACATGGCAAAACCCATCTCTACTAAAATACAAAATTAACCAGGCATGGTGGTGGGCACCTATAATCCCACCTACTCGTCGGTTAAGGAAGGAGAGTCGCTTGAATTTGGGAGAGGAGGTTGTAGTGAGCTGAGATTGAGCCACTTCACTCTAGCCTGGGCAGAAGAGTGACACTCCATCTCAAAAAAAAAAAAAA
>NW_016804493.1:1811686-1920924 GCF_001698545.2 Rhinopithecus bieti
AAAAAAAAAAAAAAAGGAAAGGTTCAGACATCCAGAACATTTGAGAGAAGAGTACCCTGAATGTTCAGATACTCCTGCCCCCATATTTGCTTTAATATATATATATATATACATTATATATATGTATATATATACATATATATATATTATATATGTATACACACATATATATATACATAGTAGAGTTGGGGGTCTTGTTATGTTGCTCAGGCTTGTCTGCAACTCCTGGCCTCAAGCAATCCTCCCATCTCGGCCTCCCAAAGTGATGGATTAAGAGGTATAAGTCAGCTTACTCAGCCCATATTTGCTATAAAGAGCCCATTCCGTTGTGTGGGCTCAGCTAGACGAAAATGCATTGCCAGCATCATGACAATTGACCTATGAATACGTCAGCGGGCCTCTCCTAAGGACGAGATTATTATTCTCCATATTTCCAATGCCATTTTCATACCTAAGAAAAAGATGGATATCTCCATTATATGAATTAATTGTACCCAAACTATTATTTTGGGTTTTTTAAAATTGAAATATAATTCACATACCATAAAATTCACCACCCCCTCAAAGTGTACAATTCAGTGATATTTAGTATATTTATAGAGTTCCGTAATCATCGCCACTATCTAATTTTAGAATATTTTCATCACCCCAAAAAGAAACCTATTAGCAGTCTCTCTTCATTCTCCATAGCCCCTAGTCCCTGGTAACCGTTAATCAACTTTCTATCTACATGAATTTACCTGCTGTGGGCATTTCCTATAAATTGAGTCAAATAACAAGCAGTCTTTTGTGTCTGACTTCTTTCACTTAGCACAATGTTTTTGAGGTTCTTTCTTCATGTAGCAGGGATCAATACTTTGTCCTGTTTAATGACAGAATAATATTCTATTCTATGGATGTGCCACATTTTACTCATTCATCCCTTGATGAACTTCTAGGTTCTTTTCACTGTTTTGGTGATTATGAGTAATGCAGCTATGCACATTTTTGTGTAGACATGTGTTTTCTTTTCTATTCTATTTTTGTAGAGACAAGGTCTCACTGTGTTGCCCAGGCTGGTCTCAAACTCATGAGTTCAAGCAATCCTCCTGCCTCAGCCTCTCAAACTGTTAAGATGACAGGCAGGAGCCACCACTCTCGGCTGACATGTGTTTTCATTTCTCATAGCTGGGAGTGGAGTTGCTGGGGCATATGGTAACTCTACACTTTACTTTTTGTAAAATGTCTTTTATAGCTTTTCCCCCTCTGAGCACGAAGTCTTCAAGGTCCGTGCATTATACTTGGTTGCTTGTCTCTTTGGTCTCATTTAATCTGGAGCGGTGCCCCTCCACCACCTCTTTTTCCCTGTGACAATGACATTTAAAGGTTCCACGTCATGCCGTCTTACAGAATGTGCCCCAAAGATTCTTCTGATTATTTCCTCATGGTGTTATTGAAATTGTTCCTCTGTCTCTACGTCTTCTGTAACCCGGAAGTAAGACTAGAAGCTTAATTAGATTCTTGGCAAAAATTGTTCTCAGGTCATGCATAGTATTTTCTACCGTTTTAGTGTTAAAATGTTTTATCTTTTATGGAAGGTGATAGTGACGGCAGGGTATTGTTTTGTTTTCTCATTTTTATTTTATTACTATTATTATTATTTTGAATAATTCAAAATAATTGAATAATAATTACAGGCATGAGCCACCATGCCAGGTCAGTGTTTTTTTCATTTTTAAAATGGTCTTTCTTGACATATGGATAAAGTTGATAATCTCACTATAAAACTTCTTATTAAAACAAGGCACAAATATCTATAAAACAACAAACCAAGGCTTTTCTCTCTTGTGTGAAATCTGAAAAACTGAGATCCATTAAACTAAGTAGCTTGTAAACCTAACAGCTATGATAGACTAAGGAATGGGTTCCCTGAAGCATAACAAGGAAAGCTTGATTTTGTTTTATCATGAAAGTCCGCAGGACTAAGCAATAAAGCACATTTTCTCCTGGGCCACACGTAGGCCCTCTCCCTTGGTGAGTGCACTCATTACTGCAACTTCTGGAAATTAGGCCCCTAAGTTTGGAAACTTATTGGAAACTTCACTGAAGCCCCAAGCTTCAATGTAGCCGTAGCATATAATGGCTAACTTGCCAGCACTGATAAAATTGCATTTCAGTCCAACTTCATTCCCATCTGCAGGGAAAAAAAAATCACCCTCCAGTGGGGACAGTTGTATTGCACCCAAGCACTCAGAAATTGCAGCAACAAGTCCATTCTGTTTAAAGTCTTTTTTTCTTTTTAATGGAGACGGAATTTTGCTCTGTCACCCAGGCTGGAGTGCAGTGGAACAATCTTGGCTCACTGCAACCTCCGCCTCCCAGGTTCATGTGATTCTCCTGCCTCAGCCTCCCCATCCTGGGTAGATGGGATTACAGGCACCTGCCACCATGCCTGGCTAATTTTTTTTTTTTTTTTTTTGCATTTTTAGTAGAGACAGGCTTTACCATGTTGGCCAGGCTGGTCTCGAACTCCTGACCTCAAGTGATCCACCCGCCTCAGCCTCCCAAAGTGCTGGGATTACAGGCGTGAAAGACTGTAAAGTCTTTCATTACCTGTTTAGAGTGTCTTATTTTGGCTGCCAAAGTTTTAAAGATGCTGCTGTGATCTATTGCTATTATAATCTTGCAAGTATATTCTTCCAGAGAGTCCAGGGCCTGGAGCCCAAGATTCACTCCAGATTTTGACAGACATGCACATGCAAAGGTACGAGAAAGGGAGTGAGGGAAAAAAAAGAAAGGAAGTGATGACTACAAAGCACTCAGCACAGCACCAGGCACAGAGTAAGCACTCAGTACGTGTTAGCTGTCATTGTTGTTGGTGATTAGAGCTGGATTGGAAGAACCTTAAGATTCAAATATGAGGCACAACTCTGATGTTAGATCTGACTTTAAAGTAAATGCATAACTGTATGGAACGTTTTCCAAGCATTATCAGATATGCCATCATTAGGAGTACATAGAGGTGGGTATTAAAAGCCTTACTCTATAGAAGCCATAACTGAGGCTTAGTTTAGCAAATAGCAAAGACTTAGCAAATGGTAAAGCAGAGACTTAATCCAGATTCTCTCAATTCTAAAGTCTGCAAGTCTACATTTTGTTTGTTTGTTTGTTTTTTGGGTTTTTGTTTGTTTGTTTTTGGAGACAGGATCTCACACTGTTGCCCAGGCTGGAGTATGGTGGCATAAACACAGCTCACCACAGCCTCAAACTCCTGGGCTCAAGCTATCCTCCTGCCTCAGTCTCCTGAATAGCTGGGACTACAGGAGTACACCACCACACCCGGCTAATTTTTAAATTTTTTTGTAGAGACAAAGAGTCTTACCTTGTTGGCCAGACTGGTCTTGAACTCCTTGCCTCAAGTAATCCTCCTGCCTCAGCCTCCAAAGTGTTAGGATTACAGGGATAAGCCACCTCGCTGGCCTGTGCAGTATTTTTAATCACCTTGCTGTACTGCTTCCCATGTTTGGCACAAGAAATCTGAACTTATCAACCAAATGAATTGTGTTTTCTTTGCATGTGTGGAATCTTCAAACAGCTTTGTGGTTCACTCCCTTAGAAAGTAAAGAATAACATTCTCTCATATTCCTAGCTTTGCTTCTCACCCTCACCAGAAGCTTCTCCATAAAGCCTTGTCTCAATTGGCAACTTGATCAGAGTAAGCTACTTAAGATGCAAATCTGAACAGCCATTACCTTACATAAAAATGTTTTCCTGAGAATGCAAAAAAATCTGTGGTGGCCTCTGGATTGCAGAACATTCCAGAGTAGCTGCAGCAAGTAACGAAAGGAAGCCTTCTGCTATATTCACTTTAAAGTTTGCATTTGTACATGAATTATGTATTCTAAAAGAAATAATTATTAAATAAATACATAAATCAAGAATTTTTGGCTCTCCTATCCCAGCCTTTACTACCACATGGTATTGAGGTCAGGTTCTTTAGCCTAAGGTTTTATGAACTGGTCCCTATTGTGTTTACAGCTTAATGTACCTCCTTCCCATTTTTGGACTTGAAGCTCTTAGTAATACACAAGTATACATACATAGTTGCCTACTTCTTACCTCTGCCTGTAATACCCTTTCTTTTTTCCTTTTAATTGATAATTCCTCCTCATCCTTCTGCACTCAATACTTTTGTATATATGTGTGTTATAGACCTATTTAGCAGCCTAGTAACATTTATGGTTTCTTTCTCAAAAGAATGTCCTTAATTGCATAATGTAAAATACACAGCTACAAAGGCAAGTATATTGAAATATAATTATTAACATATTAAAAACAAAATTATATAAAATATCTGTAATTCATTAATTATGCATTAAATATCAAGATCTGGTGTGAGGTCTAACATCACTCTAATTTTTTTATTTTAATTTCTGGGATACATGTGCAGAACTTGCAGGTTTATTACATAGGTATACATGTGCCATGGTGGTTTGCTGCACCTGTCAACCTGTCATCGAGGTTTTAAGTCCCACATGCATTAGGTATTTGTCCTAATGCTCTCCCTCCCCTTGCCTCCCATCCCCTGACAGGCCATGGTGTGTGATGTTCCCCTCCCTGTGTCCATGTGTTCTCACTGTTCAACTCCCACTTTTGAATGAGAACAATTAGTCTAACAATCACTGTAATTTCTTTTTTTTTTTAAGAGATGGTCTTTCTCTGTCACCTAGGCTGGAGTGCAGTGGTACAATCATAGTTCACTTCAGCCTCAAACTGTTGGGTTCAAGTGATCCTCCTGCCTCAGCCTCCCGAGCAGCTGGGACTACAGGCATGTGCCACCATGCCTGGCTAATTTTTTATTTTTTGTAGAAACGAGAGTCTCACTATGTTGCCCAGGCTGGTCTCAAACTCTTGGCCTAAAATGATCCTCCTCCTTTGGCCACCCAACGTGCTGGACTTACAGGCATGAGCCACTGTACCCAGCCTCATAATTCTGATTAATGTAAGCAGTATTTCAAGATATCTACAATAACAATAATTTAATTTTTTTTTTTTTTGCAAAGACAGGGTCTTACCATGTTGGCCACACATGCAAGCAAAACATTGGTAATTTCTGCTGGTGACAAAGTCACAGGTATTACCAAAAACACTGCCATGAGTTTCTTATGTTGATAATTGAAAGAATGTTAAATTTCAGTATAGGTATGTGAAAATGAAGATGTAATCCTACCTCCCCTGACTCAAGTTTACAGACTCCTTGAGTTCTGTCCAGAGAGCCCAGGTTATAAACTATTGTTTCCGACTTAGCTGTTTTAGGCATCACCTCTTCTAGAAAGTCTTCCTTGAACCACCGGATAGAGCCAGTTGACCTCTGTGGTAGCCAGCCTCCAAGGTAGCCCTGTGATTCCTGCCACCTGATATCTTCCCTCTCATATAGTCCGTCCCACCAAAAATAGGGCCAACCTGTGTAATGGCAGAATGTGACTTGCAAGCCTATCTTACAAAAGACATGTGGCTTCGGCCTTGTTCTCTTTTGGGTCATGTGCTGTGAGGAAAACCAGCTACCATGTCAGGAGGACATTCAGGCAGCAGGTCCACAGGATGAGGAACTGAGGTCTCCTGCCAGTGGCCACATCACCTTGCTAGCTAGGAGTGAGCTGTCTTAGATCCTCCAGCCCTGATCAAACCTTCTGATACCTGCAGTCATGGCTGACAACTTCATTGGAGACCGTGAGCCAGACCATCCTACTAAGCCATCCTGAATTCCTGCCCTTCAGAAACTGTGTGAGACAATCAATATTCATTGCTATTTTAGGTTTGGTGGTCATTTGCTACACAGCAATCACTAATTGCAATAACTAATGCATCTTTTTCTTTGTTGGTGTTTGCATAAGTAGATCACATGCTTTCCTCTAGCACAGCATTTAGTACATAGCAGTGCAGTTGTCAAGGCACACCTCTTTGCCTTCCCCTTACTGCAAGAACAATCAGATTAAGGACTGCACCCAACTACGCTCATCCTGGAATCTTTAGAATCAAGCATGAAGGTCAGCATGGACCTTTGTTCACTGTAGACATTAATGAAAGTTTATTAAATGTCAAAAAATTGGCAGCCACTGTTCCCCTCCCATGTCTCAACCAGGACTGCTTTCTGGACACATAATATGGCTTCAATCAATGAATATTACCATTATTAATTATTAGTATAGTCATTGTGGGCTCTCTGAATCTTCATTTTGTCATCTAATGGGCTAACAGTCCCCACTGAATGATAAAAGCTAACATTTATTGAACATTTACTATGTTGTAAGCACTTGCTAGAAATCATGTCATTCTACCAGTCACCCTGTGAGGTAACCAAACTTATTACCCCTACTTAACAGTTGAGGCTAAGAGGTAAAACTTGCTTCCGAATCAGAGAAGTGGCAGGACTGCCCCTGAACCTACTTTCTTCTGACTCTTCATGACAGTACTGTGTACATCACAGGCTCCAAAAGAAAGTATGCTTGTGAACTTGTAAATTGTAAAATACTGTTTCCAAACAAAGGATCCTTACTGCCCTTTGCTAGTGGTACTCTTAGAGGCCCCCAAAAGGGTGAAGAGATGAAAAGAGATTAGCATCTGGGAGAGAACTTATGCTGCCTGGGCTTATATACATCACCTCATTGCATATCCCAGCCACCATTTAGAGAGGCTGTTCCACCTCCATTATGCTGACAGGCACATCAAGAATAAAGGAGATAAAGTTACATGGTTATGGTATTCCCACAGCTAATCCTGGAGCTAGCATCTTAGTAAGTGCTGGCACAGTGCTAGGTGTTTCAGACTCAAAAGCTTAGCACATTTCTAACAGAGCATTTGTTTAATAAAGAAAGGTAAATTAATTAGACTCTGATTAGCCATAAAAATAGACACTAAAATAGCTTACTAAACCTAAGTAACATCTATTCCTAATAGAGGTTAATACCTTGAATAAAAAACATCTGATTCTAAAAACCTAGAAGAGAAGGGCCTAGTTTTTTTGAGTGCCACCTCCTGCCTTAGGACTACAGGCATGAGTCACCATGTCTGGTTAAGAGAAGTGTCTTTAAAGTGAGGTACATACCTGTCTCACCCCACCTTTCCTCTTTACTGCCAACTGGAAAATGGACATGATGTACGGAACGCAAGTTGCTTTAGTGCACCTTGAGATGAGTCTTACACCAGCAATGTTAAGAAAGCTGCAAAGACCTTAGGCCATTGACCACTTTATGGAACTGTCGTGCCTACTCTTTTCTCACCAATATCATACTTACATTAAAGAAATAAACCTCATGTGTTTAAATCACTGTCAAGTTGGGCTTTTTGCTACTTGAGTTCAACCTAATCCAAAAAGTTATATCACACAGACTTCTTTTGATTTTCAGATTCCAAAATGTTCTGGCTATAACTGTCTCTCCTGCTCTCCTTATCCTTACGCATTGATTTACCAAAACAAAATAAAAAGTACTGCTTTTTGCCATTTTAATGAACTTTCAGGAGAAAGTGGCCATAAATGTAAGTGTTCAGAGGACTATCTTTAATCAGAAGTCTGCTCTCATAAGATTGTTGAGAAAATTAAATAGTACAACAAACAAAGTTTTTAGTATAATGCCTAGCTCAGGACAGGCACTTAATAAGTGACAGTAATTATGATGGTGCTTTTATTATCATTATTACCAATGCTATTATTTCAAATGTGTCATCTGGCACTCATTTCTACAAGTCACGCTAACATGCAATTTGAAAGGAAAAAAAAGACTCATGGCATATATATAGTTTGTAGCTGCACTAATCTAAATCAGCATACATGTATTGATTTTTTTTTTTCATAAATCAAGAGAATATTTTTCACTGACTAAGGATTTAAACAGCCTGATTTAGCTCCTTTAGGCAACAAATTATGTTTTGTAGACCAGGCAGAAATTGACTTGTATGCAAAAAGTCATTCTGCTGCCCTCTCATTTCCTCATGGGCTAGGTACTCGGAAGCTTGATTGAATTCTCACAATAAAGGTCAGAGAGGTATTAGGTCTACTGCTCGCTGCTAAGAGAAGTGTCTTTAAAGTGAGATGCTTAGCTATTTACAGTGGGTTCTTCGGTAAGAATCTTAATGCTCCAACATCCTTTTCTTCAGCTGCAAACAGGATAAGTTTAGGTCCTTACTTTGTTCTCCTAATCTTTTTATTTTTGCCCTTTTCTTAGACCCAGATGCCTATTATTTATTTATTTATTTATTTTTGAGCGGAGTCTCGCTCTGCTACCAGGCTGAAGTGCAGTGGTGCAATCTAGGCTCCCTGCAACTTCCGCTTCCTGGGTTCAAGCGATTCTCCTGCCTCAGCCTCCCGGGTAGGTGGGATTACAGGCACCCGCCACCACGCCCAGCTAATTTTTTTATTTTTAGTAGAGACAGGGTTTCATCATCTTGGCCAGGGTGGTCTTGATCTCTTTACCTCCTGATCCACCCACCTCAGCCTCTCAAAGTGTTGGAATTACAGGCATGAGTCTGGCCATCCCTTATGCTTTCTACATCTCTAATGATGGCTAAAAATAGCTCTACAGTCCAACTGGAGTGTACAGTATAAGTGGATGCTTAACACCTGTGTGCAAATCCAGGTCTGCCATTAGCTGAGTAACCTCTTTATACCTCCATTTCCCCATCAGGAAAATGTGGGTAATGTTAATGTCTGCCTTTTGGGAATGTGGTAAAGATTACATGAGATAACGCTTGCAAAGGGCTTAGAACAGAGACTGCTACATAGTAAACAGAAAATAACCCCGAGAACAATTAGTAGTATATTGCAGGCACTGTGCTAAACCATGTGGATTATTTAATTATTTGATTACCACAGAAACTCTGTGAGGTCAATACTATTATTTTCCCTATTCTACCAATGAGGAAACGAAGGTAGGGAAAGGTTAGGTAACTTTGCTAATTTAATACAGATTACTGGTGATGAAACCTGGCTTTGAACCTGGCTTTGGCTGTCTGCCTCAACGGTCATTGATTTATCCATTCCATAGCACCTGTCTGAATCAGCTTTGGCGCTACTGATAGTTAATGATAAACTTTCTGCAGTTTTCCGCATCAATTGAAAATAATACAAAAATTTGAGTTAGATACAAGGAGTTCCAAGAGATCTATTGTACAGAATGGTGACTATAGTTAATAACAATGTATAGTATTCTTGAAAACTGCAGAGAATAGATTTAAAGTGTTCTCGTTACAAAATAATAAGTATATGAAGTAATGCATACGTTAATTAGCTTGATTTAACCCTTTCACAATGTATGCATATATCAAAACAACATGTTATATATGACACATATATACAATTTTTATTCATCAATTTAAAAAAGTAAACATGCTGAACGCAGCGGCCCACACTTGTAACTGCAGTACCTTAAAGACCAAAGCAGAAGGATCACTCGAGCCCTGGAGTTCAAGACCAGCTTGGGCAACATACTGAGACCCCAGTCTCTGCAAAAAAATAAAGAATAAATTAAAAAGTAAAAGTAAATATGAGCCTGTCTGGAAGTAGAAAAATAAATAACTAAATAAAACTATTCAGAAATTATTTTGCTCTTGTTCTGTGCCAAGTACAGAAAAACCTCTACAGAGGTAAAGAGATGGAAAATAATAGCCAGTATCACTCAGCTCTTACTACGTGCCCATTCAGTAATAAACACTTCATGTGTATTAACTCATTGAATGTCACAATGACCCTACGAGGAATAGACTATCAATATTCCCATCATTAGCCAGGTGCAGTGGCTCACGTCTATAATCCCAGCACTTTGGGAGGCCTAGGCAGGCGGATCACGAGGTCAGGAGATGGAGACCACCCTGGCTAACACGGTGAAACCCTGTCTCTACTAAAAATACAGAAAATTAACCAGGCGTGGTGCCTGGCATAAAAATAGATCTTAAAATAGCTTAATTTAAATTTAATTTATTTTATTCATGGTTCCGTATATTCAGTTTCCCAAAACCTCCCCAGAAGCTGAACAGATGCCAGCATCATGCTTCCTGTAAAGCCTGTTGCACGATGAGCCTGTAGTCCCAGCTACTTGGGAAGCTGAGTCAGGAGAATCCCTTGAACCTGAGAGGCGGAGGTTGCAGTGAGTCAAGATTGCGTCACTGCACTCCAGCCTGGGCAACAGAGCGACACTCCGTCTCAAAAAAAAAAAAAAAAAAAAATCCCTGTCATACAGTTGAGGTAACAGAGGCAGAGAGAGGTTTAGTATTAAGCAGTAGCAAGTGGCAGAGATCATTATGTCCTACTGCCTCTGAAGACTCTGCCCTTAAAGAATTTTTAATCTACCCAGGAAGACAGACAGAGTCTTAAACCTGCTTGTCTAACATATGTCTCTGCTCCTGTCATCTCCCCCACCCACTCCCATGCTAAGGTGCACATTCTAGTCAACTATTCAGGAGCTACTCTAGACAACTAGGTGCACATTCTAGACAGGCATTTGGAAGCTGCCCTGTACAGTGGTTCAGCTGCATTGAAGCTGAGCACACGGGTGACTTACCTCTCCACAATCACCACCTTGCCTTTGCCCTGGATATAGGCGGCAGTGGCCGGTCTGTGGGAAAGCAAGATCTCAAAGAGCCTGCCGCTGAGCTGCACTGCACACAAGCACTGCTGTGTCCCTTGCACGGGGTCTATGTCCATCTTGTATATATGGAAGGCTTGGTGGAAGACGGTCTTCATTACCTATGAGGAGAAAGCAAGAGAGTTGAGAACCTGGCTCTCTGCTTCAGGAAATCCATCATGCAGACTGACAAAAATATTTTCTCAGCATGATTTTAACAAGAACTCAGGAAGCTAACTAAATATCTTACAATTGGTGGTGGAAGGTGGAGGTAATGATTAAACAGTTATTTAAAATTTTGTTTGCAAAGGACTAATAATTTAAAAATGCGTATGGTGCAATCTTTTTTTTTTCTTTTGATACGAAGTCTCGCTCTGTTGCCCATGCTGGAGTGCAGTGGTGCTATCTCGGCTCACTGTAACCTCCACCTCCCCAGTTCAAGCGATTCTCCTGCCTCAGCCTCCAGAGTAGCTGGGATTACAGGTGCCTGCCACCACACCTAGCTAATCTTTGTATTTTTAGTAGAGATGGGATTTCACCATGTTGGCAAGTCTGATCTTGAACTTCTGACCGCAAGTGATCCACTCACCTCAGCCTCCCAAAGTGCTGGGATTATAGGCATGAGCCACCGCGCCCAGCCTATACCTGGATTCTTAATCTGAGATTTGGGGAGAAAAATTACACTTCTATTTTGATTAACCTCAAACTGAAATGTAGCACTTTCTTCCATTGTGGCACCTATGGCTTTGTCAGCAGTAAAAGTCATGGATGTTTTTAAATGACATTACAGTTGTTGCAGAAATCACAAAGTATTGTTTATGCTCATTGTTTCCTGAAATTATGTAAGCTTTTAGACTTGCTTCCAGATCTTGTTTCATGAATTATTAAAGAAGCAGATGTATTCTGTATAATAAATTTTGAAAACATCTTGATAACGGTATTTAATTCTATAAATTTTTTGTCATCCATATGTTTTATTTTATGCATTTAAACATATAATCCTGAGAAGGGGTCTATAGGATTCATCAGACTGCCAAAGTGCAGCATGATGCAAAAGAGGTTGATATTTTACATACATTTTATATAAACAAAATTAAGTTTTTTTCTGACTCTTTCCTACAAAAGCACAATCCTATGAAGTGTGTGCTGCTGTTTCTGTTCTCATTCTAGAGATGACTTGAGACACAGAGAGGTTAAGTAACTTTCCAGAGATCACACAGTAAGCAGCAGAACTTGCCTTTGAAACCAGGCCCCAACTCTTTTTTTTCCCCTCTGCAGGGGGACATGCTAATCTTCTCTGTATCATTTCAGTTTTAGTATATGTGCTGCCAAAGTGAGCACAAGGCCCTAAGTTTTAATCATCATGTTAAGCTGCCTCTTCCAGTGTGGTCCTTGCCCTTAAAAAATTTATAATCTGTGTTTTTGGGTTGGTGAAGCAGGGTATCACACTGTCACACAGGCTGGAGTGCAGTGTCTACTGCAGCCTTGACCTCCCAGACTTGAGTGATCCTCCCACCTCAGCCTCCCAAAGTAGCTGGGATTACAGGTATACACCACCACACTCAACTAATTTTTTTATTTTGGAGAGATGGGGTCTCGCTATGTTGGCCAGGCTGGTCTCAAACTCCTGGGCTCAAGTGATCCTCCTGCCTCAGCCACTCAAAGTGCTGAGATGAGCAGCGTGAACCACCACGCCTGTCTGAAACATTTATCATCTGCTGAAGACGACAGATTTGTTCTATCTACCTCACTGCCTCCCGCACACAATTACACTTCCTTTCCTACTCCCATCCCCAGACAGGTTTCTGAATTTGTTATCCCATTATATAAAAAGTAAAGATAGTTAGATTTTTATTAAATTCAGACAATACAGTCAGAACAACTTAATCTAGCTAAGACTCTTTTTGGCAGACCTTAGATGAAGAAGTCACCTAAATTTTCTTACATATGGATTAACTGGACACAGAATTTTAAAGATTTTGTGGATTATTAGCTAGGGGATGTGCTGCACATGTCCATTAAATGTTTGAGGTGATTGATCTGAGAAATTGGCTCTTGTAGACACTGATAGACATGATTCCAGGAAAGAAAAAAAGTCACCCACACCCAATAAAGAATACATCTCTGTTATATCCACAAGAGGTAAAACAAGAAGAAAAAAATGAATTTAGGGGTAACCTAAAAATGTATTCTACAAGGGATACTGGCCTCAGAGTCTTTAGGAAGAAACAGGCTCCTCTGTTGGCAAATGACAGGGACTTTTGAGATGAAGGGCTTCTGCTGGTCAGCTAAGATTCATACTAGTGCAGACTCTCTGCGATACCTGCTCATAGCTGTTCCCCTGACTCGTTGCAAACAGAGCCCTGAATTTGTCTGGCAGCAATGTGACCTGATGTGGTTTGGATCTGTGTCCCCACCCAAATCTCATGTTGAATGTCATCCCCAATGTTGGAGGTGGGACCTGGTGGGAGGTGATTGGATAATGGGGGCAGATCCTTCATGAATGGTTTAGCATCATCTCCTGGTGCTGGTCTCACGATAGTGAGTAAGTTCTCGCAAGACCTGCTTGTCTAAAAGTGTGTAGAACTCGTCCCGCCCCATCCTTGCTCGTCCTCTGGCCGAATGAAGTGCCCACGCTCCCTTTGCCTTCTGCCATGATTGTAAGTTTCCTGAAGTCTCCCTAGAAGCTGAACAGATGCTAGCATCGTGCTTCCTGTAAAGCCTGTGGAACTATGAGTCAATGAAACCTCTTTGCTTTATAAATTACCCAGTCTCAGGTATTTCTTTATAGCAGTATGAGAATGCACTAATGTGTGCCCTGCCATAGGAATTAATTCACCATTAGTCCAACTCATTCAAGGCAACCCATTCCTCCTGGCCCTAGTCAGGACATGAGCCTCATCCCACAAGGCTCAGCACAAATACAGTTTCCCCTGAAAGCCTTCACAGGCCCTCCAGCACCTTAGCAATGGTTTATTTAGTACCCTATATGTCTCCTTATAGCATTTATCTTTATTTTAGTTGAATAAATTGTTTTAAGTGCATTAGTCATTTAATGTCTGTTTCACTCAACAAAATGTTAGTGACATTAGACAGGGACCCATGTCTTAATAATCACTGTAATCCCCAGTACCTAGTAAAGTGCCTGGCAAATAATAGGTGCTCAGTGAATACTTGCTGAGTGAATGACTGCTTTCTGAAGAGAACTTTGAAATGATGCAGATACTCTATCACCTGGCATGTTCTGCTCTGAGATGCAGGTTAGCAAGCTACAACTAGAAATGGCTTATACAGTTAGGAGAAAAGTATTTCTTATAATCAGAACTCCTGACTTAGAGTGGTTTCAGGGCTAGTTAATTCCAGAACCCTGACTCTTTCCTTTTTTATACACAGGGCCTTGCTCTGTCATTCAGGCCGGACTGCCATGGCATGATCATTGTTCACTGCAACCTCAAACTCCTAGGCTCAAGTGTTCCTCCTGCCTCAGCCTCCCACGTAGCTGGGATGACAGGCGTGCAGCACCATGCCTGGTTAATCCAGGCTCTTTTAATCTTTTCATTCTGCTATTCTCTTTAGGGCATCAGCTGGCTCCATTCATGGGTCCGATATACTGGCCTTGGAAAAGGTAAGAAGATTGTATCTAGGAGCAGAAAAACATTCCTTCCTTGTACCCTTGTTCAAGAATGAAGGAAATTTCCCAGTACACTCCTCATTGGCCAGAATTTTGCAACACACCCATCCTTGATCATTGGCAAGGGTGATGGCATCCTGATGATCACTTTAGACTAAACCAGACTCAGCCTTGAGTCCAGGAAGGGGCCCAGTTTTACCACTGTCCTGGCCCATGAATGCAGTAATGACTGTGTTGGCACAAAAGATGCTGGGTGTGTGTGCATGTGTGTGCCGGTGTGTGTGCTGATGCCGGAGTGAGAAGGGGAGTTTTATAAGCACCCAAGAATGCCTGCCATCCACCCTCACTCTGCATCAATAGGCTAGTAACGTGCAGAAACTCATTAGAAGAAATATTGGCATCCAAATACTGTGTGTAACCATGGAAGAAATGTGCAATTCACCTTAAAAATATTCCTGTTTTTCAGGGTCACTCAGATGGCAATGGAGTGCTGATTAAATCCACTGAAGTCAATAATTCACTGCAAATAAAAAGTAAAAAAAAGGGGCCTCATAGTTACTCACTTTCATTGTAATTCATATATTAATGGCCTTATTTTCAGAAGTTTAAAAGAAGTCAGATTACACAGATTTAGTGACTAATATAAAAACCAAAAGAAGGTGAACATTACAAGATACCAAGTCAAAATATTTACCATATAACAATAATAGGAGGCCAAGGTGGGTGGATCTCTTGAGTCCGAGAGTTTGAGACCAGCCTGGGCAACATGACAAATATCCATCTCTACAAAAAGTATAAAAATTATTCAGGCATGGTGGTTCCCACCTACAGTCTAAGCTACTTGAGAGGCTGAGATGGGAGGATCACTTGAGCCCAGGAGGCAGAGGTTACAGTGAGTCCTGACTGTACCACTGCACTCTAGCCTGGCTGACAGAGTCTCTGTCTTAAACAGAAAAAAGAACTTTTTTGTTCATTACTGATTTAGGAAAGTCAGGGCATTAAGAAATGTGAAAACCTTAGATGGCACTAAAAAGTAAACTTTTTTTTTGTTTATTTTGTTTTTTTGTTTGTGTTTGTTTTGAGACAGAGTTTTGCTCTTGTCGCCTAGGCTGGAATGCAGTGGCATGATCTTGGCTCACTGCAACCTCTGCCTCCCGGATTCAAGCGATTTTCCTGCCTCAGCCTCCTGAGTAGCTGGTACTACAGGCACCCGCCACCATGCCTGGCTAATTTTTGTATTTTTGGTAGAGATGGGGTTTCACCACGTTGGCCAGGCTGGTCTCAAACTCCTGACCTCGGTGATCCACCCGCCTCAGCCTCCCAAAGCGCTGGGATTACAGGTGTGCACCACCGTGCCCAGCTTAAAAGTACCAATTGTTATTTAGAGGGAGGCAATGGTCAGCAGCCCAAGGTAACCGTTTGACCAGTTAGTGTCCTCTTCCAGGTCACATCCCTGGCCCTGCCCTGCCTCTGGGGTAAGGCTGCCCCTCCAGCACTATGCGGTGCGGCATCCCATGGGAGGCCAGTCTTCTCCAAACTTCCCTGTTGGGAAATGGCACCACCATACTCCCAGCTACCAAAGCTGCACAGCCTGCAGGCAAGCTTGACCCTGCTGATTCTGTCCCAAAATGCCTTTTGAATCTAAAGTGTCCAGTCTCTCCATTCCTTCCACCTCATCTCTAGTCCAAGCACCCCATCCAAGCCCTCACTCTCAGCAGCCTCTTGTCAAGTTTCTTCTCCCAGCAGAGAGATCCCATAATTTAGATTATGTCCTGCCTTTCTTAAAACTGCTTACCATTGCGCTTCAGATAAAATACAGACTTTTGGAGTTGGGAGCAGTGGTTCATGCCTGTAATCCTAGTACTTTGGGAAGACCAGGTGGGAGGATCACTGGAGGCTAGGAGCTTGAGACCAAACTGGGCAACAAAGTGAGACTCCATTTCTTTTATTATGTTTTTGTTTGTTTGTTTGTTTGAGATGGAGTCTCACTCTGCTGCCCAGGCTGGAGTGCAGTGGCATGATCTCGGCTCACTGCAACCTCCGCCCCCTGGGTTCAAGTGATTCTCCTGTCTCAGCCTCCTGAGTACCTGAGATTACAGGGGTGCACCACCACACCTGGCCAACTTTTTAATTTTTAGTAGAGACAGGGTTTCACTATGTTGGTCAGTCTGGTCTCGAACTCCTGACCTTGTCATCCGCCCACCTCAGCTTCCCAAAGTGCTGAGATTGCAGGCATGAGACACTGTGCTCAGCCTGAGACTCCATTTCTATAAAAAAATAAAAAAAAATTAGTCAGGTGTGGTGGTGCACATTGTAGTTCCAGCTACTTGAGGGACTTAAGGAAGATTGTATGAGCCCAGGATTTGAGGCTGCAATGAGCTATGATTGTGTCACTGGGCCTGGGCCACAGAGTGAGACCCCAACTCTTAAAAAAAGAAAAGAAAAAGAAAAACCCTTGACTATGGCTTATAAAGCTGTGGTTGATCTGGCCTCTGTGTATGTCTCTGGCTTGGCTTGTGCATTCCCCCTCACTCACTATACTTTATCCCTTGGTGTCTCATCAGTTTCCAGAACACTTCAAGCCATTTCCTATCTTGGGGACTTGGCACCTGTTCCCTCTGCCTGAAAAGCTCTCTTCCTGGTCTTCACATGACTGGATCCTTTTCACAATTCAGATCACAAACTAAACGTTAATTCATCGGAGATGTTTTCCCTAAGCACCTATAACAGTTAGCGTCAGCAAAGTTACGCTGTGGTAACAAACAGCCCCAAATCTTAGGAGGTTATAACTACACAAAGATTTGTTTCCCATTCCTGCTCATGAACCTTGGGTGTTGTCTGGGAGCTTTGGCCCACATTTACTGCCTCTGGAACCCAGCATGGTGGAACAGCTGCTCTTTCAAGTGATGCTGGTTGCTAATTGCCATGGCATAAAGAAAGAGAGCTCTGGAGGGTCTCATAATGGCAATTAAATGAGCTGTTACTTCTATTCACAAAGCATCGGTGAGAACAAGTTTCATAGCCCTACCCAACCACAAGGGGCCGAGGAAGCACAATCCTATGAAGTACCAGAAGGCAGGCAGTTGGAAGTATTCAGGAAACAGCACCATTCACCAGCTCCGCATCCCTCCTGTCATTTCAAATACCTTTGTCACCCTATTTATTTCTTTCATAGGAAAGCACTATGAGAAATATCACTAATAACTTATTCATCATTTGCAGTTTTATTGTCTGTCTCCCCCTCCAGAATTGTATCTCCAAGATGACACTGCTCCTGTCTGTCTTGTTTATCATTATGTCTTCAGTACCCAGCGCAGTGCCTGCCACACACTGGGAGCTCATTGGTTTACTCATTCATTCATACTACCAAATTATTGAACATGTTAGTGTCCTTGAGTTAGCCTCACAAATTGTCACAAATTGGGCAGCTTACAACTAATTTATTTTCTCATAGTTCTGAAAGTCAAAAGTCAGTCTGAAATTAAGGTATCAACAAGGCTACACTCTGCTCCCTCTGAAGGCTGTAGGGGGTGATCTTTCCTTGCCTCTTACAGCCTCTTGTGGCTCAAGGGCCCATGGCCACATCACCCCAATCTCTACTTCCATCTTCAATGGCTTTTCCCTTTCTGTTGCTTAAAAAGATACTTGTCATTAGATTTAAGTCCCACTCAGGTAATCCAGGGTGATAGCACCTCAAGATTCTTAACATAATTATATCTTGAAAGATATTTTTTTCCCGCAAGTAAGATCACATTTATAGGTGCTAGAGCTTAGGATGTGGATGTGTATTTTGGGGAAGCCACCATTCAACTCACTGTAAGCACCTACTATGTGCCACACACCATTCTAAGTGCTTAGATGACCACAGTGAACGATATGAATACAAGTCTCTGACCTTATAGAGCTGAAACGTTAGTGGGCGATTCAGAAAGTAGGCACAATAAACACGGGAAATCTACACTGTGTTGGGAAATGAGCGCTATGGAAAACAATAAGGAAAGAAGGAGAGGTAGCGAGTTTTAGAGAGAGGCTTCTAAATGTAAACACAGGTGGCAAGGGAAGGCATCGATGGGAAGGTGATACTCAAGTCCACCCTGGAGAAAGGGGAGCTCAAAGATGATTCATCACATAAACGACCAAAAGATTGACTCTTGAACTGCGAGCAGCACATTCTTTCTCCTTCTGGTTTTACAGTTGCTATCTTGCTCTGATTAATAAAAAATCGTGAACCTTGAAAAAGCCCCTTCTCCTGTTTCAGGCAAGGTGTTAGGTTATTAAATGAGAGAACACTGTACTGGTCCCTTTAGACTTCACAGCAACCCTGTAAGGACGATGAGCTCCCAAGAACCAAGCTGAGATCTTCTGACGACATCAGTGGTTTTCAAAGCATAGTCTCCTGACCCCACAACATCAGCATCACCGTGGAGCTTGTTAGAAATGCAAGTTTGGGACAGGCACAGTGGCTCACGCCTGTAATCCCCGCTCTTTGGGAGGCCGAGGTGGGAAGATTATTTGAGGCCAGGAGTTCAAGACCAGCCTGGGCAACAAAGTGAGACCTTGTCTCTACTTTAAAAATAAGACAATTAGCTGGGTGTGTTAGCATGTGCCTGTAGTCCCAGCTGCTGGGAGACTGAGGCAAGAGGATGGCTTGAGCCCAGGAGTTCAAGGCTGCAGTTAGCTGTGATTGTACCACTGCACTCCAGCCTGGACAAGAGAGTGAACACTCTCTCTTGAAAAAAAGGTACAATTTTGGGGACCTCGGTCAAGACCTGCTGGAGCCCATTCCTGAAACTCTGCCTCTTTAAATGCCAACTCGTCCCTGTCAGTCTGACCCAAAATTCCCAGTAAGTCTTGGACACTCAATCCAAATCCCACCTCCTTCCCCACCACCTCTAGCCAAGGATCTGAGACGTATTTATCTCAGACAGCTCCCCAAGTAGTAGGCCAAAGCTAGCTTGCCCTAGCCCTGAAGTCTTGAATGGTAGACTGCTCACCAGGTGGAAATAAAGATTTTTAAATTAAGCATCTCCTTAGTAAGAATCTTCCTTAAAATAATAGGCTGCTAGATCCTAGCAACATCCAAAGACCTCATTAGAGAATCACAACACACAGGAAAAAGGTTTCACGTCCCTGCCTTCAGAAGCCATCCACTGCCTTTCTCATTTACTCATCCGCTCATATGAGCTGAGCACCATGCTTATTAAGTTCCAGACACTGTTCAGTCCTGAAGATAGACACTGAACCAAACAGGCACAGTCCCTATGATTTTGGAGTTTGCAGTCCAGAAAAGCAGACAGATAATTCATCAGACAGACAAACACATTACCAGATTGTGAAATGTGCTTTGAAGAGCTGAACAGGGTTCAGAGGTGGAGAACCACCTGAGGATTTTATTTTTTTTTTTTATTATCCAAAGCAGTGGTTGTATTTATGACCTCTTTTTCTATTTTTAATTTTCATGGGTACATAGTAGATGTATGTATTTATGAGATGTTTTGGTACAGGCATGCAGTGTGAAATAAGAACATCATAGAGAATGGGGTATCCATTCCCGCAAGCATTATCCTTTGAGTTACAAACAAGCCAATTACACCCTTTAAGTTATTTTAAAATGGAAGTTACTATGGACTATCATTGCCTTGTTGTGCTATCAAATGGTCAGTCTTATTTATTCTATTTTTTTCATATCCATTAACCATCACCACCGCCATCCTAGCCTCCCACTACTCTTCTTAGCCTCTGGTCATCGACATTTGAGAGGCTTTTTTAGAGCGGGTGGATCGGGAAGGCCCTACTGGTGTCCTGTTTGCTGAAGAAGAACACATGAATGAATGAGTGAACCGTTCTTCACTTTATTCTCACACACATTTCAAGTGGCCTTCTTTTCCCGTTTTTATTTTTCCTTTGTCTGGTTTCCGAGAATCACTTCTCTGAGAAGCACAGGGCAAAGGATGTCCCTACTTCAGCCATAACGGTGTTAACTCAGGCATCCCTCCTTGAACCGGCAGATCAATGACCAGAATTGCATGCGTAGAGGGGAACTCAGCTGCTTTGATGATGCCTGTTAAACATACACACACACACACACACACACACACACACACACACAGAGAGAGAGAGAGAGAGAGAGAGGGAGTGAGAGAGAGAGAGAGACAGATTGAGAGAGACCGAGTGAGTTATTCTGGCATAGAAAACAGAAATGTGGATTCATTTTGACTGAAAAAATTACTTTGCAATAATTTGTTTTATTTTCCTATAACTCCTACTTTTCAATGTGACTTTTAAAAATATATGTTTATATGTATTGGAAAGGGCAACTTTCCCAGCTGATTATCTTAACAGGTGCCCTTGACTCACAGTCAGCAGGAGACAATTCAGCCTTTTTCAGGAAGGATTGCTTTCAAGGTTAGCCTACCTGGGTTATATCCCTGAGTCAATATTTAATCAGCAGCATGGCTGTAGGCAATTTAACCTTCCACTACCTTAGTTTCTTCATCTGTAGAACACTACCACCTGCTAAGCAGGGTAATTGAAATTGCATATGTAAAGTACACCACGGTTCCCTGGGGGTCACATTCATTCTACTGCTCCTAACTCCTTCAGGTGGGCTTTGCACTACCTGGGGCACCAAAGGCCAGAAAAGCAATCAAGGCAGCAAATGGCCACAACTGCAAGCAAAACAAGTCCATTAATCAAAACCCATAGGCCAAGAAAATGACTGTCATCTCCCACTTCCCAGCTTTAGGGTTCCTTCTATGCAGCTCTGACTCTAGGTAGAACTGGCGAGAAAAACCTATTCTATTCTACTCTACTCTATTCTATTTTGAGACAGAGTTTTGCTCTTGTTGCCCAGGCTGGAGTGCAATGGCACATCCCAGCTCACTGCAACCTCCGCCTCCTAAATTCAAGCAATTATCCTGCCTAAGTCTCCCAAGTAGCTGGGGTTAGAGGTGCCCGCCACCATGCCCGGCTAATGCTTTGTCGTTTTGTAGAGACAGGGTTTAACCATGTTGGCCAGGCTGGTCTTGACCTCTTGACCTCAGGTGATCCACCTACCTCGACCTCCCAAAGTGCTGGGATTACAGGCGTGAGCCACCATGTCCGGCCGAGAAAAACTATTCTTGAAAATGCCTTGCTCATTTACCTTGCCTACATCTGCAAAAACAATGAGTCTAGCTTCTTGGGAAACTTGATTCAACCAGTTTTTGTTTTGTATTTTTAAGAGACCAGGTCTGACTCTGTCATCTAGGTTGGAGGGCTGGAGTTGCAGTGGTGTGATTACGGCTACAGCTCCCTGCAGCCTCGACTTGTGGAACTTAAGTGATCCTTCCACTTCTGGAATAACTGGAATTACAGGCAGGAACCACTATGTCCACCTAATTAATTTTTTTTTTTTTTTTTTGAGACAGGGTCTGGAGTTCCAGGCTAGTCTGGAACTCTGGGCCTCAAGCAGTCCTCCCAAGTAACTGGGATTACATGTGTGAACCACCATGCCTGGCTGCAACCAGTTTTAATTACAGCAATGAGTTCCTCACTTTTTCTTGAATAAATCTCCCCCCACCAAATCCCTCTTGGCTCCCCAGGCAAAGCTAACAAGACCGTGTATCACTCCATCTCTAGTTGTGCTGCCTCATTTGCAGGTGGACAATTTTGTTCTCTCTTTTTTTAAACAAAGTCTCACTCTGTTGCCCAGGCTGGAGTGCAGTGGTGTGATCTCGGCTCAATGAAACCTCCGCCTGCCAGGTTCAAGCGGTATCTTCTGTCTCAGGCTCCTGAGTAGCTGAGATTACAGGCATGCGCCACCATGCCTGCCTAATTTTTGTATTTTTCGTAGAGACAAGGCTTCATCATGTTGGCCAGGCTGGTCTCGAACTCCTGACCTCAAGTGATCCGCCCATCTCGGCCTCCCAAAGTGCTAGGATTACAGGAGTGAGTAACTGCCCCTGGCCTAGATGGACTTTTCATTCATACAGTAGGAACATGAGGACGGGCCCCCTCTCCAAGGCAGTTTATCTCACTTGAGCCCTCTGCTGCTGTTGGATGATTTTGAGCTTTATTCTTCATTCATCTTAATCTTCTTTTCTCAAGATTTAAACAATTTGAATTGTGAAAAACCAAAATTACAACAAATTAAGTTTAAAGATCTCAACTGACCTGATGATTGTAGGATAGGGCAACACTTTGTTCCATAAGATAAAGTGTTCCAGTGAGCCAAGCAGAGGAGGCTGGCCTTGGAATACAGAGTAAGGCTGCAGAAAACAGAAACCAAGAACAGAGCCTATACAGAGTGTATTCACTACTTGTCAAAGTTACTTTTTCTTGAAAGGCATGTACAAGAACACAGAACAATAGAAAAATTGAAGATTTAAACTGGCCTGTTTGGGAAATTGGCTATTTTTCCTTCTCTGGATTTCTAGGAAGGTCAGACAAAAACTTAGTTTAGGTTTGGTGACATGTAACTTTAACATGAGTGACTCCATTTTGATTTGTAATCAGTTCCGTTGGGACCTAGTGCAGGAGCTTAGTCCAAAACAATGGCCTCTTATAATTTTTATCTAATAAAAGTCTCCTCCATATTATTGTAACAGAATGCAGGTCCAGGTGCTCGCCATTTGCAGAGTTCAATTAACAAGAGCAAGCTTGTGGTACTTTCTGGTAGAAAGTGACTTTATTAACCAAAACGATTGAATGGGAAGCAGCTGGATTCCTATCCAAAGTAACTGCTTCAGTTGTGGTTGAGGGGGAACCGAGGAGGTGGAGGTTGTAGTGAGCCAAGATCGCACCACTGCACTCCAGCCTGGGTGAAAGAGTGAGACTCCATTTCAACAAAAAATAAAATAAAATAAAATGAAAGAATTATGAAGATTGTCTAGAAATGTGGTTGATGCTTTGTAGTATGATGCCAAGTGTTAAAAAATGGACACAAAAGACAGTAAAATAATTATAATCATGTAAAATATTTATATATTTGAATAAGAACTAAAGATAAAATAAAATGTATGTTAGTGTGGGGAATTAAAGATAATTTCCTCCTTTTCTTTTTTCCTCCCAATATATTTTATTCTTAATAATTTTTGTCTAAATAAACAATAAGCTCAGAAGAATAATCCAACATGCATTTGAGCCATTTCGTCTGGAATCTTAGTAATGCTGCATGTTCATTAAGGACATCCCTGACTTAATGCTCAAAGGGTATAAAAGACAGCCTCCAATGTGTCCTCCAGTGACCCTATCCCTGGTATTCATGCCCTTGAAATCCTGTCTTCTTGCATGTGGGCTGGAATGACTGACATTCTTCTTATGTGAAGAACATGGAGAAGAAATGGGATAGCACATCCAAGATTAGGTCATAAGAAGTCTGTGGCAGCTACTCGGGAGGCTGAGGCAGGAGAATTGCTTGTACTGAGGAGGTGGAGCTTGCAGTGAGCCAAGACCATGCCATCGAACTCAAGCCTGGGCTACAAGAGCAAAATTCCGTCTCAAAAAAAAAAAAAAAAAAAAAAGGCTGTGCCTTCAATCTTGGGTGCTCCACCTCTCTGGCTCTTTGCTCACTTCCTCTGAAAAAAGTCAGGTGTCACACTGTGAGCTGTCCTATAGAGAGGCCCATGTAGCAAGGAACTTGTCTTCTGCCAAGAGCCACATGAGTGAGCTTGGAAACTGACTCACACCCTGCACATTCATGTACACAAGGACTCCAGTTAAGTCTTGAGATGACTACAGCCCTTGCTAACACCTTAATTGCCACCTTGTGAGAGGCCCAGAGACAGAAGCAGTTTTTTTCTCATGTACTAAGCACATACAACTTTAATCAACTCCCTGAAAAATGTGGCAAATGCACAAGTGAAAAAAATCCAGTTGACACAAGACTCACTAATATCAGCTGCTTTTATATACAGCTGTATACACTCAAAAAAGCTATCCTATATGCATATATAAAAGTTGTTTACATAAGTCTGTACAGAAGGGTAATGAAAAGGCAAAGAAAACTGTGACATCATAAATGCTGTTTTAAGCTACTAATTTGTGGGGGCCATTTGTTACACAACAATCGATAACACATGGAAATTTATATTCAAATCTCTGGAAGTTTGTCTTTAAAGAGGACACGACAATTTACTTGATTTACCAATATTATGCCTATAAACACTTTTAATATCTCTGGGTTGAGAGTTACAGAACTGCTTTTTAGAAACAAATAAACAAATAAAAACAAGAAGTTGGAGTGCATCAAAGAAGGGATTATTAGCTAAACGATTCGGGCGACCCCTAGGAGTTGAAAAAAGCAAGGAAGGCTGGGTACAGTGGCTCATGCCTATAATCCCAGCACTTTGGAGGCTGAGGTTGGCAGTTCACCTGAGGTCAGCAGTTTGAGACCAGCCTTGCCAACATGGTGAAACCCTGTCTGTGCTAAAAATACCAAAATTAGGCATGGTGGCACACACCTATAATCCCAGCTATTTGGGAGGCTAAGGCATAAGAATTGCTTGAATCCAGGAGGTGGAGGTTACAGTGAGCCAAGATGGAGCCACTGTACCCCAGCCTGACAGAGTGAGACTCTGTCTCAAAAATAAGAAGAGAAGAAAAAGGCAAGGAAACAAATTCTCCCCTCAGAATTTCAGAAGGAACCAACAGTTTCCTTATGCATAAAATGAGGTTATTAACAGTGTCTGCCTCCCAGGGTTGATGTGAGGACAACCAGTCAATATGCATGTAGTTCATAGATGGGTCCTGCACGAGCTCTGAGGACGTGAACTCCATTCCAGGCCTTTTTCTAGTCATCGGGCTATAGCCTTTCTCCATCAGTGTCCCACAGGAAAAATTAGCCCTCCATAAAATTATTGCAGTGACTATTTTCTCATTCCTCCCAAGGATGGCACAGTGATGGTACCCTAGACATGTAGGGAAGTTAATTCATTTCATACTTAAGGGTGTAAGAGTTAAAGAGGAAAGAAACACGACAAGTGGCTTAACAGTCAAAGACAGGTTTACTCTCCAAAACTAGAGAACTCTCCAAGGCACCCTCAGCAGGAATTAGCCAGAAAGAACACGCCACCCCTCGTCCTCTTTTTAACTATGGGGACTGGATTGACGGAGCAGGAGCATCGCCATTTTGGACCAACACCGCCATTTTTAAGTTTCTCTTGATTTAAAAAAAAAAAAAGCCTCAATCTAGCTCCAAAACATCAGCCTAAAGGCTAATGTTAGCATAACCAGAAACATTCCAGCCCTAAGATAAACCAACCTCCAACCAGAAACATGCCAGCCCTGAGACAGCCTTCCCTCTGACCAACGCTGTCATCAACTTTCCCTCACACAGAAACATGCTGAACCTACGATAAGCTCCCCGCTTCCTAAACCCTTAAATATCTTTAGTCTGTCAAAGGGAATGCTCCTGACCGAAACTGGCCAGAAGCCCCGTTTATTTTGGAGAATAAACCTGTGAAGCCGCTTCGCGTGCTTCTTTCCTCTTCCTCTAAGTCTTACAAGGGGTATACAGGTTCATTCTCTCGCGAAACCATTTGAGAAGGGTTGGAGAGAAGACCTGGAGACGAACAACGTGCCCTGTTCTAATTCGCTGGCAGTTAAAGAGGTACAGGTGGAATATTTCTAATCGGAAATGCTTGGGACCAGAAGGGTTTCAGTTTTTGTCTTTTCATTTTTTTCTTTTTTCGATTTTGGAATATTTGCACATATTTAATGAGATATCATGGGAATAGGACCCAAGTCTAAACATGAAATTTATTTATGTCTCATATACACTTTATACACATAGCCTGAAGCTAATTTTATAAAATATTTTAAATAATTTTGTGCATGAAATGTATGATTCATCATAGGAGGTCAGCTATGGAATTTTTCACTTATGGCGTCATGTTGGCACTCAAAAATGTTTTAAAGTTTGAAGTATTTTGGATGTAGGGATGCTCAACCTGGAACATAACTGAATAGTTCGATTAAAAAAAAAAAATGAAGTCCAGGTGAGGTGGCTCATGCCTGTAATCTCAGCACTTTGGGAGGTCAAAGTAAGAGAAACACTCGTGCCCAGGAGTTTGAGTCCAACCTGGGCAACATAATGAGACCTCTAGGTCTATTAAAAGAAAAAAAAAAAAAGATTTCCAAATTGCTGGGGCCCCAGAGCTCGTGGAGTTGGGGCGATGGAGCGGATTCCAGATTCTAGGCTGCACCCCACTCTGAATGAATCAATCTCCAAGGGAGGGGTCTGATACATTTCTCTAAGTCTTACAAGGGGTACAGGGGTTCATTCTCTCGCGAAACCATTTGAGAAGGGTTGGATAGAAGACCTGGAGACGAATGAGGTGCCCTGCTCTAATGCGTTCACAGTTAAAGAGGTACAGGTGGAGTATCACTTTTACCGTAAGATGCTTAACTGAAATCAGCTGGGGCTAAAGGACACCCTTTTCCCCCCAGCCCCAAGGCCTAGGGTATATAAAGGGTAATCCAAAGGGTGTTGTTTCGTACTGCTTTGATTTAAAAAAGAGGGAGTTGAGGGTCTGTTTAAGGGAATGTACTACAGATAGGAGCTGTATTTTGCTTTGAAATTGTTTCTGAAAATCCTGACTTCAGAGTGTTTAGAAAGAATATTAAAAATGCTTAGAAAGCGAGAATGTAAAACTACGAACTAGGACAAACAACTATAGTAAGTTCTAACTGGAGAAGACATGCAAATTTACAGTAGGGTCAATAAGAGCAAAGGGAATTGAGGAGAGTAGAAAATACTTGTTTTTTTTTGCTTCTTTGACTTATCTTTTGGTTGGTTGTAAATAGGAAAACTTGAATCTGTCTGCCCCACTCACTTTGTCTGCGTGTGCACCTTTAGCTTAGAAGGAAAAGAACGTGCCAAAATTTCCTGCCTTAGAATAGAAATAGTCACTTTAAAAGATTATTAAGACAATTAACTCAAACCTAGTAAGAGGTAGACAATGCAGTGTTCATCTTATCTCTCACTTCTGTACTTGTTTTCCTGAAGTTTAAAAATTGCCTAAACTTAAAAAGCTGTGCCAGCTACACAGATACTGAGCAGTAAGAAATTACATACTAGCATTGTCGGAGGAGAAGAGGATATTCCAGGAGAGCTCCAGTAAACGTCAAGCAAGCTCATTCCCAATGTGAGGCCGTGGAAGATTAGAGCAGAAGGAGTCTTACTTGAAATGGTTTCTGTGATACTGGTTTTTTTCAAGAAGCATACTTATTCTTTTCAGTGTGGTCATGAACCAGCAGGATTTGTATCACCTGGGCAGCTAGTTAGTAAGACACTTTTTAAATTAGCTGGGCCTGGTGGTGCATGCTGGTAGTTTCAGCTGCTTGAGAAGCTGAGATGGGATGATTGCTTGAACCTGGGAGGTTGAGGCTGTCGTGAACCAAGATTGTCCATTATGGAGTTACCTTTGTTTTTTTTCTCTTTGTTGACAAAGGTTCTTTCTTTGATCAAACTTTAATCGGGCTTCTCTAAACCCTTTCCACCTAGGCCCTGACTTTTGGGCTTTTGTTTTCATCTCTGTGTTATCCAATTTGGGCAGGAATCTTGCTAAGTCAGTTTGCCAGAATCCCCCATCCTGGAATTTGATCTGGTCTTTGCTCCTTCATGGTCCGTAGGTGATACTTACTCGGCTTTCAGCAAGAATTGTGTTAGGTTTATGCAGAATATGCTTACCCTGAATTTTTTTTTTTTTTTTTTTTTTTGAGATGGAGTCTCGCTTTATTGCCTATGCTGGCGTGCAGTGGTGCGATCTCGGCTCACTGCAACCTCCGCTTCCCGGGTTTATGCAATGCTTATGCCTCAGCTTCTCCAATAGCTGGGATTACAGGTGTGTGATATTACGCCTGGCTAACTTTTCTATTTTTAGTAGAGAGGGTTTTGCCATGTTGGCCAGGCTGGTCTCGAGTTCCTGACCTCAAGTAATCTGCTCACCTCCACCTCCCAAAGTGCTGGTATTACAGGGTGAGCCATTGTGCCCAGCTGACCCTAGGTGTTTTCTGTTAGTAATTTCTCATCCTCTGACTCCCTCACTCTTGGGGAGTCGAGGGATAGATCCTTGACTATAAATCCCCACTTTTTTTGTTGTATTAGGAGTTGAGCTCAGTCTACTGCAAAACACCACTGGAGTGGTTCCTATACCTATTGCAGTGGGTCCTATATAAAGTCTTTCTTGTTCTTTAACGAGTGTCATAAGGAATTTTTTTTCTTTAACACAGCTTAGCTTTTAAAAGGAAGTCACTGCATGGTCCATACTTGGGTGTGCAGTTGTGTGACTGAGAGTGAAATAGGCACATATACTACTTGGAATTAGTCTAGATATTAAATATACTTTTATTTCTCTTACAACTCCTTCAACATCATAGTGGATTGTTTTTTGAATGAAAGATTAAGAAAATGTTATTGGAGTTAGTAGCATTTTCTTTCACGTATTTCTCGTAAACCGCAGTATATAAGGGACTTTTTTGAACTGGGGAAGCCTTATGAGGCTATAAGCCTTCATGGGCAGAAACCACGCTTAGCTGCCTTTGTGTGATAGGGTTGGGCAAATCTGAAAATACGGAATGTGTCATTTTACTAGTTTTTTTTTGGCATTTCATCCCAAGTTTGATACTCAATTTCCTAGTTTCAATATTCTTATAAAACGTAACAGTTATGTAATAGTATATAATCTTATAATTATGTAAGATACTACCACAGGAGAAACTGAAGGTTACAAAAAGAGTTGCAATCAGAAAATGTAAAAAAGCTCCTTGGTGTGGGGCGGGGGGGTGATAATGGGGGGGAAAAGTTTGAGAAACATTGCTCCTAGATGATGGATAACATGGGAGGGGGGCCACTAGGAGAGTTTCAGTAAAATAGATGGCTAAGACTGAGGTGTTCAAGAACATCAGATCTAGTCCTGTTAGCCTGTTTGAGAGATGAGAAAACATACAGAAAGATGTTGACGTTTCCATTCAGCAAATCTGTGGCAGGCCCAGCACAAGAGGTGGGAGTTTGAGACCAAGGACTAGACTCCTTCCAATTTACTCTTCAGCTGCAATCAAGGATACACCAAATGACTGACCATGGTTCCCTGGTATTGTGATTGTTTAATCTTCACAACATTCTCTAGAAGTACATAAAGCACAGCCTGAGTTGGCAAAATGGAGAGACAGAAGCCATCCCTACTGGGAGCGTGTGACCGACTTCTGAGGGACCGAAGTGGTTCGTTCTTTAAGGCCATGATTTAGCTGAGCTAAGAATTCCTTAAACTGCTGAGGTTTTTTTTTTTTTTTTTTGTATTTTGTTTTGTTTGAGATGGCGTTTCACTCTTGTCATCCAGGCTGGAGTGCAATGGATACAATCTCGGCTCACCACAACCTCCTCCTCCCAGGTTTAAACGATTCTCCTGCCTCGCCCTCCCTAGTAGCTGGGATTACAGGCAGGTGTCACCACGCCTGGCTAATTTTGTATCTTTAGTAGAGACAGGGTTTGTCCATATGGGTCAGGCTGGTCTCGAACTCCCAAGCTCAGGTGATCTGCCCGCCTCGGCCTCCCAAAGTGCTGGGATTACAGGCATGTGAGCCACCGTGCCCAGCCTACTGAGTAGTTCTGGACCAAAAGAACTTCTGTGCTTTGGGAGGCTGAGACCAGAGGACTGTTTGAGGTCAGAAGTTCAAGGCCAGCCTGGGCAAGAAAGTGAGACCCATCTTTATAAAAAGTCTTCTGAAAAAGCTTGAGACATGTGCTGCCTTGCTTTAGGATACATTTTTTATAGAAGTACTCAAAAGAGCAATTTTTGTACTCTGAAATTACACAAAACAGAATTTTAAAATGTAGTTATCTTTGATGGAAAACTATTACATTGATACAATTACCAATGATCTTGAAGTTCTGAGTGTATGCATTTATAGGATCTTTACCAAAGTGAGGACGTTTATTAAGAAGAAACAATTGTGGCTAGATGTAGTAGCTCATGTCTGTAATCCCAGCTCTTTGGGAGACCGAGGTGGGTCGGTCACCTGAGGTCGGGAGTTCAAGACCAGGCTGTCCAACATGGAGACATACTAAATACAAAATTAGCTGGGGCATGGTGGTGCATGCCTGTATTCGCAGCTACTCGGGAGGCTGAGGCAGGAGAATTGTTTGAACCTGGGAGGCAGAGATTGTGGTGAAAGAGATCGCACCGTTGCACTCCAGCCTGGGCAACAGCGCAAAACTCTGAATTATCAAAAACAATTGTTATATTAGAACTGCTTTACTAAAAAACCCAAATGGTCAGTGACTAAGAAAAGGTTTTTTACTAGCCGGGCGAGGTGGCGGGCGCCTATAGTCCCAGCTACTCGGGAGGCTGAGGCAGGAGAATGGCGTGAACCCGGGAGGCGGAGCTTGCAGTGAGCTGAGATCCGGCCACTCCACTCCAGCCCCGGCGACAGAGTGAGACTCCGTCTCAAAAAAAAAAAAAAAAAAAAAAAATTTTGTCTATGTATAAACCATGCAATAGAGCAAGCACATATATATAAGAGCAAAGGGAGAAAAATAGAATCCACGAAATACATAGAATTTTAACTGAGCCAGTACTTTGACATTCCGCATGGATCATTAAATACCAGTGAAGGAAAAGCCCCAGATCTACCTGAATAATAAAGAGAAGGAAATGCAGTCATCTGGGCTTCCAAGTAGACCCAAGTTTGGCGATCCAAGGTTTGTAGGTCAAATCTGCCCACTCCCTGCTTTACTAAAGCTTTGTTGGAACAGAACTCAGTTACTTGCTTACGTATTATCTATGACTGTTTTAGCCCTGCAACTCTCTTGGAAGGAGGTAGCCTCTACTGCTTAAGAATGGAATACAATCAGACCTTTTCTGATTTGAGGATTTTAAAAGGAAAAGCTAGCTGGGCACAGTGGCTCATGCCTATAATCCCAGCACTTTGGGAGGCTGAGACAGGTGGATCACGAGGTCAGGAGTTGAAGATCAGCCTGGCTAAGATGGTGAAACCCGGTCTCTACTAAAAACACAAAAACTAGCCGGGAGTGGTGGCAGGTACCTGTAGTCCCAGCTACTCAGGAGACTGAGGCAGAGAATTGCTTGAACCTGGGAGGCGGAGGTTGCAGTGAGCTGAGATCGTACCACTGTACTCCAGCCTGGGTGACAGAGTGAGACTTTCAGAAAAAGAAAAAGTGCACAATTCCTTTGTGTGGATCTGAGAGGAGAGGGCTGGGTTCTGACCTGGAGCTGGGCACTAGAACCAGGTAGGTTTCCCAGGACTGGGTGGCATCTTGGTTGGCGATACTGAATGGGGAGTGAAAGAATTGCACCAAGTATTACAAGTCCAGGTGTCCCCAGAGAAGCTAAGTGCTGAAAAGGGTGGGTCTGCCTTCTTTGGAGGAGCCCATGCTGGCATCTGCCCAGGTTTGCCTAGTCCCTGTGGCAGCTAAGTTCCTTCAGTCTGGCTGCCTGCATCTGTGTATATTATGGGCCAGCAAGAAGCAGGGGGAGAATATGCTCACACCCTATTCTCCCTCTGCTCAGGGCTATATCAGTTTAGTGAATCGCTTTTTATTCCAGAAGTAAGAGACATTTTCTTCCTATAAAATGAATAACGTTCAGAGGACTCAGCTTTATGTGGTGTAAAACACATGCAAGCTTTAATGCTGATCCTCCTCAGACCCAGCAGGGAAGATGGAGAAGATGCCTGGCCAAAGATGAGAGTCGAGGCCCTTATCGCTGCAGAGAGAATGCTACACACAACACAGGTAGATGAGAAAGGGCTGAACTGCTGTGACAGCTTGCACATGTCTCTGAAATGTTTCAGACATCATTGATGTCTGAAATGATCAATGGGGCGCCAAACGATTCAATTCAGTTCTGGTACTAACCATCCAGATGTAGTGCAGACTACACAGGTTAAGGGCTAAGTCCCATAAGTATGCCCCACTTAGACACTAGCTGCAAAATGGGGTGCCCAAGCTACCCACACTTGTGCCCAGGCAGTTACAAATTTGGGGGGTTTCCATGACCTTCCCCTCCCCCAGGTCATGAATCTCAAAACTGAGGAAAATATTTACATTTGTTTATGATAAGGATATTAATTCAGGAACAGCTAGTGGGAGGAGATGTACAGGACAAGGCATGGAGGTGGGAAGATGTGGAGTTTTCATGTTCTCTCCATGTGCTTTACCATCTCAATGTGTTCACTCACATGGAAGCTCTCCCAGTTTCTTTTGAGACAAAGTCTTGTTCATCACCTAGGCTGGAGCGCAATGGTTTGAGATCTTGGCTCACTGTAGCCTCGAGCTACTGGCCTGAAGCCATCCTCCTGCCTTGGCCTCCCAAAGTGCTGAGATTACAGGTGTGAGCCACCACACTCAGCCCAAATCTCAATGTTTAGGCATTTTAAATAGAGGTTTTAGTATCTAGGTGGAACTGATTTAAATTATTGGCCATAGATTAAGCAGACTCGATCTTTGGTCCTTCTCTCTTCCCCAGAGGGATCGGTACTTCATGAGTTGTGAGTCTGTGAGAGCCTCAACTCTTATCACAATGCCATACATTCAGGGTCGGGCTGCCCAGGCATAAGTAACCCATTTATCCTTTACAGACATCCTGCTAAAGACCAATGACACCCAAACATTTCAAAAATAGCATTGGTCCCTGAACTAAAAATCCCATATTCGGTTGATTTTTATGTTGATGGTCTATAGGCTTTAGCTCCCTTAGGGGGCTGTCTGGAGACCAAATAAAATCTAGTTTCTATAGTGGTCATGTTTAAGGCGATGGAGACTCCCAAAGACAGTTGTCTCAAGGACTTCTGTCAAGACAAATATGGAAGCCAGACTGACAAACCCTCATTTTCTTTGGACTATGTAAACGTCTGTGGTTTCTAGATGGTTTGCGAGGCTGAAAACGTGACACTTCAATGAAAAGTTTGGCTCTCTTTTGTCTGGCTTGTGAGTGGCTAATATATAGGTCATCGCTGGACAACTCCGGTTTTCGCCTAATGTGTGTGAGATGACGGATCGGTTTCTAGAAGACAGAGGATAATGGATTCTTTGATCGATTTCATTTGAAATGATCAATGTTTTGTCCAAAGCCGGAGCACTTCTGGGTTAGTGCCAAGGCATGTTCATTGCATTACACAAATTAGAGAAGTTGTAGTCCCTCACACTTCCTATGCTGACGATTCAGCCTGTCAAGGTGCCATTGTGCAGTCAGGTGGGAGGGTCACCTTGGCCATATATCCTGGAAGCCACCTGGCTGAGAGCTCTGTAAACAGGTTTCCAGAGGCAGAAATGACTGATCATTATGAGCTACTTACTCAACCTTCATGCTTAGAATGGATTGGATGAATAAAATGGAATAGGAAATAACCTCTGGTAGGCATAGTGGCTCACACCCATAATCCCAGCACTTTGGGAGGCTGAGGCAGGAGGACCACCTTAGGGATTAGAGGCCAGCCTGGGCAATATAGCAAGACCTAACCACTATAAATAAAAATTAGGTAGGTGCGGTGTACACCTGTGGTCCCAGCTACTCTGAAGGCCAAGGTGGGAGGATCCTTGAGCCTGGATGGTCAAGTCTGCAGCGTGTTGATAAAGTGAGACTCTGTCTCAAAATTATAAGATGGACAGCATGGCAAGCATATAAATCTTGGTACTCTGGGAGTTTGGATCTACCTTAGAATGACACAGGTGAGTCTCCATAAACCAATGCAATTGAACCATTTGCACCTGTTTTACCAGAAGTCCATAATGAGCTGAGGAATGTCTCACAGCTACAAGGTTTCGACTGAGAGCTTTAAATGGATAAACATAGGGGATTATAAACTGGAGTTTACAAGGCCCCTAAAACTACTGTGAAGTAGTTTGCATATGTGCCTATGTGTGTGCCTTATGGAGGAGAGCGCAAGCTTCCCTGATGGACTTTCTATTATAATTCAACCAAATAGAGAATTCGTATAAAAAGCTCCCTTTTTTCACTCATCTCCACTTCTTGATTTCTTTCTGATTTTCAGTGGTCCTGGGTTGATACATAACATCAGTCAGGGGACTCTCTGTTGCTATGCGTGGATAGCAAAATGAAAAATCCTGATCCAGGTCGTCGTCGTGGCACCAGTGGGAGTGAGGCCTGGGGCTCAGGGTGGAAGGCACAGGCATTGTGAGTTGGGTGGGGGCCACAGAACTGACAAAGGCATTTCAGCTCCCCTCCCCCATGCCTGGGAACCTTAGAACTGAGCCCACTTAGCCAGTGTCAACATGACCAAGGCTGTTAGCAAGGGCAGGAGCCTCTGACAAGCAGGAGACAATGAACTGGACCTGAGCCTGGACAACCTGAATGAAGGTCCTCAAGTAGCTGGCTGCCCTTCCAAAGGCCCCCATGCTGGATCTGTTCTGCAAGAAATCTGAGGCTCTACTGTTGAATTTGCGTGGCCTCACATGCCTGGTAAGGCTAGATTAAGAACAAGCTGCAGGCGGTGGGAGGATCGCTTACGGCGAGGAGTTGGAGACAGCCTGGGCAACACAAATGACACCCTGTCTCTACCGCGCCCCCCCGCCCCCTCCCCAAAAGGCTGGACGTGGTATGCACCTGTGGTCCCAGCTACTTGGGAGGCTAAGCAGGAGGATGGCTTGAGCCTAGGAGGTCCAGGCTGCAGTAAGCCGTGATTGCAGCACTGCACTTAAGCCTGGATGACAGACTGTCTTGATGGCAGGGCACAGAGGGGAGAAGAAAAAATGGGCTGTAACAGTTGTCCACAGACATGAGCAATCTAGTCAACCTCCAGCACCTGTTTCTCCTCAGCATGCTGGTCGCCCTGCGTGTCTGCTTTGCTTAGCTCAAGAACCTGAAGTGTCTGGAATTGTAAGGTAACTCCCTGGATCCCGTCCTGGTCAAGGTGGCAGGTGATTGCTTGGACAAGAGGCAATGTAAGCAGCACGCATGTGAGGTGTCACAAGAAGTCAAGGCCGTGCAGGTGGGTTTAGAAGCAGGAGAGGCAGAGAAACCTGAGGCCAAGCAGCGAGCTAAGGAACCTCAGGAGGGGGAAAATGTACCTTCAAAGCAGTGAAGTGGATCAGGAGAAGAAACTAAAGAAGGAAACAAACCAGACCCCAAAATCGAAGTCCCACTCCTACTGCCAGAAGCCACCACCCAGGATTCGAACAAGGTCCTGGCTTTGCTGAAGCTACTGTCTTGTGTGGCGAGTGGGCTGCTTGCTTATGGGTGACAGAACTGCAGCCTCTCTGCCAGTGTGAATGCCATCTATGACAATGCAGTTCCATGGTCTATGTCACCATGAGATCTTCCAGTGGGGTCTTCCAGACCAACTCGGCAGTGAGCTTGTCCCCAGCACTGCTGCCTGCCAGCCTGGGAGTTTGGATTCCTACGGAATTGGGTTCTGCTGGACACAACTTTTTTTTTTTTTTTTTTTTTTTGAGACGGAGTCTTGCTCTGTCATCCAGTCTGGAGTGCAGTGGCGCCATCTCGGCTCACTGCAAGCTCCGCCTCCCGGGTTCCCGCCATTCTCCTGCCTCAGTCTCCCGAGTAGCTGGGACTACAGGTGCCCACCACCTCGCCCAGCTAGTTTTTTTGTATTTTTAGTAGAGACAGGGTTTCACCGTGTTAGCCAGGATGGTCTCGATCTTCTGACCTCGTGATCCGCCCGTCTCGGCCTCCCAAAGTGCTGGGATTACAGGCTTGAGCCACCGCGCCCGGCCTGGACACAACTTTTATGTAGCATTAGACCTACCCATCATCACCAAATGACTGCTGATTGGCACTTGAGACTTTTTCTCCTTGTAGGAATTATTTCTTAGGGTTACCTGTTTTGGAATTAGGAGAAATGGGAATCGGGGTGTCAGTCACCTGCATGCCTAAAGGAATAGGCTTGGGCATAGGGGGAGAAAAAACAGCCTTTTCTAGTTATGCAAAGTTGTGTAAAGGCATGGGCCATTTCTACTAAATGGCCAGCTGTCACTACGCATGTACTTTTTTTGAGAAAGGGTCTCTGTCACTGAGGCTAGAGTGCAGTGGCACAATCAAAGCTTACTCTGCAGCTCTCACCTTCTGGGCTCAAGTGATCCTCCTACCTCAGCCTCCCTAGTAGCTGGGACCACAGGCATGTGCCACTACACCCAGTTGATTTTTAAATTTTTTGTAAAGACAGGGTCTCCCTGTGTTGCCCACACTGGTCTCAAACTCCTGACCTCAGGTGATCTGCCTGCCTCACCCACCGTGCCCAGCCTAAGAGGAAGTGTTATCAGGGGACCTGCAGAAAACTCAGTAAAACTAGCCTAAATGGTTGTGGGGATGGGGAGGGATGTACCATTTCCTTTCAGGACCTCAGAGATTTAAGCCTTTTTGTGGCCATATAAAATGTCTGGCTATGTAAAGGACTTCGCGACCATCCAGTCCAATATAATAATTGCAGTCAGAAAAACTGAGGCCTTCCATGACTTACCTGTGTTCTCCCAGCTAGTTTGAGGCAAAACTGGATTTTTACTGTGGTATTTGTTTTCCTTTACATTATCTTGCCTCCTTTATAATGTCCTGAGAGAATAAAACTCTCACCAGAACTATGTCTCAGCCAAAGTATAGAATCATTCGTGGCAGACAGATTAATTACTCAGATAGAAATCTCATACCATCAGGTCTTTGGCAGCTCCCATAGAGTTCTGCTCCAACTTTTGTGTCTTCCTTAAAGTAGCAACACTCTAGGCTCCTTGCTTCGATTTTAGAGCATTAACTCCCTAATTGCTAGTGGCAGATCTCTGCAAAGCTACATTGTGTATAACGGCTCTATTGGTACATGATGTGACTAAGTACCTCAAAAGTAACCTGCTTTTGCAGGTCTTTAAGGATCAGGTTCCTAAGATGCTGAGGTTTAGAATGAATTCCAGATCACAACAGAGGGGAATGGATGGAAACAAGAAATGAAGGGAAACAAGTAGCATCGTGTAGCTGAAAAGCAGTGCATCCACCAGGACTAGTACTGATAAGGATGGCACTGTCCCTTCTCTTGTAGATTCAGCGTTTTTGCCTCCTTTGCTTCATGTTTTCACAACTGGATGGGGAGGGATCAGAAACAACTATGTAGTGGTGCTCATTCACTGAAAACTCCCCATTGCAAGCTCCTTGCCTCTGCCTGTGGGGAGAAAACCTGTTACAGCTCAGAGCTGAAGAGGGCAGGGTCTAGCCTTTTAGCTCTAGTGGCCCATTTGGATAGGACTGTCACTCATGACTGTCCTGATACTGGAAGGAAAGGGCTTTGTTAATCTTCTCCTTCAAGGATAGCTCTGCTGCATAGGCCCACACCCTGCTCAGAGTCGCTTGCACTTTCCTTTAGTTTTCCTCCAAGCTCCAGAGCCATTGGTACAAATGGCTTATTGAAACTAAATATGTCAGATTAAGACATACGGAAGTTACCATAATCATCACATACTGTTCCTTGGTTAGCTGAGGCAGCTCAGTGGCTGAGTCTAGTTAAGCCAACCCACAGGTTCATTCACGACTTCAAAATTAGATGCCGATTCTTTTGGATTTCTACAATTATTAAATACATGTGTGAGGTGGGGAAAAACATCCACATCCATAATACGACCATGCGTCTAGCTATTGGATGACACCTTGGTAATACATCGTCTCTGTTCATCTGAGAGGGGGGCATTATGCTGAGAATCTTTTTCCTTGTCTTAAGATAGCTGTTTTGACCCACCTTGCAAATATTTAATGTATTATACTAGGCTGTGTGTGAGATCTCTGGGGTATACAAAAAATAAAAGTAATCCGTAACCTCAGTGGGCCTACAGTCCTTCTGAGGCATATAAATAGAAAGCAGGCCAGGTGCACTAGCTCACGGCTGTAATCTCAGAATTTTGGGATGCCAAGACGGGCAGATCACCTGAGGTCAGGAGTTAGAGACCAGCCTGGTCAGCAGGGTGAACCCCCCATCTCTACTAATAAATTTTAAAAATTAGCTGGGTGTGATGGTGGGCACCTGTAATCCGAGCTACTCAGGAGGCTGAGGCAGGAGAATCAATTAAACCAGGGAGGCAGAACTTGCAGTGGGCCGAGATCGAGCCACTGCACTCCAACCTGGGTGACAGAGTGAGACTCCATCTCAATAAAAAAGAAAGCAAACACTGAGTTTTCTTTGTGCCAGGCTCCTATAATCATACGTATCCCTATTCACCAATCAGTAGTCTGAGGTTAAGATTGTGCATCTCCATCGACATTTTTTTGAAATCAACACTAAAGCTTATATTTGATCACATAGAAAATAACTGGTGAAGGCAGGGAGTGGGAACAACACACACTGGGGCCTGTCGGGGCTTGGAGCAAAGGGGAGCATCAGGTTAAATAGCTAATGCATGTGGGGCGTAATACCTTAGGTGATTGGTTGACAGGTGCAGCAAACCACCATGGCACACGTTTACCTCTGTAATAAACCTGTACATCCTGCACATGTATCCCAGAACTTTAAAATATATAATGAAGTGGTAAAGCGTACTTAATACATGCCGTGGATGTGTTTGTTCTTGTTCATACAGTGAGGTTCTTCATTCCTCTTAAGGAATTCTCAGTAAACCCTGAAAGTCCTTTTAACTTTAAAGGTGAGATAGCAGGACTGTTTCCATCCCAGGGGAAGAAGTATCAGAGGAGGATGAGAAAGGGAGCTGAGCAAGGACCTTCTGCTTTTCCCCTCATGCCGGTCGTTCCACTTGTTGTAGAAGAAAAGGTTAATTCTGAGTAGCATGGTAGGATTATTTTTGAGAAGAGTACCTAATACTATAGATACTTCCTTTTTTTCTGGGAAGGAGACTGAAGCTGAGAGAAAGGGGACTACGAATGCCATCCACATAATTTGTGACTGTGGCCCTTTCTAGTCTGCCCTCATGTTGACATATGCCCAAAGCATTTGTGTCATGCTGCCTTTTTCTAGAATGTCAAGCCCTGATCATGCTCTGATTATTTACTGTGTATTAACACATGCTGTGTTCGTGGGAATAAAATTTCTACCTTCTGCATATGTGTCCACTTGTTGGATTATACTGAGAACTCGCCAAAAGAAAAGGCCAGGTTGTGGAGAGCTAGGAATAGGTCATCCCAAAACTCAGTGCCAGGAAGGGAGACCAGTGCTAACTGAACATCTGCTTTGGGCAGAGGACTGCATTTGACACATCCATGTCTCTCATTCCATTTAATTTTCAATAATAATCCTCTGAACTTAGTACAAGTATACACAATTTTCAGGAAAGGTACTAAGTTTGAGAAGTCAAGACACTTACCTAATCTCACCTGGCCCCTAGTTATTGATGGAACCCGTATGTGAATTCAACTTGGCCAATTCTTACTCTTTTGCTCTATAGCAGGCTCCCTGCCAGTCTTTGTCCTGGCAGGTCAGCACATGGGATACTGGATCTGACAATCTGATCTGCAGGGATCTTCCCCTTGTTCTGTTCAACTTGGAGGATTCAGCAGATGCCTGGAGTGGAGGATAAAGGGAGGGGAGTCATTGTCTTCACATTTGGGAATATGTGCTCATATGAAATGATGCAAAGGAGTAGAAAAATAGTTGACCAGGTGCAGTGGCTCATGCCTGTAATCCCAGTACTTTGGGAGGCTGAGGCGGGTGGATCACCTGATATCAGGAATTGGAGACCAGCCTGACCAATAAGGTGAAACCCAGTCTCTAGTAAAAATTTTTTAAAAGCCGGGTATGGTAGCAGGTGCCTGTAGTCCCAGCTACTTGGGAGGCTGAGGCAGAGAATTGCTTGAACCCGGGATGTGGGCAGAGGTTAGTGAGCCAGGATCATACCACTGCACTCCAGCCTGGGTGACGGAGCGAGACTGTCTCCAAAAACAAAATTGTTAGCATTCACTTCATTACATACATGAGTGCATTGACTAAGACAACTATGAAGGTTCTTATTCAATCCTCCCAATAACACAAAGGTAAGTACCACAACAATTCCCACCTGTGGATAAGAAGCTGCGACTAGAGAAGTTAACTAGTCCCAGTCTTCTAGTTAACTACTAAATAAAGGATCCTTGATTTGTACCCGGGTCTGAGTTCTGAGCCTTAATTACTTTGCTGCATTGCATCTGGTGTTGAGGGATTGTTCTGTCCCTATCAACAACTGGTAGGCCACAGAAACCTTTTATTTATGGGCTGTTCAGGCAAGTAAATTTCATCGCCTAATGACATAGCTTTTTTATTTAGAGAGCTGTCAACGTAAGATAACCTCCCTCTCTGGTTTGGTGGTGGTTATTCATTTATTCAGAGCTGCTATTTAATTATTTGTTTCACCTTTGACCACCATAAAATTCTCTGATTAAAAAAATTCTTAACACAGAAAATTGCTAATAAATACCAAAAGCTCTAGGTCAACAAAGCCAGGCATGCTTGATTAAATATCCATGGAGCTTATAAAATGTCTGCCTAGGCCCCTTGGCATTTGTAAAGAGACATTTATGACTCCAGCACAATCTTTGCTATCATTGGGCTTATAGCTAACATATCATTCTTGACCATCAGTTTTGACTCTTCCTCTGGAAAAAGAACTTAACTTCCTACATTTTCTGCATTTCTGGCACTATACAGAATTCATGCATTTTAAGATACACACACTTTCTCAGCAAATGAGGCTTTTAAGAAGCTGAAATAATATAAACACTGTATATTTTAAAATCCCTAAAGGAACAGACACCTTCAACAGGGGCCAAGGAAAGGGAGGCTTCAAAGCAGGAGGAATGTACATTAAACATAACAGGGAGTTTCCTCCCTCTGAGGTTGAAGGGCAATGTTTGCCAAGAATGTCCTTTGAAGATGCCTGTGAATAGAGCCGGTTTCTTCTCTATAGTAATTTTGGGTTCAGGAAAAGAGTTTTGAATTTTAAATTTTCATTCCATATATTCTTAAATCTCTTGACTGAGCTCTTAGTCTTTGGTGTATGAATTGTTAGGCAAAAGTAACGTGGTAGAAAATATCTGAAAAAACAAAGGAGAAAGAAAGTATTGAAGTTGTTCTGCTTCCGGTGAGAATTCTCCAACATGTGAAGATGACTTTTTCTTCTACTGTTCTGAGATGGAGTATCCAGTCATAATCCATTTACCCGTATTGTAATTTGGGATACAAGCTGGTCTCTGGGTAACAGATCCATTTTACTGGCAATTGCAAAAGTTGAGTCCTCCACTTAATGCAACTTGTTTTTTCTGTCCTCAACCCCCTTTCTTTGGATTTGTGAAGGATGCATTCTAGCTCTTAAATCTTTTTAATAAGGTAGGCTGAAAGTTAATGGAAATACTGCATTACTGAAATACTAAGCTCTCAAATCAGTAGGATGTGTCTAACAAGCACCAGAGTATTAAGTTGGCACACTGATGTCCAGTTACATATATAAAACGTGGTTTTTGATTTAAAAATTACAGACCAAGAAGCAGTTTCTCAGCTCCTCCTGGAATCTCTGGTTGGTTCAGCCCACCTACCTCCCCTGCTGCATCCACTATGTCCATCAGGGTGACCCAGAAGTCCTGCAAGGTGTCCACCTCTGTCCCCTGGGCCTTCACTCAGTAGCCTTTCCTACACTAGTGGGCCCAGTGACCACATCAGCTTCTCTAGCTTCTCGCAAGTGGGCAGCAGCAGCTTCTGGGGTGGCTGGGGTGGAGGCTATGGTGGGGCCAGTGGAATGGGAGGCATCAACACCATCAAGGTCAACCAGAGCCTGCTGAGCCCCCTTAACCTGGAGGTAGACCCCATCATCCAGGCCGTGCACACCCAGGAGAAGGAGCAGATCAAGACCCTCAACAAGTTTGCCTCCTTCATAGACAAGGTACAGTTCTTGGAGCAGCAGAACAAGATGCTGGAGACCAAGTGGAGCCTCCTGCAGCAGGAGCAGATGGCTCGGAGCAACATGGACAAACATGTTCGGAAGTTACATCAATAACCTTAGGCGGCAGCTAGAGACTCTGGGCCAGGAGAAGCTGAAGTTGGAGGCAGAGCCTGGCAACATGCCAGGGCTGGAGGAGGACTTTGAAGAACAAGTATGAGGATGAGATCAATAAGTGTACAGAGATGGAGAATGAATTTGTCCTCATCAAAAAGGATATGGATGAAGCTTACATGAACAAGGTGGAGCTGGAGTCTCACCTGGAAGGGCTGACTGAGGAGATCAACTTTCTCAGGCAGCTGTATGAAGAGATCCGGGAGCTGCGGTCCCAGATCTTGTACAAGTCTGTGGTGCTGTCCATGGACAACAGCCGTGCTCTGGACACGGACAGCATCATCACTGACGTCAAGGCGCACATACGAGGAGATCCCAACCGCAGCCGGGCTAAGGCTGAGAGCATGTAGCAGATCAAGTATAGAGCTGCAGGCCTGGCTGGCAGCACGGGGGATGTCCTGACCTGGCGTTTCCAAAGGACTGAGATCTCAAATGAGATGAACCAGAACATCAGCCGGCTCCACCTGAGATGAGGGCCTCAAAGGCCAGGCAGGCTTCCGGAGGCTGCCATCGGAGGTGCCGGGAGCGTGGGAGCTGGCCGTTAAAGATGCAAGGCCACACTGTCCAAGCTGAGCTGCTCTGCAGCAGGCCAATGCAGGACAGGTCGCAGCAGCTGCGTGAGTATCAGGGATGATGAACGTGAAGCTGGCCTGGACATCGAGATCGCCACCTACAGGAAGCATGCTGGAGGGCGAGGCAGAGCCGGCTGGAGTCTGGGATGCAGAACATGAGTATCCATTCGAAGACCACCAGTGGCTATGCAGGTGGTCTGAGCTCGTCCTAAGGGGGCCTCACAAGCTACTGCCTGAGTTCCAGCTTTGGCTCTGGCGCGAGCTCCAGCTCCACCAGGGCCGTGGTTGTGAAGAAGATTGAGACCAGTGATGGGAAGCTGGTGTCCGGGTCCTGACGTCCTGCCCAAGTTAACAGCTGCAATAGTCCCTCCCAGCCTGTGCCACCTGCGGCTGCCCCAGAGCCCTGAAGGGAGGCTGCTGTGCAGAGGGGAGCACGGGAGCGGGAGACCCACCTGAGGCTCTGCTCTAGTCCTCAGCCCACCTGCAGGGGAGTTAACTATCTGGGGACCCCCCATGCCCATGCCTCCAGCTACAAAACAAGTCAATTGCGCTTTTTTTTTGGTCCAAAATAACACTTGAGCTAGCTCTGCCCCCCACCAAAAACAAACAAACAAACAAAAACTCCTTGTAGAAAGTATAAAAGAGGCCGGGCGCGGTGGCTAAAGCCTGTAATCCCAGCTCTTTGGGAGGCCGAGATGGGCGGATCACGAGGTCCGGAGATCGAGACCATCCTGGCTAACACGGTGAAACCCCGTCTCTACTAAAATACAAAAAACTAGCCGGGCGAGGTGGCGGGCGCCTGTAGTCCCAGCTACTCGGGAGGCTGAGGCAGGAGAATGGCGTGAACCCGGGAGGTGGAGCTTGCAGTGAGCTGAGATCTGGCCACTGCACTCCAGCCTGGGTGACAGAGCGAGACTCCGTCTCAAAAAAAAAAAAAAAGAGTATAAAAGAAAAAACTTCACCCAGAGGTAACGCCTCTTAACCATTTAATGCAGGGTTTTTGTTTGTTTTTACGGAGTCTCGCTGTATTGCCCAGGGTGGAGTGCAATGGAGCGCAATCTTGGCTTACTGCAATCTCTGCCTCCCCAGGTTCAAGCGATTCTCCTGCCTCATCCTCCCAAGTAGCTGGGATTACAGGCGCCCACCACTGCACCCGGATAAGTTTTGTGTTTGTAGTAGAGACAGGGTTTCTGCATGTTGGCCAGGCTGGTCTCGCACTCCTGACCTCAGGTGATCCAATGCAGTTCCTTTCAATTGAGCATGTTTGTTAATGGCTGCATGTTTAAAAATCTGGAATAGTGCCTAATATGCTGGAAACTTAATATTTGTATGTGGACAAAATAATTTATGCTTTTCATTTGACCACAGTTTTTGATTACTGTGAAAGTTCTGTAAGGTACAGCTATAAGGAAGTTAACCTGTTTTGCAAGTTACTCTTTCTTGGTACTTGATTTTTGGGGAGATGTTTTGTCTTTGAGAATCTGCTCTCTAGACATATCTACATAAATATGACAGCTTTGTGTTACTAATGCTAATAGATTAATTAGGTAATATAGTTAGTTTTAATAGGTAAAACACGACCCAAAGAGCACTGTCCCTGGACTTAGGCAGATCTCGACTCCAATCCTGGCTCTGAAGCTTCAAACCTGTGCAGTGTTAAGCAAATTACCAAGCTCAAATCTCTTTGATCCTTAATTTCGTCATCACTAAAATGAGAGAGTAAAAACCTACATCATATGGTTATTGTGAGGTTTAAAAGTATGTGAATATTCAAAGAAAATCACCAGATAAACTTGAGTTGTCACACAGTGTGACTTAAAATTCTTCTAAAAAATCAATGCGTGTCATACTATGTAAGTTTTTGTAAGTGCAAATCATACTGTTAAAAGGTTAAATGGTACCTTGCCTTTTATTTTCCTTCAAATGATACCATGCTTAAAAGACAAATATTAACAGTGTTCACTTTTTGAAGGGAAGCTATAGGGCTGATTTAGGTTGCTCATTCTGACTAAATCTACACCTTGGAAAATTACTGTCATTTTCATTTTCTTCACATTTTAATTTTCTTCCCATTGTTCCCGAGTGCTTGGAGTACTCGGGAAATTTATCACCTCTTCTCAGAGCCACCTGATACTTCATTTTTGAGCGAGTGCTTCTAAAAAGATGAAGGCGTTTTTTATCTCCAGTGTTAGAAATGAGTTTGCAGCTGGTGGTAATTTTAATTTTCTAAGCACCTTCTATGAGCAAAAAACTTGGTAATGCCCTTCTACCTACAGTATGTCACGAAATGGTCACAAAAACTTTAATGAAACAGGAATATTCCACTTTCCACATGTTTTTGTTTATTTTTGAGATGGGGTCTTGCTCTGTCACCCAGGCTGGAGTGCAGTGGTGAGATCTCGGTTCAATGCAGCCTCCACCTCCTGACCTCAAGTGATCCTTCCGCCTTGTCCTCCCTAAGAGCTGCGATTATAGGCGGGAGTCACTGTGCCTGGCCTCTAGATGTTCTTAACTATTCCCAGCAATTTACAGATGCAGAAACCAAGTTAACACGTGAGTTGTCTTGATTCCTCGCAAAAAGCTGGCTCGGTGTCTCTGGCTATTTTCCCCATTACAGTGAGGGAGGCAAGACAGTCATTCCATCAGTTGTCACTGAGTTCCTGCCATCAGCTGCACTGGGGAGTATGAGGCTAAGAGGGGGCAGTCTGTTTCCTTGGTTTACTCCTCACCTGGGTGCTCAGGAGAAGGTGGAAGCCAGGCCGCTTCCCTTTCCTCTACAGGAGGCTGAGCACGTGCTGCTGGACAATGCCTTACCCAGGTGAAAAAGTGGCGCCCCGCTCCAGCAGCCCTCTGTTATCCAAGTCCACCCGCAGCAGCCCGGGGAAGCTGGCACTGCAGCAGGTCCGCTCGCGGCCAACACTTCAGCACCTGGACCGAGAGGACAGCGCCAAGCATGGCTGCAGGCCTAGGAGGCCCAGCGCCCACCCCAGGCACCGCCCTGCCAGGGCCGCCGAAGGTACTTGGCCGCCTGGAACGCCCCAAGCAGCAGCAGGGCCCTCAGCAGCCGGATGCCGTGACTAGGAGCCAGCGCCTTGCCGCGGTCCTACCCATTAGTCTCCGCGCCCGTTGCCCAGCGCGTCCTTCCCTGGCCTGCCTTGAGCTGTCCCCCGGGGATCACGTCCTGTAGCCACTCCCCAGGGCGACATTCCAGCCCTCGGGTCCGGACACGCTGCCTACCCGGGCCATTGAAATGTCCAAGCACATAAACAAGTTTGAGAAGAGGTTGCTGTAAAGGTACCCTTCCTCCAGGCTGAGGACTCTAGCCGCCCTTGGAGTCTATCCTTGATGGCTCGTTTTGAGACCTTTTAAAACTCCTTTATTGTACTCCCTACTTCATTTAAAAGTATACTTCGGGAGGCTGATGCACGAGAATCGCTTGAACCCGGGAGGCAGAGGTTTCAGTAAGCCAAGATCAGGCCACTGCACTCCAGCCACAGAGCAAGACTGTCGCCAAAAAAAAAAAAAAAAAAAAAGGTTTATAATTGGTAACTTTTGTCTTTTTTTGAGACGGAGTCTCGGGGCGTTCTATTGCCAGGCTGGAGTGCATGCAGTAGCACCATCTCGGCTCCTTGTAACCTTCTCTTCCCGGGTTCAAACCATTCTCTTGCCCAAGCCTCCCGAGTGGCTGGGATTACAGGTATGCACCACCACGCCCCGCTAATTTTTGTATTTTTAGTAGAGATGGGGTTTCTCTATGTTCCCATGTTGGCCAGGTTGGTCTCCATCTCTTGACCTCGTGATCCGCCCACCTTGGCCTCCCAAAGTGCTGAGATTACAGGTGTGAGCCACCACGCCCAGCCTATTATTGGTAACATTTAATGCTGATCTCCATCGTCGTGTATGTCTGTGTTTAGTGAATTCCCAGTTGAAGTTGCACAAGCCTTTTGGAAAGCAGTTTCGCACCATGGAACAAAGAGTCTACTGTAAATATTCTTTCAGTGAGTATTCTTTGATACTCTAATTTCACTTCTGGAAGTCTAACGGGAGAAAAATCTAAAGTTGAAAAGTCAACCACACACAAAAATCACACAGATGTTCCTTTAAAACTTATTATAAAGATTTATTACAGCATGATATGCAAAATTAGAAAAATGGAAAACATTTTTACTTAAAGAGTGAAAAAAAAATTTTTTTGATAGGGTCTTGTTCTGTAGCCCAGGGTGGAGTGTAGAGGTGGAATCATGGCTCACTACATTCTCAATTCCCTGGGCTCAAGTGATCCTCCTGCCTCAGCCTCTTGAGTAGCTAAGACTACAGACATGGGCCACCACATCTGGCTTATTTATTTTTTGTAGACACAGGGTCTTGTTATGTTGCCCAGGCTGGTCTTGAACTCTTGGCTTTAAGTGGTTAAGTGATCTTCTCACCTTGGCCTCCAGAGTGTGGGATTGTAGGTATGAGCCATCGCACCTGGCGTAATTTTTTTTTCTCTTGACCTCCGCTATTGAAAGCCAACTCAACATTTGTATTTAGAATGTTTAAATAAAACTTTAACCATAAATGGATTCAAAACATGGCAATCATGCATATGCTAAATGGATTTGTATATTGGAATATTATGGAACCATGGAAAGCACATTATAAAATGATGATAAAAAGTGCTTATTTTATAAGTAAAATAAAGTAGGACATAAATTTTTAGTACAGTTTGTAATCTCTGCAACTTTTATGGGCGATGGCAGAATTATTTAGGCACTACTGGATATAGGCGCTCAATAAATGTTAATGGCATAAGTGAAAAGACAGGTGAAGGGTAGTTCCTAACATGTTTTTTTCTACTCATAATTTTCTATAGCAAGATATGTTTTATAGGAAACACTTTTTTAAAGATGCTATGTCTAGAATCTTTGTTCATAAATTGTATTTTCAAATCTTGACTTTATTTTATTTGAGATAGGGTCTCACTCTGTCACTCAGGCTCATGTGCAGTGGCATGATCACAGCTCACTGCAGCCTTGACTTCCTGGGCTCTAGCCATTCTCCCACCTCAGCCTTTTGAGTAGCTGAGACCACAGGCCTGTGCCACCATGCCTGGCTAACTTTTGTAATTTTTTTTTTAGAGAACAGGGTCTGGCTATATTGCCCAGGTTGGTCTCAAACTTCTCAGATCAAGCAATCCGCCCGCCCCAACTCCCTTAAGTGCTGGGATTACAGGGGTGAGCCACTGCCCCTGACTTCAAATCTTATTTCACAGTTCTGTGAGTGATGGTTTAGTTCCCACTGATAGATGAGGAAGTGAGGGCCCAACACCTTATTCTTACGTGAAATCAGGTTGTAAGTGCCGAGTCTAGATCTTCTGACTCCAAGTCCCTTGACATTTCCTGACATTGAACTTGGCTGATATGTTCCAGGCTCTGGTTTGGGAGACAGGAAACAATTGAAGTCCCTGCCCTGTCCCTGGCTTGCTGGGTGATTTAGGGGTAAGTCACTTCTCTTTGTGTCTCTTCTTTTCTTGGGCTTTTGACCTGCGGATTTATAAAATCAACCTTTCTCAGTATTTCTTTCAGTGGAGAGAGGACTCCGTTAGGATGTTGGCTATCCAGTCTAACGTTGCTCCCCTAGTCACTTTCTCTCTCATCTCCCTGTTTTTTCTTTAGTCATTTTCATCCTGTCAATTTATTATGTCCCTTGACCATGTCAACGTTTAGTTGACATTTTGTCATATTGTCAGAAATGGTATTTATTTTATTATGTATTTTACCTATCTAGATAGAAACTTTGTGAGGACAGAAGTCCTCTCTGACTTCTGCTCATCTGCACCTCCAAAATCTAGCACGGGGTTGGACTCAGACTCATAGTTAGCTCAGTAAAATAGTTGTTGAAGGAATTGCAGGAATGGAAGTGTATGTATGATCAAGATAGGATGAGCTCACTTCTCCCACAACATCCCCTACTACTATGGATCTTTCCCCCATTAGTCTTGTTAGGAAATACAGTGCTAGAGCCGTAGTTCTTGGCTGGGTGATTTTTGCTATACCTAGATGACATTGGGCAGTATCTGCAGCTCTTTTTGGTTGTCACAAATGGGACGTGCTACTGGCATCCAGTGGGCAGAGGCCAGGGAGGTTGTTAAACTTCATACAATGCACAGGACGGCCCCAACCCACTCCAGCTCATGATAATCCACAGATCGTAAATGTCAACAGTGCCAAGATTAGGAAACTCGGTGCTAGACAGATTGAATGAGGTTGGTTTGCTTGTTTGTTTTAAAATTTTCATTTGGGTGATTGTTTTGAAATTTCAAGCATACAGAAAAGTTGCAAGAATAATACAAAAAATGACCTTCGCCCGGATTTTTCAATTGATATCTTGCCATGTTGCAATATCATTTTCTCTATATATGTAATTATTTTTTCTTTCTGAACTATTTAAGGGAAAGTTGCAGACATGATGTTCTGTTGCCTCTGTATAACTCAGTGTGCATTTCCTAAAAGGTTTTACATAAACACAGCATCATTATCAATTATGACCCAATATCATTATCTAATTTAAAACCTTATTCATGTTTTGCATATTATCCCAACTGTGTGTTAAGCAAGCGTTTTATTCCTCTTGCATTTGGGATGAGGGTGGAGTTTGAGTCCCTGGATCTAACTCATCCCAGTGTTATTTTAACAAGAATTAAAGCTTTAGGCCGGGCGTAGTGGCTCACGCCTGAAATCTGAACACTTTGGAAGGCCAAGGTGGGCAGATCCCAAGGTCAGGAGTTCAAGACCAGTTTGGCCAACATGGTGAAACCCCATCTTGACTAAAAACACAAAAATATAAATAATTAGCTGGGTGTGGTGTGCTGTATGTAATTCCAGCTACTCGGGAGGCTGAGACAGGAGAATTGCTTTAATCTGGGAGGTGGAGGTTGCAGTGAGCCAAGATCATACCATTGCACTCCAGTCTGGATGACAGGTGAGATTCTGTCTCAAAAATAATGATAAAAATTTAAATTCTCCTGGAGCTAAACACTGATGTTGAACTCCTGCAACTCACCAACTTTGTTGGGTTGAGTTTGGCCTTTGGCTATCACTCTGAGTGATATATTTAGACACTGAGTCTGGACCTGTCTTTTAGTGGAATTTTGTGCAGTGAGGATGGTACCAAGTCTCCTGGCTGCCAGCTGGAGTGTCAAATCCTACTTCAGCACCAGAGACATCCTTAATAAATGGGAAGCTTTGTGATAATGATTTATAACAGGAGCTAGTATCTACCAAATTGTGAGGATTCGTCAGCTAGCATTAAACTGAACAATAACAGAAATCCTTAAAGGCTTTTTATGTTTTCTCTCTGCCTTGCTTCCATAATCTTTCTTGACATTTCAGAGGAATTCTACCTGAAATCTATGGACCAACTTTGAATAAGAAAGGCTTATAAGTGGATATTCTTTGTCAGATACTAGCTATTTGTTATTTAGTCTACTGGGGCATAAAATTTCATAAGACTTATTAGATGTTCTTTTGTTCCTTCCCTTTTCAACTTTCCTTTGATTCTCTACTGCAGCACATAATTTTTCCTCCATCCTAAGAGGACCAGTTTCGGGCACATTTCAGGTGCTACATAAACGGTGACTGTTGAAAGTGATGTTGCCAGAACTGAAACCAATGTATTAGTTTCCTGGGGCTGTTGTAACAAATGACCACACAGGGTGTGTGGTCATTTTTAATGTTCAAAATGTAAGCCACACAGGGTGGCTTAAAAATAACAGACAATAGCCAGGTGTGTTGGCTCATGCTTGTAATCCCAGCACTTTGGGAGGCCAAGGCGGACAGATCATGAGGTCAAGAGATCGAGACCATCCTGGCCAACATGGTGAAACCCGATCTCCACTGAAAATACAAAAATTAGCTGGGTTTGGTGGCGGGTGCCTGTAATACCAGCTACTCAGGAGGCTGAGGCAGGAGAATGGCTTAAACCCGGGAGGCGGAGGTTGCAGTGAGTCGAGATCGTGCCATTACATTCCAGCCTGGTGGCACAGTGAGACTCCGTCTCAACCAAAAAAAAAAAAAAAAATTCTCATTGTGGAGCCCAGAAGTCCAAAATGAAGGTGTTGGCAGTGCTAGCTCCTTATGGAGACTGTGAGGGAGAATCTATTCCATGCCTCTCTCCTGGCTTCTGGGTTCGCTGGCGATCCTTGAGGTGCCTTGGCTTGGTGCTACATCACCCTAGCCTCTGCTCTATCGTCACTTGTCTTTCTTCTCCATATGTATGTCTGAGTCTCTTCTCCTTTTCTTATAAGAACATCAATCATTGGACTTAGAGTCCATCCTAATCCAGTATGATCTAATGTTAATACATATTTGTGTCATAGCCCCTCAAATTCCTATGTTGAAGTCCTGATCCCTGTACCTCAAAATGTGTACAGTCATGGGCTTCATAATGACATTTCAATCAATGATGGACCGCATATACAACGGTGGCTGCATAAGATTATAATATCATATTTTTACTGTACCTTTCCTACATTGAGTTATGTTTAGATACACAAATATTTAGCATTGTGTTAAAATTGCCTGCAGGATTTAGTACAGTAACACACTGTACAGGTTTATAGCTTAGAAGCACTATGCCACACCACGTGGCCTAGGTGTGTAGTAGGCCATACCACTTAGCTTTGTGAAGGACACTCTATGATGTTTGCACAACAAAACCGTTGCCTAATGCCACATTTCTCAATATAATCCTGTAGTTAAAGTGATCCATGATTGTATTTTGGAGATAGGGCCTTGAAAGAAGTATTTAGGGTGAAATGAGTTCATAGGGTTAGACCCTAACCCAATATAACTCATGCCCTTATAAGAAGAGATTAGGACACAGACACACGTAGAAAAGACAAGACACCAGAAGATGGCCATCTATAAGCTGAGAAGAGAGCCTTTTAGAAGGAACCAACCCTGCTGACACTTTTTGATCTTGGACTTAGGCCTCCAGAACTGTGGTAAAGTATATTTCTGTTTAAACCACCCAGTCTGTGTTACATTATTATGAAAGTCCTAGCAAACTAATGCAGTCTGCGAAGACCCTATTTCTGGCTGGGTGTGGTGGTTCATGCCTGTCATCCCAGCACTTTGGGAGGTTGAGATGGGAGGATCCCTTAAGCTCAAGAGTTTGAGGCATCATAATGAGTTCTTGTCTATATAAAAATTTTAATAATTAGCTGAGCCCTGGAAGTTGAGGCTGCGGTGAGCTGTGATTGTGCCAATACCCTCCAGCCTGGATGGCAGAGACCTTGCCTCTTAAAAAAAAAAAAAAAAAAAAAGACCCTATTTCCAAATAAGATTATTATATTTGGAGGTTCTGGATGGAAATGAATTTTGGGAGTCTCTATTAAACCCACAACACACAGCATGAGTGAAAGACTGCGGTGAGAAATGAGGCTAGAGGGATAGTCTAAGACCAGATTGTGGACAGCCTTGAATGCCAGGGTTAGGGTGTCCGGCCTTTATTTCTAGGTGTACCAAACTCTGCCAAACTGAGGATGAACATGTGAGAAGCTTAGAGAGGAACCACAACGAATAGATAGGGAAGGTTTGTTGTAATTCCTAAACCATCTCATCCTTTTCTTTTCTTTGTTTTGTTTTTTGAGAGAGTCTCACTCTGTCGCCCAGGCTGGAGCACAGGGGCGTGATCTCGGCTCACTTGCAAGCTCCACCTGCCAGGTTCTTGCCATTCTCCCACCTCAGCCTCTCGCGTAGCTGGGACTACAGGTGCCCACCACCATGCCCGGCTAATTTTTTTGTGTTTTCAGTAGAGATGGGGTTTCACCATGTTAGCCAAGATGGTCTCAATCTCCTGACCTCATGATCCTCCCATCTCGGCCTCCCAAAGTGCTGGGATTACCGGCGTGAGCCACCACACCCGGCCTCATCTCATCCTTTTAATGAGCATCCATGGTGTGTCAGAGTTAGGGAACTGGTGACCTTGAATTCGTGGGAAAGACTTTCAGGGTATGTATAACCCCAAGGGGTTATGAATGTGTTCTCCTATGCCAATCCTGATGACCAAGTGCTGGCTGCTGGAATTCCACCCCTGACGAGGACTGTATGATGAATTCAGGATGTCTGCTGTGGACAACTGAGGGGGAAATTGGGGCTGCTACAATATGATTGTTAGTTCCCTCTAAAGCACTTGTTGAAATTTGGTGTCCATTGTACCAGTATGGAAGGTGGGGGACCTTTAAGAGGTGACTAGGCCATGAGAGCTCTGCCCTCATGAGAGGGATTAATGCTATTATAAAAGGGTGAGTTCAGCTCCCTGCTGTCTCTCATGTCCTTTCTTGTTCTTCTGCCTTCCCTCCACGGGATGATGAAACAATAAGACTCTTTCCAAATACCACCTCCTTGATCTTGAACTTCCCAGCCTCAAGAAATGTGAACTGATAAATTTCTGCTCTTTATTATTTACACGGTGTCTGCTATTCTGTTACTGCAGCACAAATACAAAGACAGGGGCCCAGGTGCCATGTATTTGAGATCCCTGGTTTGGTTCTTCAACCCAATGAATTGCTTCCTCAATGTGTGCCACAGCTTGTTCAGAGTCCAATTACTGTGATAGGAGCAACTGCTTTTGTTTATAACAACTTTGGAAATTGAAGCTTTAAAAAGATTATGTTGAGTGTTCTGTTGAACTCTCATCCAAGTACTTCATTGATTTTTTTTTTTTTTTTAATCTGAACAGAGTAGCCAAATGATACCAAGTTAGAGGCAGTAATGTGTAAAATCGCCTTCATGAAGATGTTCTGGTTTATTTCCTTCAGTCCAGGGAGTAGAGGCCAGAAAGCTCTCACTTTACAGAGGCTTTAATCTTCCCATCTCAGTTTAGCTGTTGGCTGTTGAGTCCTGCATTTGTTAGCCACTAGCTTTTGGCTCCTCTGGGTACAGTTTTGATGCAGTTTTTTGTTCTTGTTGTTTCTAATAAAAAAGCGAAACTTCAGAAGAATGCCAAGTATGGTAGGTATGGAGGTAAATAATAGATTTGTTTCGAGTGAAAACAGAAAAGTTTCTTTTAAAGTTTTGCGTTCTCTGATACAATAATTTGATCAAATTATTTAATTCATTGATTAATGAGACTTAACATCATGCTTGGATTCTGGGGCACAGAGAATAGAACTTGTACTTAACCCTTGAAAACAGGAAATATGGTAGTGCATTAACTCATTTATTCAACCAACAGTTACATATTGAGCCTCTAGCAAACGTCATATTTCTCTGGAAACATAATCAAAAAACAATTTTTCTAGTTCTGAGCTCTCAGTTTATAGTCTAATAAGAGAAATACAAATGTAAAATCACATCTGAAAAACTGAAACAGGCAGGAGGTATTGGTGCTATGGCAATCGACAAGGGGATTTGATTCTGGCAGAGCCTGTTACTTAAAAACTTTCTATTATTTCTTAACCCTAATTTTGTTTGGGGTGACAAAATACACAACAATATTTCCTTTTCTAGCCTTTCATGGGGTTAGGGCCTCCATATAGCAGAGTTCTGACCAACAAAACAAATTTCAGTCTGCTGGAGGATGTTGGTCATAAGAGGGGCAAACCAGTCTGGTGACGCTATTCTATCTGTCTTTATTGAATGTGAATGTGATGTCTGGAGTTGCAGCAGACAACTTACGACTATCAGAAAAGGCCAACAGAACAGCGGAAACATCAAACCTTGCCTTATTGCTTTCTGAAACAAAGAATGCTGCAATCGCTCACTTTCAGACTTCTTGCTACGTAATAATAAAAATTCCTATTTGCTTAATCCACTGTTAGTCGTATCTTATTTACTTGCAGCCAAGCACATTCTTAAGTGCTATTAAGGGAGTTCAGAGAAAGTTTCCCTGAAGTCTTGACTAACTGATGTTTGAAGAATGAGCAAGGTTTAACTAGATGATGGAAGAGTTTCTATGCAAATATTTGTGACAGGAGGAGATTGGTTGCCCACAAAGGGTGGCAATACAAAAGTGAAGGGAAGAGAGAATGGAGAGGAATGAAGGGCAAGACCTTTACAGCCTTTCCAGGCCATGTTAAAGTTTTGTTTTTGAGAAATTTGGAAAGCCATTGAAAGGTCTGAAGTAGGGGAGGATAATATAATACTTGTCCATTGTTAGACAAATGCAGTAAGTGTGTGAGTTACATAAGGTAATGCACAGAGGGAAGAAATATGTCTTTTCAGGAGGGCAGAAAAGGTCGCCATTGTGTTGAATATTAAATAAAGAGAAGAAAGTCACCAGAAACAAAATGAGGAGAAAGAGTTCTAGACAGAGTAAAGAGAAATATGATCAGAGTGCTGCTGGTGTAAATTAATGGTGCATTTAGGTTCCCATGAGAAGCATAGTTTGTCTCAAGTGTAGGGCTCCTCTATGAAAGGAATGGAAGGTGCATTTAAAAATGTAGGTGTATAGGCAAGATCATCAAACCTCTGAAACAAAGCCTGAGTTATAGTTTGGATGACAGTGTAATTTATTACCCAAACTGGGAAACTTTCAGAGTGAAAAAGGGTGCTATCAATTTTCGAACAATTGTCATTCATCAGCTCTCTCCACGGCAAATTGGAATGTGATCTATGGTCACTCTACTTGGGTAGATTAAATATATTGAAATATATTGGATGACCAGAATAATTAATTGGCTTTTAATAAGATAAAATTTGCGCATACCATCTCTCAACTTAAAAATGCATGTCCCACTTCTAGAAAGCTATCACAAGTGCCTAAGAACCTGCCTTTGGAGTTGCATGTAATAATCCCAGTTTATAGAGTTAAACAGTTAAGCTGTCTTCCAGCTTTTGAAGCTTTGAAGTCAGCTTCCATTTACCAATTATGAGATGGTTTTCTACTGCTATCTACTTATCTCCATGAACCCACTTTCTCTTTAAATTGGAATACAGGTCTTTCTAGTCTCATTTCTCTTCATAGCTTGTGTTAATCAGAATCATTTTGATTGCAAGTGACAGAAACCCAACTGTGGGAGACATGCTGATCACCACCAAATATTCGAGCTCTCTGCCTTCTGGGCACATGGCTGAATTGCACTTGCAGGTATACCTCAGAGTGGAAATGTTTACTATTTCTGTTATCAGATCATTTAATGGCTGCTGTGTCTCTCTGCTGTAGAGAATGACAGCATTCTATATTGCTGCTTCTCCATCTGCTGGTTTCTAGAGTGAGCACAATGCAGAGAAAGAGTCCCCTTTTAATGCACAATGAATATGAAAATGAGAGACAGCAGCAAACTTTGCTGTTTGAAGCCACTGAGGTTTTGAGATTGTTACTGCATCATAACCTAGCCTATCCTGGCTGATATGCCAACTCAAACTAGCGCAAGTGAAAAGGAGAAATTGTATTCTGTGGTTTGGAGGAATTGTGGGACAGCTCACAGAATGTACAGAAATAGAACCAGGGCCTTAGGGGATTGAAATGATGAGCTAAGAACTATCTGAACACACACATTTTCTTCCTGTTGTTCTCTTTCCCCTCCCTCTCCTTTCATCCTTGCACCCTTCTTTCTCATCACTGCTTATCTTTGTTTTGCTTCATTCTGCACATTGCACTCATCTAGAAAGAGAATTCTGCCAGAAGCCCTGCATTTACTTGGTCCTAATTGAACAAGTCCAAGGGAAAGTATTTCATTGCTCCCAGTTTCCAGGTGACAACCACTGGAAAATAATCTGATTGGCTCTGAGTGGGCTGTGGATACCTCCCTGAACCACCCACACTGACAGAAGTGTCAACTTTGCTTGCTGGCATATGTGCACATGTTTTTGACTACTGTATATTCAATTTATAGTTCATTAGTAGAATTTTATTTAAACTAGTTTCCATTTTGTAGATGTCAGTTTAGAAAAAATGAGATAGTAGTTAACCTGCTTAATGCCATGTGTAATTAGAGGTGCTAATATTGTCTTCGCAGACCCCCTCAGGTAGTCTTGCTGTCTTGGGTGCTATGACTGGCTTCCTCTGTCTCTCCATATTACCTATTACCGTTAGTAGATACCCTTTGAATTTCTTGCATCAGATTAAAGAAGATACTGAGTTTGCTAAAATTTGATGTTATTTACTGCATGCCCCAAACACTAAATCTTTTGGGTTTCTATTTGTGAGATGTGCTTTTTTGGTGATGTTATGGAAGTTCTTGCTAATCTGAGAGAAGAAAATACTTTATATTGCTATTTATTTATTTTGTTACTATCTTCTGAGATGGGGCCTCACTATGTTGCCCAGCCTAGAGTGCAGTGGCTATTTACGGGTGCAACCACAGTGCACTGAAGCCTTAAATTCTAGGCCTCCAGTAATACAACTTTATTTTTAGATAAGAAATGCTGCACTGTAATGCTGGGAAAGAGAAGCCATTGAGCCTTGCAATAAGCCAGTTCTCCTTCAAAATATTAAGCCTGAGTCTGTTATAAGTGTTTCCTTTAACTTACTGATTTTTCTTATCTCACTTAATGATGTGGATGGAAGCATCTTTGGTAAGTAGAAAACTGCTCTGTATTGTTATTTACTCAGAAGGACTGTAAATCCTTACCCTTGACTTTGGTGCTAGCAAGCAGCAGAACTGCTACAATTAATCAGAGATGGTGTCTGGGCAAGTAGCTAAAACTTAAGAACTTTGCTACTCACGCTGTGGTCTGTGGTCTAGACTTGGTGTCCACTGGGAGCTTGTTGGAATCAGCCCAGCCCCATGGGATCTGTGGTGTAACAAGGGCTTCAGGTGATCTACAAGCATTTAAAAGTTTGAGAAACACTGCTCTGAAGATTAGAATCAGCTTCCTGGTAAGGTTTGGGGAGCCTAGACTGTTTGGGCTTCGAATGTAACTGACATCTTTGGGAAGACGGGAAATGCCTACCTTCCCAAAGATGTCAGTTATATTAGAAAGTTGTATCACCTGACGCTTACTTGATACAATGTTCACATCCTCTGACCATGACCTTTTGGGGGAGACATTGCTAATTGCTTATGTCATTCTTTCCAGGAGGCTTCAGGATGCTTCTATACCCTGCAGTCCAGACAGCTTTTATTGGAGACATAAGAGTTGGCCTGAGGCTGGGAACATTGGCTTACGCCTGCAATCCCAGAGCTTTGGGAGGCTGAAGCAGGAAGATTGCCCGAGCCCAGGAGTTCTAGACCAGCCTAGGCAACATGGCAAGACCCCTGTCTCTAAAGTAAAAATTAGCTGGGCATGATGGCACATGCCTGTCGTCCCTGCTACTTTGAGCCTAGGAGGTTGAGGCTGCAATGAGCCATGTTTGTGCCATTGCACTGCAGCCTGGGTGACAAAGCAAGACCCTGCCTCAAAAAAAAAAAAAAAAAAAAAAAAAAAAGTTGGCCTGAGAATTAAAAATAATTTATCATTCCTGCCTGAAGACCAGTTGTTTGCTAGGCAGTACCCAACAGGCAAAACAGACCAAAGAGAAGTCTAGGTTAGGGAATCTTGGGGGTGTGGGTTTCAGCTGGTTTTTTGGCTAAGTAACAAAGTCAGGGTCATGAGTTAGACCCAGAAGCAAACCAGGTAATCTGTTAATCCATTCCTCCCAGTTTTGCTGTTTCCCATAGTCTGCGCTTAAGTCTTGCTAACTGATCTTGATATTTGCTAACCCTTATCTTGATGTCACTAACCATCTATTCCTTTTGAATTAACTTACTCTCTTGGTCTTGTTGGGGCACTTTGGGAAGGATTGCCTTATTTAATGGATCTGTCTTCAAATGTTTTTGTTTGTTTGATTTTAAATAGATAGGGTCTCTGTCGCCCAGGCTGGAGTCAAGCAGTACAATCATGGCTCCTTGCAGCCTCGAACTCCTGGGCTCAAGCAATCCCCTTGCCTCAGGTTCCCAAGTAGCTGGGACTAAAGTCATGTGCCACCACACCTGGCTAGTTTTTAAATTTTTTTGTAGAGACCATGTCTTGGCTGGTCAGGCCGGTTTTGAACTCCTGGCCTCAAGTGATCTTCCCGCCTCAGTCTCTGATGTGTTGGGATTAGGGGCTTGAACCACCATGCTTAATAACACTGGTTGTCTTTGTCTTTATCTGGGCCCTTGCAGAGGGGGAAGGAAAAACGCCTTCTGTGCAGTGACCTTAGACTGAATACTTCTCAAGGTCAGCTGTTAGTCCAAATTGTTACTTCACCTAAGGAAACTGAGACACTGGATTAGAATCTACTCCCATTGCCTTTCTGAATGGACTTTACCATTTATTGCTCCCCATGGTTACTAAGTATATAGGATCTGAATCAACTTACTAAGTTCCAATGACAGTTCCACTATTTCCTGGCATGTGACTTAGGGCAACTTATCTTTTTTTTTTTTTTTTTTTTTTTTTTTTTTTTTTTTTTTTTTTTTTTGCTTCTGTAATATGAAATGATTCTAGAGCGTAATTCTCAGGGTTGAATTCTCAGGGGGGTTCCCAAGATAAATGAGAATTACATAAGATCTAGCATGTACCGGAAATGTGAGGAGAATGCGCTTACTTACCAGTGTCCACCCATTTCATTATGGTCATTATCTTTAGGAAGACTATGGTTATGTTGGAAGTAGGGAGTTGGCCAAGTTTCACCAGATACAATTGCAGCTACATGTTTTGTTGTTTTGAGACAAGGTCTTGCTCTGTCATCCAGGCTGGAGTGTAGTGGCACAACCTGAGCTCATTGTACCTCAGCCTCCCAAGTTCAAGAAATGCTCCCACCTCAGCCTCCTGAGTAGCTGGGATCACAGGCGTGCCTTACCACACCTGGCTGATTTTGGTGCTTTGTGTAAAGACAGGGTTTCGCCATGTTGCCCAGGCTGGTCTTTGAACACTTGAGCTCAAGTGATTCGCTTACCTCAGCTTCCCAAAGTACTGTGATTACAGGCACAAGCCCCTGTATCTGGCCAATGCAGCTACAATTTTAAAAAAGTTTCCCTCCTCTAGTCAGACCATACCTCTTCATTGCCAGGTAAAATTGTTCTGAGTGTATCCGAATCACCAGTTTGATTAAATCCAGGGTAATTCCCCTCAAACTCTGCCAAGTTGAATATAAACCAACATAGTTTGAATAACTGTAATTAACACTCAAACACATTTTCTATTGATCAGAATTCAGGCTTTATTATTGAGCAACGAAAAGAGCTAAAACTTAATTCCAAGCATGTGTAGTTGAAGTTTGCAAAGCAGAATGTTGTTCACAAAACACATTCAATGTTTAAACACTATTTATTTGAAGAACAGAATACATTTAAAATTGTATGCTTCTAAAAAGCCCATTTCCCTCCAAGTCTAAACTTTGTAGTTTAATATTAAGCAATAACGTTATTTTGTACAATCTAGTTAAACAAGCAGAATAACACTTGGCAGAATAAAAAATTGCACAGACGTATGCAATTTTCCAAGATAGCATTCTTTAAATTCAGTTTTCAGCTTCCAAAGATTGGTTGCCCATAATAGACTTAAATATATAATGATGGCTTTAAAAAAAAAGTATACAACAGTGTAAAAAAGGAAACATAAGTCCACTCTCAATCTCATAAAAGGTGGGAGTAAGGATGCTAAATATGTAGGTTCTTTGGTTCTATTTCCCTTTATCATGCAATCTGTTTCTTTGATCTGCCTTAGGGTTACCCACTTAAGTTAGAGGTTGTAATGCAATGGTGGGAATGAAAATTGATCAAATATGCACCTTGTCATTTCCGTACAAATTGCGGCTGGAAACTTCCAAAAAAGGGGTAGGCGTGAAGAAAAATAAAATAAAATCGGAACCTCTTCAGGGGGTTGTGTTTTGATATGGCAGACAAGATACAAAATCCCACCAGGAGATGCAGCAGTTCAAAACAAGGGTAATGGGCTAACAAGGTATTATTGCCAGCAAGTGATGGAATGAGCAACAGGCTGAAAAGTTTTTGGATTATATGGCACCTAGAGTCTGATTTAGGGAATTCTTGTTAATCAAATATACACTAAACTTCCAAGGGAAAATCTTCCAGGTAGCCTAAGCTTGCTTTTCTGGAGTGATGAGATGCATTGCTACTATGATTTGTTTTAAAACAGACTGGGTTTAAACAAGTGAGAAAGACTAGGAAAGAGAGAAAGATTTTAGTCTGTTTTGCAGAAGTCATTTTATCTGCATGCACATGGATCAGTATTTCTGATCGCCTATACCCCACGAAGGGCAAAAACCCAAAGAAACGTGTTAGCAAAATTGGCTGACTCTGTCATATTGCTGTGGACATTGATTTTGTTTCAATTTTTAAATAAGTAAAATGATAATTTTTACTTGTTAGAGATCATCAACTTTATAAGTTATGATGAATCTTGCTTGGAGGACACATTGGAGAAAGGCCTATTAAGGGATGGTGAACTCGCATATGTACCTCTTGCTGCTGCGACAGACCTCATCACTCCACTTGCCCTGAGCTGACTGAGAGAACAGGACACAGTTTTCCCGCTTGCCACCGTTAGGCTGTGCGCTGTCCCAGTGGACGAAGGAGATAGCGACTCCATTGACATCAACAAACTTGCCTTCCGTGGCCATGTCATTGATGCCCAGCCAAAAGTCATTGACACCTGGCAGGCTCCTTTTACCATAGTCTCGGAGCGCGTTGATTTCGTCGTAGTTCCTGGGGATAACCAGGATTCCTCCTTTGGAAATGCAGTCTTCATTGGCCTCATAGAAATGCTTCAAGCCTTCTGAAGCAAGGTAGCATTTCTTGTGCACTTTAGTGCCTCGGAGACAGACTGTGAAGATGTGAAATTTAACATTAAGATGCATTTTGAGCTTATTATGACTAGAGCTGGACCTGGCAAATAGCAATAAGTATTTGTGGAAAGAAGTATGATGATGATGAGACAACAATTACAATTTTGTATGTGCCAGACAACATGTTAAGCACTTTACATAAATTAAGTCACATAATCTTGACAACCCCATGAAGTTGTATTTTATTTACTCCTATTTTTACATATTAGGATATTTAGACTTAGAGAAGTTGTTACTTGTAACACATTAGCATTTTTTTAAACAAAGTAATTTTTGCAGCATGTGAGATCACAGCTACCCAAATGCAGGTCTGCCCTATCCCAAGACATGGCCTTAAACCTCATGCTGTTCTGATACATACATACTTGCTACTCTGTGTAGCTCCATTTATGTGCTGGATTTCTTTGAGAGCTTTGGAACTAGATGATATTTAATATTAAAAAAATGCTTGGCGTGGTGGCTCACGCCTATAATCCCAGCACTTTGGGAGGCAAAGGTGGGCGGATCACAAGGTCAAGAGTTCAAGACCAGTCTGGCCAACATGGTAAAACCCCATCTCTACTAAAAACAAAAAATTAGCTGGATATGGTGGTGTGTGCCTATAATCTCAGCTACTCAGGAGGCTGAGGCAGGAGAATCATGTAAACCCGGGAGGCAGAGGTTGCAATGAGCCGAGATTGTGCCATTGTACTCCAACCCAGGCGACAGTGTGAGAATCTGTCTCAAAAATAAATAAAATTCTAGGTTTGCATGTGGAGAGACAGTGGTTTTCTTAAGCAGATAACTGAGACTTGGTAATATTGTTTAGATTATTCAGGATAAACCAAACATTAAAGTTTGTTTTAGGGCATTAGCATTAGAGAGTCAGGCCTCAGAGCCATAGTGCCTGGGTTTTAGGTCTCATCTCTGAGATTTAACTAGCTGTGTATATCTTGAACAAATTACTTACCTTCTATGTGCCTCAGTTTCCTCATCTGTAAAATTAGGATCATAATAGTTTAAGTTGCTGGAGGATTAATGGATTTGTGTTTATAAAGAATTTCTAGTACCTGACTGTGGGTAAAGAACGAAAAAAACTCACCTTCTGCCGTAACCATTTGACCGTCTTTTAACTTTGTAATTCTGTTCCCCTGGAAACCTGATAAAGGGAGTATGTCGCCCTTCTACTAGGCGACATTACTTACGGTAAAAATGACCCAGATTGGTAACTTGCATCTGGCCTGGGAGTTACAAATACTTGATGGGAAGCCTTCACTTCGGTCTTCCCTGAAGGCAGTAACTTGTAATGAGGCAGGTCTCTTGTGAGGACCCTCAACACCCTACTTTTGAAATTGCTGCAAAGGATATTAGCTCCTGGGGGGATGAGCCTTGTAAACCAGGGCTGTTCCTGAACCTGCCCAGCATGGCTCACTTCCTCACCCTTTGGAGAATAACTCCTGGGCAGTAGCGCATGTGGCTGTATAGCTGTGGGGAGGAACACTGGCGCTGCCCTGTTGGCAAGCTACGGTTCTAACCCATGTCCTTCCAGCATCTTAGGCTGGGTGTGGCCTGAGTGAGTCCTGGCGGCCTGATAGGCACTTAGCTGTCATCCAATAAATGTTAATCATTTTAGTCATTTCATGCTTGCTTCATTCTGTTTCACTACCCTTTAGAGAATAACTATGGACTGACTTTTCAAATGTATTACTCAACTACTTATTTTTATTTCTGTACCACTCATACATAGGAGAATGGGGTTATAAATGAAGTTGATTTCCTAAAACAATCTCCCAGCCTTGGGGCCCTCTTACTGGCCACATTGTTGATTTGTCAATGTTTCTCTTAAAAAGATGTTCCCCAGAAACGGACCCAGAAGTTTTCCTGTCTTCTTTGGGACAAGGCATTGAGGAGGTCTGCACCTTACCTGTCTGCAGGGCTTGGATTTCCTTCAGGGCATTGACTTCTGTCCAGAGCTTTTCAATTTGAGTCTTCAGATCTCCATTCTTGTCTGGGGAAAATTTTAGGGTGGAATAGGGTAGGTGGATGAAAAGCATATGATTAAAATAAAATCAAGCTTTGGAATGTAGGACCCAAGGTGATAGTGGTTTTGGTGAACCTGAGCCCAGTGTATACAAAAAAAATAATGCATGAAAATAACTTGGGGCTGGCGCAGAGGCTCACACCTGTAATCCCAGCACTTTGGGAGGCCAAGGTGGGTGAATCACTTGAGGCCCGAGTTCACGACCTGCTGGGGCCAATATAGTGAAACCCTGTCTCTACTAAAAGTACAAAAATTAGCTAGGCATGGTGTTGAGTGCCTGTCATTCCCACTGTTTGGGAAGCTGAGGCATGAGAATTGCTTGAACTTGGGAGGTGGAGGTTGCAGTGAGCCGAGATCATGCCACTGCACTCCAGCCTTGGTGAGGGAGTAAGACTCTGTCCCCCCTCTCTCCCCCACAAAAAAAAATGATGAAAGAAGGAAAGGAGGAAGGGAAAAAAAGAAAAAGAAAATAACTTGGACAAGAAGATTCCTAAGAGCTTCATGGTGATCATAATACTAGAAAGTCTTTCTGTGAGATTGAGGCTCTTTCTGTCTCTCCAGTCCCATCCTGTGACTTGAGGCTTGTTGACTTTCAGGGTCATCAGAGAATGAGCTCGATCTCATCTTTCCTGTGTGTTCCTTCTGCTAGGATCAGTCTTGCTCCAATGCTTTCCTGTATTCTTAGCAAGCTTAAATATCTCCTCTTCTGAGAAGGCTTTCAGGGTTATCCTGTAATTCAGTATCCCTTCTGCTAATCTCTTTGAAACTTACTTTTCTTCATTCTCTAGTCTTGGTTCACATTTTATTTTATTCCATAGTTTATAGAATATTCTCTATATTTTCTATTCTCTATTTTACCTCAGTTCATCTGCCTTGTTATTCTTGATGCTTCTGATGCTTACCATGATGCTTGGCACATAATCGGTGTTCATAATATTGTCTAGTGACTATGTACTTTATGGTATATAAAATTGTTATTTTTCACTTGTTCTTCAAACATAGCTATAAAGGGAGAAATATTAGATTCCCACTGAAGAATGAGGACTAGTCCAATGGGAGTGACTCAAAAGATACATGGCAGAACTCATACTCAGACTTATTTGGGTCCCCAAGTCCCCTGTCCCCAGTGTTCCTACTCAACCCCTGCCTCAGGTATGGTGGCCCATAGCAGGGTTAAGTGCTAAAGATTCATGGAGAAATTAGGTATTAGGAACTTAAGTTTTGTATGTTCCTGGATATGAGGCTAAAGGATCTTTGTGGCTGTCCTTGACCAATCTTGGCTATAAGTAAGTGGCAGAAAACAAGCAACCTTGGTTAAACTGAAATTTCAGGCCTAAGAAGAATTCTCTTAGAAGACTGGCAGCTTGTGAGGTCTTCAAAAGCAGGAATTATAAATCATAATAAAAATGATTAAAAGCCTCCACATACTGTTTGTCAGAGATCAATTCTTTCAGTGGTGTTTTGAGAGAGACACTATCACTGTCTCCATTCTAAAGAAGAAACAGAGTCCCAGAAAGCTGAATTCACTTGCTTGGTCACCCAGCTAGTAAAGCACAGAATTGGGATTTGAATTTGCCCAGGTCCAGGCCTGTTCTCTTTTCATCCCTCTTACCTGCTTCTGCACAGTGATTGCCTCTACCTTCTTGGTCCCGAGCACATGGCCCCAGACAGAGAAGATACTTAAAGCTTGGTATGAACTGTCCCCAACTGCTGCTTTGTGGGGATGCCATAGAGGCACTCTATGTTCTGTACTGGATTTTTCAGAGCAGTCTAAAATTCACATGTGCTAATTCACTGTCCCCTTAAACATGTGCTTTGTAAGCCAGACATTTCATTTGGGTTAGGAAACTGTCTTCTGGAATATCCAGGGGTGGCCTCTGCCTCTGTTTTACTTAATGCTACACATCAGTTCTCAAAGCATCCCATAGCTCAGTTCAGAAATACTATAACCCAAAGATTTTTATCTATGTAACCATTTAATCCAGAAAAAATGTAAGGGTGCATTCAGAATGCAAATTCATCAGCTGGTGGGGGCTGGGCTTGCAAAGACTACTGAAGACTTGCTGCTTCTAAGCTATAAGCTGTCACCTCTACAAATGTCATCCCCCATCCCTCTCAGCTTCCTGCTCCATTCTCCTAAAATAAGTGGTCTCCACTGGGAGATTGTAAACATTGTAATTAACATGAAGACACATGAATTGATATTAGGCTCCTGGGAAATGGTTATGAAATTGATTATCCAGGGACTGGGCTGTAGCTTCCATCCTCTGTAGCTGATGTAGATGTCTTTTGTGTACAACAAACAAAGGGACTATGTGGAACTACTGACCTGTAAAAGTCATATTTTATTCATGAATGCAACAGATAAACAGACCTATGAAGCAAGTACCAGAGAGATCTTGTGCTTGAAGCTAAATTTTTCAATTGCTATTTTGAGTCCCCCAGAAGGCTCCCTTTCATTTTATTGTTGCTCTCCAGAAGTAGACACAGTGTAGAAACACAAAAGTCATTGTGTGACTTGGAAGACATGGCCAGTAAAACCATTACAGGATGTTGGGTTGTCAAAGTGTATGGGAATGGGCACTCCCATACACAGAAGACGGGAGGATGGATTGGTGTGATCATTTGGAGAGACAATTTGAAAGTATAATTAACCTGCAATTATACTGCTGGAAGTATCTCAGAACATCCTAACATGGGGAGCAACACGTGTGCAAAGCAGTTACTTGAGGCTATTGAATCAAAAAGAGATATATTAGGAGAGATCAGATTAAGTGATGACGCATCCAAACAATGAAATATTATGCAGCTGTTAAAACGAATAAAGTATTGCTTACCCTGGTAACTATCTAAGGTTTAATAGATGAAATAAATTTATTTGCCTGCCAAACATTTTGAATAGCCAATTCTTATATTGTTAAAAATATGTATTTTAATTGCACCTTTTAAAAATTTGGTGGATAGGCCGAGTGTGGTGGCTCATGCCTGCAGTCCCATCACCTGGCGTAAGGAGTTTGAGACCAGCCTGGCCAACATGGTGAAACCCCATCTATACTAAATATGTACAAAAATCAGCTGGGCATGGTGGCGAGCACCTGTAGTCCCAGCTACTTGGGAGGCTGAGGCACTAGAATTGTTTGAACCTGGGAAGTAGAGGTTGTAGTGAGCTGAGATCACACCACTGCACTCCAGACTAGGTGACAAAGTGAAGACTCTTCTCAAAACAAACAACCCTACAAAAAACAAAACACAAAACTTTTGGGAATAGTATTACCCAATAGTTAATAGTGGATAATTTTGTGGTGAGGACTGGGAGAGAGAAGATGGCTTTCACTTTTGATCTCGTAAACACTGATACTATTCTATTTCAAGGTACTTCAACTATTTTAAAGGTATATGGATGGATGGGGATATAACTGCTTGACCGGTTTAGGTTTATTGCTTCACCTACTGTAGAATCTACTTTCTTGGACCTGATGGCAAAAAGTAGCAAAAACTATATTGGGGGAATGATATTTAAGAGGTGTGTACCTTGTGAGTTGCACATGAGGTTATGAGGGAGGGAGTGGGGAAGACAGTGGGAAAAAAAGGTGGGGAGAGAGAAGACAGTGATAGGAGGAAGGGGAGGGAAGGCCCCTGGATAACCTAGATGTGACTTAAGCTGCGATTACTTCAGAAATGCCCACACAGCACACACATGCACACGCAGTCACGTTCAGACCCTCTTCACACATTCCTACTGTGTGATGACCACTCTCACGAGGAGTACCACTCCATCCAGTGGTGAAAAAATGCTGGCCACAGAAATGTGCCACATCACCCAGTATCTTCTCTCTCCCCGCTCCTTTTGATGTCATCTTCAGCAATGTTTCACCTGAGGAATACTTTAATCTTTCACTGAAAGAAGTATAGTATTTCGTAAGGAAAAAAGATTCCACTTAATAAGTCTTGCACTAGCCGGGCGCGGTGGTTCACGCCTATAATCCCAGCACTTGGGGAAGCCGAGGCGGGCGGGTCATGAGGTCAGGAGATCGAGACCATCCTGGCTAACATGGTGAAACCCCGTCTCTACTAAAAAGACAAAAAATTAGCTGGGCATGGTGGCGGGCACCTGTAGTCCCAGCTACTCGGGAGGCTGAGGCAGAAGAATGGTGTGAACCCCGGAGGCAGAGCTTGCAGGGAGCCTCCAGCCTGGGCAACAGGGCGAGACTCTGTCTCAAAAAAAAACTTGCGCCAGACCTAACTTTTGTAAATGAATGCCCCTGAAAAATGGTACTTTATAATCATTAAAGCACAAGACCCCTGTTTACCTACCAGCCATCTGTCATGTCAAATAGACTTTAACCTTGTGGAAATTTGTATGTGTGTGTGTGGTGTTCCTAATGAAGTGAAAATAAGGAAATGAAGTCATAATCTGAAATATCCTGAAATGAAAATGATGCAGAGGATGTGATAAAACATGACCCTGTGTCTTGCTTTTTTCTTTTCCTTTGGTTTCAGCATATTGCAAATACCTTGCTGTCACCTTTGCTCTTTTCAATTTCTTTAACCTGTTAACCCAATTCAAGCCACTCAAAATTTGTGGTTGCCTGGAGATTCAATTTTGCATCACAATGCCTTCAAATGCTAGATGACTTTGCTTATTGACTTTAAGTTGGAGAGATTCAATGTCTTTGTCATGAAAAAGTTTAAATATATGGTATAGGTTGTCCTTGTACTGCCAAGGATATGGAAATATAGCTAATGATAACTAATGACAAAACAGGAAGTCACAATTGCCAAAAGCTCTATCCTCTGCTACATATTAAATAAGATTAGAGTTATCTTAAAATATAACTGAATCAAGTTACCCAATATCTACTAGTGAAACTGTGTGCTCTGTTAATACATTCCTCTTGCCCTATATTAATAACACCAGATGTTCAGATATCCAGATGAGCTTCCTCTGAAGCACATTCTATTTAAGCCCACGTAACAAAAAATATACAATACAGAATTCTTTTACTATCAAATTTTCCTTTTTTTTTTTTTTTTTTTTTGAACAGCCTAGTTTCTTTAAAATCAAAGTATCCCAGATAATCAAAACATCACTGAATCCCCTGAGATACCATATAGGGATGATGGGATGATGGCATGGTGCCATCACCAAAGACAGTCTCCCAGAGGAGTTTGGAAATTAACATCGTCCACACCTCCCCATACTGTGTAAGCCTAGAATTTTGCTTGACTGAGAAAGCCCCATTACCTTTTACGCGGCGTTTGCTGTGCTTCCTGGCTTTTAATCTGGATGTAAGGCTGGTGGTCTGGTCCAGGAGTAAGGTGATCACCAGGATGCAAATTACAAGTCCATTCTTTGCCATGGCTCTGGGGCAAGCCTGCTGAGCCACGTTGCCAGCCCCCCTAAAGCAGCTATGGAGAGATAGACTGCACAGCTACATCTTGCTCTGGGATGTCGGGGGCTGGCTTATAAGAGTAAGTTTCGGAGGTTGGCTGGAATCCTGCTGACGAAATGTTTGAATGCCTCTGCTGGCCACAGCATAAGGTGGCCCCTTGTTCTTGTGCCTCATGTTAGGCTTTCTATTTATTTAATTTCTGCTGCATTTCCTAGTGATGTGCCTTTTTGGAGTGTGTCAAAATTAACTACAGGTTTTGCCTGCTTTCTTTCTTTTTTTAAATTTAAAGTCTGAGAAGCTTGGTGTCTTTGTGAAAAATTCTTTTATTTGGAGCTCTGAAATTCACTAAGTGTTCTGGAAAATTGATTCAATTTAGTTTTCAGGGCAAAAAAAAAAGTTACTTCGTGTGTGTGTATGGGTGTGTGTGATGCTACAGCACCATTCAAGCCAGTGTGTCTACTCACACTCGTGTGTCTACACAGCTTAAGTGGAGCTTGGAAGTAGTTTTCTCAGTGGGATTTATGGAGATTGTGGGAATAGATACTCGATGATAAAATATAGGGCTTTCCTCCATTAGAATTTTGTGGACTCATCAAGAATTACTTTCTTGGGGCCAGGTGTGGTGGCTCATGCCTGTAGTCCAGTGGGAGGCTGAGGTGGGTAGATCCCTTGAGGTCAGGAGTTCAAGACCAGCCTGGGCAACATGGCAAAACACTGTCTCTACAAAAAATAAGAAAATGTGTCAGGCATGGTGGCACACGCTTGCAGTCCTGGCTATCTGGGAGGCTGAGGTGTGAGAATCACCTGAGCCCAGGAGTTCAAGATCACTGCACTCTAGCCTGGGCAACAGAGTGAGAATCTGTTTAAAATAAATAAATAAAAATTTCTTGGGTAAAACGTACCTTCGAGTAAAAAGAAAATTTTAAAAAATGAATTATTTTCATTAGAATAAGAATTAAAGTATTATACCAATAGCTGTTTTTTCAGGTCCTCACCAATCATTTTTCCTTGAATACATTAAACAACACTTTCAAGTGCATCGTATAATAACAGAGAAATGTAGTGAGACACTCACCGGGTGTGGGGCTCACTCCTGTAGTCCCAGCACTTTGGGAGGCTGAGGTGGGTGGATCACTTGAGGTCAAGAGTTCAAGACCAGCCTGGTCAACATGGTGAAACCCCGTCTCTACTAAAAAATGCAAAAAAATCAGTTGGGCATGGTGGCAGGAGACTGTAGTCCCAGCTACTCTGGAGGCTGAGGCCGGAGAACCGCTTGAACTCAGAAGGCAGAAGTTGCAATGAGCCAGGATGGTGTCACAGCACTCCAGCCTGGGTGACAGAGCCAAACTCCTTCTCAAATAAAAAATAAAATAAATGTAATGAGAGACTCAGTTTTTCCTACCTTTTAACCATAGGCTTTAAGGGCAAGTTTTGGGGACCTGATAGGCTTTTGCATCAAAAGCAATGGACTATGCATTACAGGAATAGCCAAGAGGGGAGGGACTTGGACCCAGGGAAAGGCCCCCCTGTATTCTACATGGTTATCTGGCTGACCAGGTGCAGATGGAGGGCAGTGGTTGCAGATCTGGAAGGTCCGAAGGACCAAGCTCATCTTGTCTTTTGTTTTTTCTTTGAGACAATACAGAAAGAACCAAGGAATGAGTGCTTCCTTCTGAACCTTAATGAGAAAAACCAATCTGTTTCATCTTCATTTCCTCCAAGTTAAAGCCATTTTGTAACCTACCAATATAGTAACACCACAGTAAGACCGCTGATGTAGGAAAGTCCACATGATTCAACAAAGTAACTATACAATTAAAAATAAAGATTTGACCTCCCGTGTTGACTCTTTGTCTAACATGGGCAGTTTATGTGTGGGCATTTGAGAACATTGTGAAGAAAGGCTGAGCTCAGTTCACACTCTACCACTTATCAGCTGTGTGATGTCAGGCAAGTGAGTAAACTTCTATAAGGCTTCTCTCATCTTAACAAGGGAGGGCTAGGAATGCTTATTTTACAGGGCTGTTGGAAAGATTAAATGAGATAATGGCTATGAAGCACTTAGTGCAATGCCCAGTATTTAATAAGATCCTTACCATTAATTATAATGGTACACACAATTTATGGAATGCCATCTTTTTAGTCTTCACAGCAACCCTATGGGATAAGTAACAATATTATCTCCATTTTAAAGGTGATTGAGCCTCAAAAGTTAAGTGGTTTTTGTCTAATATCACTAAGTTCTCCAGGGACTGAGTAGAAATTACAATCTAGTTTTGATTAACTCCAGAAGACCTGGGCTGTGAAAATGTACTTTGGCTGAACAGGGGAAAAGATCAATGATTTGCAACTGATCAAAAATTTTCTTTGCTGTCTTCCTAAATCCTTTTAAAAAAATTTCAAGTTATGGGCCAGGTGTGCTGACTTGTGCCTATAATCTTAGCACTTAGGGAGGCCAGGGCAGGAGGATTGCTTGAGCCCAGGACTTTGAGACCAGCCTGGACAACATGATGAGATCCTATCTCCATAAAAACAAAAAAATTAGCTCGGTGTGGTAGCACATGCTTGTGGTTCCAGCTTGCTTAGGAGGCTGAAGTGGGAGGATGACTTGGGCCCAGGAGGTTGAGGCTACTGTGGTGGCCCATGTTTGTACCACTACACTCCAGCTTGGGCAACAGAGAAAGACCTTGTGTCAAAACAACAAAATATCTTGAATTAGTGTTGCATATTTGCCACAACTGCTGAATGAATACTGACGTTAGTATTAGCTGAAGTCCATAGGCTACCTTGGGATTCATTGTGGTAGTATTCGTCCTGTGGGTTTGGACAAATGTACAGTGTCATACAGAATAGTTTCATTGAAACTATTAGCTATTAAGTATTCACTGGGCTATTCAGCCCATGCTTTTTGTTCTAATTAAATATTTGAGAATTCACCTTTTCCTCACTTCCAGTCCCTGGTGCTCCTCAGAACTCTCCTCTGGCTGCTCTACTCCTCTAGACACTCTCCCTACATGACTTTAATTCTTCTCATGGCTTCAGAGTCCTATCTCTGGCTCCCACATCAGCCTCCCCAGCTTGGAGCTCCTCCCTTCAGTCTCATATTTCCATTTGCCCATGTGACACTTAGGGTTCAATGTCTCAGACATTTCAAACGCATGATAGTCAAACATTGAATTCCGGCTGCTTCTCCCACTAATGACCTATGAACTTAAGTCTCATTCCTCTAGACTCTTCCTTGTCATAGTTAATGTCTCCATCACCCACTCAGTGGGCCAATTCAGAAACATGGGAGGCATTTATGAGGTCCTTCTCCTTGCCCTCAACACCCTTCTCCATGACCTCACCAGCAAGTAGCCCTACACACATGTTGATTCATGACCTTTGTTATTCACTCCTGCCATCATCCCTCACTCCCGCCATCATCCCATTCCAAGTCAAGAGCTCTTGTCCTAACCCATCCCAACTCAGCCCCTTCTTCCCAATTCAAACGGATGCACCCTGCATCACTAATAAGATTGTTACTCTCCTACTTGAAAGCCTCCAAAATTTTCCATTGCTTTTAAAATGAAACCCACACTGCTTATCATGATTGCTGAGGCCCTTTTGCCTGGTTCTTCCTGGTGACTTACTCCAGTTATGAAGACCTTTTGCCATTTCTAAATCCTATCTAAGTCTCTTCCCACATCCCCACTGTGCTTTCCCTCATGGGTTTTCTGTCAGTCCACTCCATCTCTTCCCAAACTCGATCTCTTGGAGTTGTATATGGCCAACTCCATCTTGTCCTTCAGGTCTGAACTCACATGCTACCTCCACAGAGATGCCTTCTCAATGTGCATAATCTAGAAAGGTCCTGCTCTGTGGTTCTCCATCAAAGGACCCTGTTTCCTTGAGAGCCTTCATCACAACTCGGTTCTCATTTAAAAACTTATCTACTTAATTGATTTGCTGGATGCTGCTCGGTAAACTCTTGCAGGGCAGGGGCTATGTCAGGTTAGCTCTACCATGCATGTGATATGATACATGGCGCATAGTATTTGCTCAATAATTATTTACAAATGTGTGGCTGAACAGCTTTGCTTTTGCTTCCTTTCCTTCCCACCACCTCTCTGAGGCAACAAGGCATTTGGCCAACCAAGGAAAACAGCAATGCAACCCATGGAAGAGTAAAGAGACTGAGAGCCATCTGTTGTACCAGCACTTGGAGTCATGCTAAGAAATCATCACACTCAGCGCTGGGGAAGCTCTGCTTGTCTTGTGGATTCTTGGCCCTGAGGCCAGACAGGGATGGAAGCTGTCCTTTTACTTGTCTTCCTCCTATAGGAATTCCAACTCCAGCTTATCCTTCTTCAGGGGAAAAAGCAGAGAAAATGAAATAAACTAAATGGCTGACAGGATTGTCTAAGAGAAGAGGAAGTGGGATAAGGGCCTATGGATAGCGATGGACCTCAGAACATCTCAAGTGAAGCTTTTGTCCCTGTCACAAATGCTGACAGACATCAGACTTGGCCTTCCCATTTAGGTGAGCCTCTTTCCCTCATATCTTATCAGGAAAAGTACCTGGGATGGCAGTGACCTGAAAAAAAAATCACATCCAAAGAAAAAAAAATCACATCAAAGATAACAGGGTGGGGCGACCCCTGCCCCACTTTGTCCTTGGGGAAGGCAGGTCTCACTGTTTTATTGGAGGCTGAACAATTCCTTTATTGTAGAGCAGGATGATGTCACCAGCTTGTCTCCTGGGCTGGACCTGGGCTTCTGAAAGAACTATTTAAGAAGAAACACCACATTTATAGCCAGGGATAGACACTATAAAAATATTGCTTTTAGACAAAAGCGTTTTGATGAGGATTTTAAAACTGTCACCAGGGTTTCATTTTCTTGAATAAATGGCTGTTTGCAACACATTCCCTGACCACCCTGTGCCATTGGTGTGTTTATTCCACTGGTTGCTATTTTAAAATTGCTCTAAGCTGTTTTCCAGAGTCTTGAATTCTAATAAACAAATCTATCCGGCCTCATGGTTATTTCTCCATGAATACTCAAGGCCAAACATGTTTAAAGACTGTGTTCAAAGGTTCCAGGGTAGCATTTTAAAGGAAGTGATAGGACTGAACTTGGATATAGCACAAGCAAGGCTGAAATGCTTATAGGAAACATCGGTTTCAGTATAAGTGCAAAGCTGCCTTTGGCTTTCTACTTTGGTTTCTACTGTGGCTATAAGTGCAAAGCTGCCTTTGGCTTTCTACTTTGGTTTCTACTGTGGCTATTACTTGTATCTTTGGCTGCCAAAAGTGTTAAAGAATTTACAGACAGGGTTGGTGACAGGTTTTGGGGAAGAGAATTAAGAGACTGCTAAATTGGAGCAGTGTTGCATATAGGCCAAGAACAAGAACTCTGGTAGTTTGGGATTAAAGTCTCAGATCTGTCGTTTATTGGTTGTGCGACAGGGGTTGGACTTCCTCATGTCTCTGAACCTTGATATTCTTACCGATTTTTGCAGACAGCTGAGGAAGCCAGAGCATGTGTCTACAACAGAGCCGCATCTCGTCACAGTAGGTGATCCGTCAAAGGGTGTGTGGGTTTCCTTCACTACCATCGTACAGCTACACGATGCATCATGTACATGATCGCTAATGGAGATATCTCTAATATCCCATTAGAGATACTTAATATGTGGAATTACTACTATTCATTATCGTAGTTAAAATATCTTAGTTCTTACCAACTTCACCATGAAGTCCATTACTCTCCAGACATCCAGCCTGTCGCCATCTGGTTGTCCCCCCTACCCTGTCCTCCAGCTCTCACTGCAGTGAACATTGCATTTTTAAAGGAAGGGGGCAAGCATTTGGTTGATCTGTTTTTCCTAGGTGTGCTGACATATAAAATTTATTGTGAATTTTGCCTGATCCTGCTGCCAGATACTCCAGGAATACAAAAAAAGCCAGTATTTCTCTCCCTTCCACCCAAGAGCAAGGGCAGCCCCCAATGGAAAAACCTTCCTAATTCCTCTCTGTGGCCCTCCCAAGTTGAGACTTGGTAGAAACAGTTTTTGGCCTTCAGGTGACAACAACAGGGTCCTTGTTCCTCCCCAGAATCCAGAGGCTTGCTGACTCAAACTGTGCTTTTGAAGCAAGATGACTGCAGGTTGTAGAGTGAACCGTTGGGAAAGTTTGCCTTTCTGGGGATGAACTGATTTTCCAACCCTGATGCTTGTGGAAATTGAGCAATGGAACTAAGGTCATCAGCTGCTCTCCTTGAGCTGCTTAATACACAGTAAAGCTATTCCTTTCTATTTAAATGACATAAAAAGGGATTGATTTTTTAGTCACTTTTCCAGGAAGTGCTTCCTGAACCTGAAAAACCTGCATGGATAAGTTGAGGACGTTGTTCTTAATGGGTAAACCAAAGAAATTGTCTCCATGATCCCTGTTTCTAACAAAGAATAGGAAAAGGAACCAGGTAGTTAGATGAATGGTTGGTGCAAGGCATTATGTACATTTCTATTGGTTCTGAGGTTAATAAAGACAAGAGAAAAAGGCCAGGCACGGAGGGGTTCATGCCTGTAATCCCAGCACTTTGGGAGGCCTTCGTGAGGACAGGAGTTCAAGACCAGTCATGGCCAACATGGCAAAACCCCATCTCTATTAAAAATATAAAAATTAGCCAGGTGTGGTGGGTGGTGTACACCTGTAATCCCAGCTCCTCAGGAGGCTGAGACATGAGAATTGCTTGCACCCTGGAGGTGGAGGTTGCAGTGAACCGAGGTTGTGCCACTATACTCCAGTCTGGGAGACACAGCAAGACTGTTTCCAAAAAAAAAAAAAAAAAAAAAAGAAACAGATGGGAAGAAGGATGGAAGGGTGGAAAAAATTTGGTATTGCACAAGTTGATCTTAAGGATTTCATGAGATATGCAGCTGGATTTGTTTAATTGATGATTGGAAATGTTGAGCATGTGAATGAGGTAGAAAGAGTTGCATTAGGGAATAAATTATTTAATAGAGAATTAATATACTAATAGAGGAAACCTTGATCATGGATTGAAGCCAGGACACATGTGGGAGAAATAAAGTAGGCTCAGAGACAAACCTCTGGGGATTCAGGTATTTGAGAGGTGAACAAAGGCAGCCAGAAAAGATTTAGTGGTCAGGAAAACTAGAAAAAAACTGCGTTCCCCTCTATTGATTCAAGAAAGTTTTTTTGAACATGAAGATGAAAGTTTTTCAGGTGGATGGAGGAGACGGAACTGGCAAAGATATCAAAGAAGTAAAACAGAAGAAAAAAAAACTTGGTTTTGGGGCTTAGAAAATGACTTCAAATAACTTCTCTAGTGCATGAGATGTGAAAGCCAGATTGCACTGAGGAAAATAGCAAGGAAGATGTTAAAGAGTTGACTTTAAAACGATAAAGCTATGATAGAGGAAAATATCTTTATGATGTAGAGGTAGAGAAGACCTTGTGAAATAAGCTGTGAAGAGGAAAACCCATAAAAGAAAAACTGAGAAGTTTCACCATATCAAAATTAAAATGCTTAACATGACAAAAGTGTTTATAAGGTTAAAACAAGCAAAAAAACCCAAAGGAGAAACTATTAGCAATGTAACATAAAAGGAATGATTCAGATGACATGCAGAACTCTTACAAACTTACTGGGGCAGGATTTTTAAAAAATGGGCAAGAATATGAATAGGCAATACACAAAAGACAGTATCAAAATGGGTTAAAAAAAAAAACAAAACTATGGTAAGACCTTACTAACAAGCAGGAAATGTGTGTTAAAACGGTAGCTCCGTAATTTTGTATCAGTCTTATGGTGGTGACGATTGTGGTGAGTTTGATTATGTTAAGTTCTGAGGACATACGACAACCGTTTTCATCCATGTTGAGGCAAATGTAAATTGGCGTGGCTACTTTGAAGTCTAACAATAAAACCAAAAAATGTGTATGCTTAGTCTCTACTATGTCTACCTAGGTGTCTCTGGTAGAGAAATATTTGCACATGTGCACATATACAAAAAGGCATGTATAAGGGTGGTTATTGCACCATGGATTAAAATAAGCTGGAAACAACTTACATATCCATCAGTAGGGAATGGCTCTGCTGTGGTATTTTCCTACTGTGGTATTTTCATACTGTGGAAAACTCTGAGGCCATCACAAAGAAACGGGAAGATCTAGATGTTCCAACATGAGCTAAGTGGAGTGGTGAGCACCTATAATCCTAGCAACCTAGGAGGCTGAGGCAGGAGGGTCACTTGAAGGCAGTAATTCAAGACCAGCCCGGGCAACATAGCAAGACCCCATCTCTTAAAAAAAATTTGTGATTAGCTGAGCAATGTGGTGAGTATCTGTAGTCCTAACTACAGACCCAGGAGGCTGAGGTGGGAGGATCACTTGAGTCTGAGAGCTGGAGGTTACAGTGAGCTGTAATAGTGCCACTGTACTTCAGCCTGAATGACAGAATGAGAGCCCATCTCTCAAAGTATAAAAATAAACAGATATTCCAGCATACACAGACCATAAGATACACTATAGAGTAAAAATAACATCAGAGAACAAAATAGTGTCTAGTATCATCCATGTAAGGTGCACACAATTACTTGGTTCTTTTTGTGGATGCCTGTCTGTCCAGGGAGGTCTGCTTGTATTTTGGGAGCAGGTGGGAAGGATGTGTGCTGGGTAGAATTAGCGCTTTTGCAATCTCCAGGCCCAGTTCCCACCACTAACCCATTCCCTACATAATCCCAGCTCCAGGACTCACAATCTTGCATGTACCTCACTCTCCAAGCCAGAGATGTGCTGGCCACAGGGCCACACACATACCATGCCCACAGGCAGGCAGGCAGAAGGTGGCACTCACCACAGGCTGTGCTGGAATGGCTATCTGGGTTAGTGGTTAAGTTGCAGACCCTGGAACTAGATGACCTTGGTTTGAATCCTGGGTTTCCCGCCTCTTAACTGTGTGCTGTTGCCATGCCTCCTATCTCATGGGAAGAGAGGATAATAACTAAGTACCTCCCAAGTAGAGATTAAATTCATGAATACAGACAGAATTTCTTGGAACAATGCCTGCCCCCATATAAAGTGCTAACAATTTTCATTAAATAGTTGGTAGTGTTGAATGGTTTTCATCCTGGTTTGAATTTTTTGTCAAGGGTGGGTATAGCTGTCTATTTAGTGAGTTCTCCTAGAGGCTCTGCTGGAATCCTTGCCTCGTGATTCTCTCCTAATGTTAGTGGGGTGGTAGGAAGCTGGCTGAAGGCTGACAGGAACCCTACTCTCTGTAATACATAAGCTTTCAGCTGGTGAGCAGTAGCCACAGGTTTACAACTGTCAGTCTGCTGACAATGCAGGTAATCGCACATCATTTTAATGGATGTATATTTCACGTACCTTACTTTACTTTACCTTCTCCATTGTTTAATTCCTAATTTTTCTTCTGTTGTAAATGACGAGATGAACTTCGTTGTGTCAATATTTTTTTCTATACTCTAGGTAATTTCCTTACGACACATGATACTTGAAGTGGATTGAATGAAAGGCAGCATAGTCTAATAATTAACTCAGACTGGAGCTGGATCATCTGGGAGCAAATCTAGGCTCCCATTGGCTCTTGTATCAGGTTTTCCCATCTACCAAATAGGGGCAATAGTAGGATTTAAAGTAACGGCTATTGGGGGCTTAAATATAATGCTTATAAAGTACCTACTTAGAACAATGTCCAGCCCATATTAAGCATGAGTAAGTAATAATTACTGGGCCAACAGAAATGAATATTAAGATTCTCAATATATATTGCCAATTTTGTTTGATGGGAAAGAGGAGATCTTAGCTTGTCTCCCTTCCCAAGAGGAAGGGACACTGATTGGATAAGGTCAATTTTTAGGATCGTGATTGGCCACATAGCTCAGCAGGGGGAGTCACTGGGTCTTAAAAAGGCTCTGCTGGGAACAGCCAGCTCTTTTTCTTTGGGCATTCCTTCTGATCTCTGTTCCTCTGTGATATGTAGCGGAATGGATGGTGATAAGGTTCTGAAATACAGGTTTAGATTTAGAAAGATGCAGAGGCTCCTAAATTTGGGGAGATACTCTGCTCCAGCCCAGCACACACTGCTGCAGAGTTCTCTGCAGTGGAGTTTAGGGCACAAGCTCTGTACTAGCAAAGCTGGTTGGTCTGTGTGTCCATTCACCGTTGTCCCTGTGCATGGAGGAGGAGGGTTAGATGGGCCAAGATAGGATTTAGGAGCTTTTGTGTTCCCTGCTACAACCTTTTTATTATTATTTTTTGAGATGGAGTCTCACTCTGTTGCCCAGGCTGGAGTGCAGTGGCATGATCTTGGCTCACTGCAACCTCCACCTCCAAGGTTCAGGCAATTCTCCTGCCTCAGCCTCCCAAGTAGCTGGAATTACCCACCACACGCAGCTAATTTTTTTTTTTTAAATTTTTAGTAAGAGACAGGGTTTCTCCTTGTTGGCCAGGCTGGTCTCGAACTCCTGACCTCAAGTGATCTGTCCATCTCGGCCTCCCCAAAATGCTGGAATTATAGGCATGAGCCACAGTGCCCAGCCTGTGCTCCCTGATATAATCTAATAATGCCCCAAATGTCACCATCATTCATAACTGTATTTTAAAAAGGGATAAGCCAATTTTCCCACCAGGAAAAAAAAATGTAAGAGGTAGATTTCAATTTTGTATTTCATCTCACATGTGTTGAGAAGTCCTTGCAGGCTAGGGAGGAAGATGGCAGGCTTAATGGAGAGTTACTGGTATCTGGAAAACACTGCTGTTTCTCAGAGGCGAGAGCCTGTAGGGGTTCAGAATATGAGACAACTTTTCTTTCCTTTCAGGAAACCACCAGCACATCCATTTTGAATGTCTGGTAAACAGCAAAGGAGTCAATGTTTTATTAGTGTCTCGTTTTCATCTCAGGAGTCTTTTTCAGCTTTCACTTTTCCCTGATCAGCAGAGGGACTGTCCAATTTGCACTGGATGCTGTTTTTCGCTAAAGGGTTTCTTCAAGTGGAAACCAGACAGGAAACACTCCCAGAGCCGGGCCAGTTAGGTGTGGAGACAGCAAGTCCAGGAGACGGGCTGGTGTCTCTGAATGACCCACATTCACCACGCCTGGCTTCTGTCTATAATTTATTTCTGCCCAAGGAGACTAGGCCACCCTCCAAAATATATACCAGATAGCTCGGATTGTTGTTGAAAAACCTAGCACTGGCCTTGAGTGTCCCTTATTGAAAATAAAGAAGTAAACACAGCCTCTGGCCTGGTTTTATTCATGGTAGTTTGGTAGTTTAGCAGGAACCAGAAAAAGAATTCTTTTTTTTTTTTTTTTTTGAGACGGAGTCTCGCTCTTGTTGCCGAGGCTAGAGTGCAGTGGTGCGGTCTCGACTCACTGCAACCTCTGCCTCCGGGATTCAAGTGATTCTCTGTCTCAGCCTCCCACGTAGCTGGGATTACAGGCGCCCACCACCATGCCTGGCTAATTTGTTTGTATTTTTAGTAGAGACGGGGTTTCACCATCTTGGCCAGGCTGGTGTTGAACTCCTGACCTCGTGATCCACCCCCCTCGGTCTCCCAAAGTGCTTGGATTACAGGCGTGAGCCACCGCGCCCAGCTCAGAAGAATTATTTCTAACCAAAAATAAAAAGGGTATTACTCAAACGGGATTAATATATTGGACTTTTAAGCCATCATTAAAATTCTGCTGTAAAAGAACATTGATCAATGCAGAAAATGCCCATAGAATATTTCCAAAAGGGAAAAGCAGTTTATAAAAAAGAATGCAGGGGCTGGGCATGGTGGCTGACGCCTGTAATCACAGCCCTTTGGGAGGCCAAGGTGGGTGGGTGGATCACCTGGGGGCAGGAGTTCTTCCAGACCAGCCTGACCTATGATATGGTGAAACCCTTCTCTACTAAAAACACAAAATAATTAGGTGGATGTGGTGGTGTGTACTTGTTAGTCCCAGCTACTCTGGAGACTGAGACAGAATTGCTTGAACCCGGAAGGTGGAGTTTGCAGTGAGCCGAGATCACGCCACTGTACTCCAGCCTGGGCGACACAGCAAGACTCCGTCTCAAGAAAAAAAAAAAATGCAGGCAGTAGAGAGCCATGGGTAGAGGGATGTGTGCACATGAGTATCTGTATGTTAGTGATAGGTCAAAATAATAGTGGTTCCTTTGAGAGGATGAGATTGTAGGCTTTTTTTCTCTTTGTTTTTTTTTTCTTTGTTTTTTCTTTTGAGACTGAGTCTCGCTCTGTCGCCCAGGCTGGAGTGCAGTGGCACGATCTGGGCTCACTGCAAACTCCGCCTCCCGGGTTCACGCCATTCTCCTGCCTCAGCCTCCCGAGTAGCTGGGACTACAGGCGCCCGCCACCACGCCCGGCTAATTTTTTTTGTAATTTTTTAGTAGAGACGGGGTTTCACCGTGTTAGCCAGTATGGTCTCCATCTCCTGACCTTGTGATCCGCCCACCTCAGCCCCCCAAAATGCTGGGATTACAGGCGTGAGCCACCGTGCCCGGCCTTCTTTGTTTTTCTAACTCTTCTGCATAAAACATATCAATGTTTTAAATAGACGTTTTATTGAAATATAAACAGAAACATGCCCAAACTGGAAGCGTATCACTTTCTGATTTTTCATAAAATAAATAGGAATGTGCCTCTAAACCCAGCTATAAAGCAAGCCAGACACTGGCAGCACTCCAGATGTCTTTGTGCCTGTCCCAGCCACGACTCTATGAAGGGTAAACATCTTCAGTGACTTAGGAAAGTGTCACTTGGCAAGTTTCAACTGTGTCCCAGACTTCCTTGTGTGTGTGTCTACTTAAGGTGAGCCACTAGCTTTCCTTGGAAGATACTGACAGCATCAAAGCAGGACGCTGTAAGAGGTGCCCATCTCCATGGCTGGCCCTGTGGACCCCAAGTGCCAGCATTAGAGCTTCACAGATAGCAGTTTATAGACTGCTTAACCAGTATGCACAATTGCACAAGGTCAAATCCCTGTAATAAACTCTTTAAAGTGTATATGCTTGGCACAGTGGCTAACACCTGCAATTCCAGCACTTTCAGAGGTCAAGGTGGGCGGATTGCCTGAGCTGAGGGGTTGGAGACCAGCCTGGGCAACATGGCGAAACCCTGTCTACTAAAAACATAAAAAAATTAGGCATGGTGGTGTGCTCCTGTAATCCCAGCTACTCTGGAGGCTGAGGCACAAGAATCACTTGAACTGGGGAGGTGGAGTTTTCAGAGAACTGACCGAGATCACGCCACTATACACCAGCCTGGGAAACAGAGTGGGACTCTGTCTCAAAAAATAAAATGGACTTTAAGAAATAAAGTGTGTGTGTGTGTGTACATACACATGTGTGTATCTCCTGATGGGCTTTGTTTCTCTGAATCCTGTGCTGACACAACATTAGAGGATGGGTGGTGATGACCCACCTGCAGATGGTTCCCAATGACTGGTCCTTACTTCTTGATACTCATTCATATTTATATAGTCTCCTCTTACACTGAAGAGGGATGACTGCGTAATGGATAGGATATTGTGGAAATGGGAGTATGTGACCTCCAAGATAAGGTCATCAAAAGTATTGCAACTTCCACTTGTCTCTCTTGGATTGCTTCCCCTGGAGGAAGCCAGCAGCCGTGTCATGAGGATATTCAGCCAGAACCACCCAGCTAAACCATTCCCAAATTCCGGACCCATAGAAGACACTAAATGTTGATCATTATTTTGAGTTGCCGCAGTTTGGAATATATACATATATATATATATTTTGAGACATGGTCTCATTCTGTTTTCCAGGCTGAAGCGTAGTGGTGCGATCACAGCTCATTGCAACCTGGAGCTGCTAGGCTCACACAATCATCCTCCTGCGGCCTCCAAAGTAGCTAGGACTATGAGTGTGCACCACCACGCCTGGCTTATTTTTTTTAAAGTTTTTTTTTTTTTTTTTTTGTTAGAAATGTGGTCTCCCTATGTTGCCCAGGCTGCTCTCCATCTCCTGGCCTCAAGCAATCCTTCCCCTTCAGCCTCCCAAAGTACTGGGATTACAGGTATAAGACACTGGACTTGGCCTACGGGTAATTGTTACACAGCGTTAGACCTCCAAAATTGTGAACAAATTATTGTATTTTTGGCCCTGAGATTTAGGCTGGTTTGTTATCGAACAATAGATACAAAACTCATGTCTAAAATCCTGACAGTCATGCTACAAATCTGAATTGGTTAGTTGGATGTACTGCTGTAAATAACAGAAAATCCAGGCCGGGGCAGTGGTTCACGCCTGTGATGCCAGCACTTCGACAAGCTGAGGTGGTGGATTACTTGAGGTCAGGATTTCGTGACAAGCTTGGCCAACATGGTTAAAACCCTGTCTCTACCAAAAACACAGAAACTGGCCGAGCATGGTGGAGGGTACCTGCAATCCCAGCTACTCAGGAGGCTGAGGCACAAGAATTGCTTAAACCCAGGAGACAGAGGTTGCAGTGAGCCGAGATTGCGCCACTGCACTCCAGCCAGGGTGATGGAGCGAGACTCCATCTCAAAAAATCCAGTTAACCATGTTGAACAAATGGGGGTATATATTTTTCATATAATAAGAGATTTAAGAGAGGGTAGTTCATTCTAGTGTGGGCCCAGTGCCTTTACATTTGGGTATTAGTATCTTTGCAATTCTTATTGCCTCCCCCTCAGGCACAAGACGGCTGCAGCAGTTCCAAGCTTCCGGTCTTCACAGCTTGACTTTCAAAGGAGTGGGCGGGGGTATTATGGGATGGAAAGATGGTGCTCACGTACCTCCCTCTTACTAGACCGGAAACTTGCTCTCAGGTGCCCCTTAGCGGATTTCCCCTTAATGTTTCGTTGGTCAAAATCGGGCCACAGGGTCATTCCTAGACTGGGGCTGGGGGAACATTTTCTGAGCTCTAAAAGAAGTACCAGATACTTGAACAAAACAGATGTTCCGAGCCAGGCGCCTGTGGCACACGCCTGTAATCCCAGCACTTTGGGAAACTGAGGCAGGCGGATCATCTGAGGTCAGCAGTTCAAGATCAGCCTGGCCAACATGTCGAAACACCATCTCCACTAAAAACACAGAAAAAAATTAGCCAGGCGTGGTGGCAGGCGCCTGTAATCCCAGCTACTCGGGAGGCTGAGGCAAGAGAATCACTTGAACCCTGGAAGTGGAGGTGGCAGTGAGCCAGGATTGCACTGCTGCGCTGCAATCTGGTCTACAAGAGCGAAACTTGTGTTAGCAAGAGAATCGGCAGGGGCACCTTTTAGATAGGCAGTCAATAGGGTTTGCCACAGAGTCTTTACCTGACAAAATCCTATTAATATTTACCCATTAGATTTCAACCTTTTCAGGAAGGACTTTGCTGACTGTGTCAGAACTTTGTTATAAACTCTTCGGAGGGACATGGAGCACTGGGTACTTTCTCTTTGAAACACTAATACTTGTACTTTGCGTAATACGTTATTTAACAGTCCCTGTATCTTTGGCTAGATCACACATCTCAGGAATGGGATCTGATCTCATCACAGTGGGTCTGATTGATGGCTTGAGGATATGGCATCTGGCACACATGACTCCAACTTCATTCTCCTCCACCACTCTCCCTCTCTTACTGTTTTTTGTTACTTCTGGTCAGTAGGAACCACTGCGAGAAAGTCAAATTCTGGTTTTCCACTAATTTTTTTTTTGAAACAGGATCTTGCTCCAATCCAGGTTGGAGTGCATTGGCGTGATCATAACTCCCTGTAGCCTCAACCTCTGGGTTCAAGCAATCCTCCCACCTCAGCTTCTTGAGTAGCTGGGACTACAGGGATGTGACACCATGCCTGACTAATCTAAAAAAAATACATATTTTTGTATGCATGAGGTCTCACTTTGTTGCCCAGGCTGATCTCAAACTCCTGGCTTCAAATGACACTTCCGTCTTGGCCTCCCAAAGTGCTGAGATTACAGGTGTGAGCCACTGTGCTTGGTGTATTTGTAAATGCATCCTAGGGATGTTGAATGGACTTCTTGAGCACAACTGTCTAATAAAGCAAAGTATTGGCTGTTTAGCATATGAAATGTTCCACTCTGAATGGAAGTCCCAAGATGAGAATAGGGTTTCTCCTTTACTTTATAGACCTGACAATGCTTGGTTAAATATTAATCAGACTCTCCTGGAGATGGGGCCTGAGTATGGTGATACAATTGCGGCTCACAGTCACAATTTAGGATTCATGCTGCTTCCTGCTTCCTCTGGAATAATGCCATTTCCCTCAAGGCTTGTCAAGTCGAGAGTAGGTAGGTAGAGGTGACAGGAAGACAATTCATTAGACCTGGTTTGCTGGGTCATGAGTAGAGAGGACCCTGATTAGTTTTGACTGGACTGCAGCAGCCCATCTATCCCCACCCTCTTTTAGATTTGTTTAAAGTGTCGGTTGGCCCCACTATGTGCCAGGAAGTGTCCTAGGTGCAAGGATATAAGAGTAAACCTCACAAATATCTCTGCCCTCCTAGAGCTTATATTCTGTTTACTGACACCTACTCTCTTGAGAGCTATTCCATTAATTTTAAATTAATGCCCACTATTATCTGTGAGATAAAATTTAGTTTCACCCAAGGCAGATCATACAGCTTTTTTTCCACCCAGCATTTTTTTTTTTTTCCCACCTAGATACAAAACCTCAGTTGTAAGAAATGCATTCTTAGTGGTTTGGGTGGAGATGGACAGCTCCTGTTCCAATGTTTTACAGGCAGACAGGTGAACCACATGTGAACATCCAGAGAAGCTGAGCTCTGGCTCAGGCCAAAGGCTTCTCTGGGGCTTAAGCATCACAACTATCAATAAGGCTTTATTTCCTCCCTGCTGAGCTTGCTGAAGGAGACAGTCAATGGTGCTGAGGGTTCACATCCTATCTCGTCCCTAACAGAGAGGGTGAAACAGTGTTACAGCTTTCGATCTCCTAAGTTCATTGGTGCTAAAGTCAAATACCTTACAGAATGGACGCATGCACTTACTGTTTTTCCTCTGCCATTTCCCTCCCTTTCTACTTTCCTCTCTCATCTCTCTGGTTTTCAGTATTCGTTGAATACTGTTTTAGTTTCCTATTGCTGTGTCACAAATGACCACAAACTCTGAGGCTTGTTTGTTATATGATCATGTTTGTTATGAGTTTCTTCAGGTCAAGAGTCTGGCCTTAGCTTGTCCCCAGCTCAGTTTCGCTCAGTTGTCCAGGCTGGAGTGCAGTAGCGTGATCTCAGTTCACTGGAGCCTCTGCCTCCCAGGGTCAAGTGATTCTTATGCCTCAGCCTCCTGAGTACCTGGGATTACAGGCATGCACCACCACGCCTGGCTAATTTTTGCATTTTTAGTAGAGACGGGGTTTCGAGACGGGCTGGCCTCGAACTCCTGGCCTCAAGCAGTCCTCCCGCTTTGGCCTCCCAAAGTGCTAGGATTACAGGAGTGAGCCACTGCTCCTGGCTGAGGAAAGGATATTTTAAGCGAGTTATCAGAGTTGATGCAGAACCCTGTGTAAGCCACACTCCCTGCCCCCGGGCCTCAGTTTCACCATTGGGAATGACTTAACTAATGCTAGCACATTCCTTTCATCGCTATAAGACGAAGTCGTTCTTACCTCTGGAGCCCAGCAAATTGCCTGGCAACATTACAGGTGCTAGACCAATGTCTGCTGGATCAACCAACGAGAGTGGAGTGGAGATTAAGATAAATTAGCTCTGTGTCCCAGACTGACCACTAGGTGGCAGGAGGCTCACGCCAAGTCCAAGCTTTTGGTATCTGGTTGCTGGCTGGCTAGGAGCCTGCATGGAGGAGCCTTGAATGTCCTAGTCTGGGGCTTGTCATGGCGGCGGAGGTGGGGGGAAGGAAGGGAGGCAGAAGGTGAGGAGGTCTCTTTCACAAAACGTCTGACACTTAGACTTTCCCCTTTATCATCAAATGAATTTATTTTCATTGTCATAGAAATTCACAGATAGAATTGAAAAAACTTTTCGTGTAACTGTAGGTCTGTATATTTTTATAAATTTAGCATTTAATTTTTTTAAATGTATTGGAAAATCTTAGTTGCAAGCTCTTCTTCCCCTTCCCATGAGCCATCCTACACCCCTGACCTACAGACCCAGGTATAGAACAGGGCCTCCCCTGTCATGGTGAGATGATACTGGGCTGTCCAGCCTCAGATAATTTCCATCACAGGAGGGGCCCGGCTCCTAACCAGCACTTTTCAAAATGCAGCAGAATCGCCTGGGGCGGCTGTGTATAAAAATGCAGCTTCCTAGGCACTGGCAGACTCCCTAGATCAGAATCTCTGGGAGGGCTTTAGTCTGCAATTGTGTTGGTGTTTTGCAAGTCTCCTAGGATTCTGAGGTACAACTGAAGTTTGAGAAACACTCCCTTAGGCTTTCTCGGGAGTCTTTCTGGGACTCTCATCAGCCTTCTTGGAGGTCCACAGATGCTCCACCTGCCTCCAGCCTCTCTCACACACACACGTGCACACACATGCATATGTACATACACGTTTTTTGTTTTCTGGATTATGTGCACAATGATGCATGTGCATTTTACAAATCCATATAACGGAGGAGACCACCCCTCATATCATCTTATGCACCATTTCGGCCTCCAAAGAAACAAGAGGTAAAAACTAAAAGGCAGAAATGAAATCCACAGGCAGACAGCCCAGTGCCGCACCCTGGGCCTGGTAGTTAAAGATCGACCCCGACCTAATTGGTTCTGTTGTCTATAGATTACAGACATTGTATAGAAAAGCACTGTGAAAATCCCTATCTTGTTTTGTTCCGATCTAATTACCGGTGCATGCAGCCCCAGTCACGTACCCCTGCTTGCTCAATCAATCACGACCCTCTCACGTGCACCCCCTTAGAGTTGTGAGCCCTTAAAAGGGACAGGAATTGTTCACTCAGGGAGCTCGGCCCTTGAGACGGAAGTCTTGCCGATGCCTCCAGCCAAATAAACCCCTTCATTCTTTAACTCGGTGTCTGAGGAGTTTTGTCTGCTGCTCGTCCTGTACACATAGATTATAAAAGCAAATAGTGTTGGAAATAGAAATCCTCTATGATATTTTAGATTGGAGAGAGCTGCTGTTGTTAATTGCTATTTTTACTGCCTCCAATCCTGATGCATCCCCCATTTAGGTACTAAAAATGTAGCAGATTTTTTTCTCCCGGGAAAGGTTCGTAAAATCAAAACAGGGTGCCCACCCTCATCTAACAAATATCTCGTGGCTTCTTTATGAGCAAATACGTTTTTTCCCCCCTCCTGGAGAAATCAAATGTCAATGTGGACCTGTAGCACTATGGGGTCAAATTCTTTCCTCCCGAAGGTGAAGGGCAGGGCTCCCGCCCTTGTTTCAGAATGTTTAAGGAGGTGCAACAGGATTTGCAATCCAGGCTCAGTGACTTAGCTGTCACATTACTGTGTGTTATTGGGAAAGTCCAGAGTCCGAGTTCAAGGATTTCTTACAACTTTTGTTTTGACTTGATAGTGAAGTTTAAAGTTTGTGAAATATGTACTTGTCACTGGAATCTTTTGAGACTTCCTTTTCTTACTGAGGCTAAAATTGTCCAGCTATGAGTTGATGGTATGTGAGCTCTATGAGCCAAACACTAAGCTAAATGCTTTATGTATATGATATTAATTCTCTTGATAGCCCAACAGGCTGACGGCTATTATCCTCATTCTATGTATAAGGAAAGTGGTGTGGTTACGTGAGGTTATGACAAGCCTGCCCAAGGACCCACCGATTGTAAATCAGCAATAGGACCAAGATTTATGAAATCCCTGCAGTTTGACTCTAGAGCTAAGTCCTTAATTGCTGTAATATACTGGCCATTCAACTTTTTCCTTGACTTGGCCATGAAGAATCATGGTAAATATTTGCTATGCTTTCTAAAGGAAAATTGGCAGCTTTGCTTATTACGTAGGCTTTCTTATTTTATTCTCTTGACAATATTGCAAAGTGGGTTAAGCTCCTCCCATCTTGCTGTTTTACAAAATGCAAAGAAAATGGGGAAAACCCCCCCTGAACTAGATGATCCTAGATCAGGGTTCCCCAGAGTTGTGTTCCCCAGAATTTTGATAAAAGCCTCCATGGGCATTATCTGAGTATCAGAACTCATCTCAGAAGGTCACAGGGCAGCAACTAGGGAGGAAAAGCTCTGAGAAGGTCTGTCATTAAAAGAATTTTTGGTACCACTAACAGCACTGTTACCATGAACAATATCAAAGTACCATTAAAGGAACTGATACTTAAAAGAGTATGATAGGCAGAATTTGAAGTTGATTACCCTGCCCTCCCATCCCCTGGTATCTACACCTCTATTATTTTTCATGCTCCTGATAAAGATATACCCAAGTCTTACAAAAGAAAGAGATTTAATTGGACTTGCAGTTTCATGTGGCTGGGGAGCCTCACCATCATGGTGGAAAACAAGGAGGAGCAAGTCATGTCTTATATGGATGGCAACAAGCAAAATGAGAGAACTTGTGCAGGGGAGCTCCTCTTTTTAAAACCATCAGATCTCGTGAGACTTATTCCCTGTCACGAGAACAGTGCAGGAAAGACCCACCCTCATAAATCAATCACCTTTCACCAGGTTCGTCTTACGGCACATGGGAGTTTTGGGAGTTACAATTCAAGATGAGATTTGGGTGGGGACACAGGCAAACCATATCAACACCCTTATAGAATCTCCTTCCCTTGAGTTTGTGTGGAACCTGTGATTTGCTGCAAATCAGAAAATATGACAAGGTGAAGGGATGGATTCTAAATATACAATTAAAGTCCCAAATGTGTTGGCTTTGAGTTCACAGATGATCCTGTATGGACCTAGCCTAATCCTGTGACCTAGCCTAATTCTGGCCATCCATGACGGGGAGAAGTATGCTGCCATGCTGTGAGATGGCCTGTGAGCATGAAAGAGGACTCCGGGATCCAGCAGGGAATACAGCCTGCTGACAAAAGGATTGCAGGGTTGTGAGACACCAGGCAAACAGCCCAGTCAATGGATGTTCAGATTCCTGACCCATGGAAACTGAGATAGTAAACATACATTGCCTTAAGCCCCAAAGTTTGTGGTTACTATTATGCAGTAATAAAAAATGAATCCAGAGACCTGCAAATGACCCAAGGTCATTTCACACAGCTAAGCAGCAGAAACTCTACTCATAGCTCCAGAGAAATTGAGGCATATATCCAACCATGCCCATACTTAGTGATATGAGAGGAGGGCAGGGAAATGCTAGGTAGAGAAGGGTGGGGTACCTGGTGAGGGCTCCATCCTTGGGCTTGTGCCCATGGATGTAAGTGAGAACAGGCGCTCCTGTTTTTGCACCCAAATGTTGCATTTTCCAAGACCACTCTGGCCTGCCACACCCCATCCTGTGCCCATAAAAACCTGAGACCCTAGTGGGCACAGATACAAGATAAATAAGAAGAGGGAACAGAAGAACATACTGACAGACGCTAGCAGACACCAGCAAGCCATCGAGACAGGACAATGTGGAATTTAGTCGGGACAGTCAAAGGAGAGTCCAGCTGCTGGGTGGCCTGACTCCCAGGGAAGATCATCTTCCAACTCCATCCCCCTTCTCGCTCCCCATCCACTTCACTGAGAGCCACCTCCACCACTTAGTAAAACCTTGCACCCATCCTCCAAGACCATGTATGATCCAATTTTTCTGGTACAATTAGGGCAAGCACCTGGGATACAGAAAGGCCTCTGTCTTAGTTTGTTCCTTATGGTAAGACAGAAGGTCTAATTGAGCTGATTAATACAAGCTGCCTGCAGATGGCAAAACTGACAGAGTGCACTGTCATACACACCCGCTGGGGCTTCAGAAGCTGTAAACATTCAACCCCAGACACTGCTATGGGCTCGGAGCCCAAAAACACTCCTTATAACCTGCTTGTCTGTATGCTTCCCCTAGGGGTTTGAGCAGCAGGGCACCAAAGAAGTGAGCCACACCCCTGTTGCACACTCAGCAGGAGGAATAAGGGAAAACTCCTCCCATTTCATTAGTCTAGTGCCCAGCACGTTGTTGGAGCACAATCAAAATGTGTTGAACAAATGAAGACAGGGTTTGAACCCAGGTCTGTCTCGTTGCATCACACCATATTTTCCTATTCTCTAACATCCAGGGTCATGCTTTATGCTGGAGCTGTGTCTGTGAAGCAAGCACACCTTACCTTTGAACTTAATCTTCAGTTCATCAATATATCTGCAAGTATTTACTAAGTGTGACTAAATTCTCTGCCTGACTTGGGGAAAACAGAGGAACAAGGTGTAACTCTTGCCATGAAGTAGGTAAGTTTTGTTTGAAAAAAGAGGAGTTAAATGACCATGAAGTGGTCATGATTACAGGAGGCGGGTATGTTTAGGCGAGTCAGTGTCTGTGCAGACCACTTCCCCAGTCGAAGGCTGTGGCAGTGACACAAGGGGCCCTCGAATCCATATGCCCATTGCAGACATTGACCATGAATTTGAGGAAATGACATCTCACAAGGGCATCCACCTTTAAATGGCTGTTTCATAGATACTTAGGTGTTCTTTAGGGGGAAAGTAAGTGTAGGAATTTCTGGGCCGAAGATGTTCTTTCTGTTATCAACAGACCTTCTCGGCGCTCTTCCTCTCTAGTAGCTGCCCTGTGACCTTCTGGGATGAACTCTTATTTTTTGGGAGGGGTGGGAGCTGGATGGAGTCTCGCTCTTGTCACGCAGGCTGGAGGGTAATGGCACAATCTCGGCTCACTGCAAACTCCACCTCCGAGGTTCAAGTGATTCTCTTGCCTCATCCTGTTGAGTAGCTGGGTTTACAGGTGCGCACCACCAGACCCGGCTAATTTTTGTACTTTTAGTAGAGATGGAGTTTTCACCATGTTGGTAAGGCTGGTCTCAAACTCCTGACCTCAGGTGATTTGCCTGCCTTGGCCTCCCAAAGCGCTGGGATTAAAGGTGTGAGCCACCATGCCTGGCTATGGGATGAACTCTAACACTCAGTTCTCATGGATGATTTTGGTGGAGAAATCTGGGGAGCATATTCTGGGAAACCCTGATCTAGGATCATCCAGCTGAGTGAATTTTTTTCCCATTACCATTTAAAACTCATTATTATACTTAAAAATTAAGGGAGGCTGAGGCAGGTGGATCACTTGAGGTCTGGAGTTGGAGACCCAGGCTGGACAACATGGTGGAAATGTCATCTCTACAAAAAATACAAAAATTAACCAGACATGGTAGCTCACACCTCTAATTCCAGCTACTTGGGAGGCTGAGGCATGAGAGTTGCTTGAATCCGGGAGGCAGAAGTTGCAGTGAGCCAAGATTTTTCTACTGCATTCCAGCCTAGGTGACAGAGTGAGGCTCCATCTCAAAAACTAAATAAATAAGATGTAATTCAACTATCATAAAATTAACCATTTCAAAGTGTACAAGTCAATGTTTTTTTACACTATATTTATGAGTTGTGCAGCCATCACTACTATCAAATTTCGGGACATTTTTATTTCCTTAAAAGGAAACCCATATCTATCAATCATTCCTCATTCCTCCTCCCTGTATCCATCCATTGTTTGTATAGACTAATCTAATCTGGATATTGCATATTAGTGGAATTATAGAATATGTGAACTTTTGTCTTTGGCTTCTTTGAATTAGCATCTACTTTTCAAGAATCATTGGTCCAGTTAGTTTTAAACTTCAGGATGCATCAGAACCTCTTGGGGATCTTATTAAAGTGCTGTTTTTCTGGCTCCTCTAAAATTGTTGCTTTAGTTTGTCTGGGGTGGGAATCAAGAATCTACTTGTTTGGGCTGGATGCTGTGGCTCACACCTGTAGTTCTAGCACTTTGGGAGGCCAAAGTGGGAGGATCACTTGAGGTCAGGAGTTGGAGACCAGCCTGGCCAAGATGGTGAAACCGTGTCTCTACTAAAAATACAAAAATTAGCTGGGTGTAGTGGCACGCATCTGTAGTCCCAGCTACTTGGGAGGCTGAGACAGGAGAATTGCTTGAACCTGGGAGGCAGAGGTTTCAGTGAGCCAAGATGGTGCCACTGCACTCCAGCCTGGGCAACTAAGAGGGACTCCGTCTCAAAGAGACACAATATACCTATTTGACAAGTTGTCTGGATGACTCTGGTGCAGGCAGACTGGGGACCAACTTTGAGATCCTCCAGCCTAGTTCAACAGGGTTATCCCTCCCTTTGCATAAGAGGAGGTTAAGGCTTAAAGAGGAAAAGTGGTGTCATGGAGGTCACACAGCTGACAACACTCCATCCAGGGCTTGTCCTGGGTTTGAGATGTGAGGCTCAGGTTTCCATCTCACTCTTTGGACTCAGTACTATAGTGATTTAGGAGCTAAGAAGAAACTACTTAGATAGCGAGGGTATGGAAGTCCATTAGAAACAAGAGCTCGGAATTGTGAGGAAAATGAGCAAAGAATTTCTCAGCAAGGCAAATTTACTTCTGCAGAAGGATGCTGCTCACACTTCTGGCAGCTGCAAGAGCACACCAAACAAAAGAGAGAAGGAGTTTTTGTCCCTAACACAGTCCCTATCCCTGTGTCCTTCTATTGGCTGGGGCTGGACTGCAAGATCTAAGCTGACCCTGGTGGGCTAAGACTTAAACTTTTCCAATTAGGGTAAATGGGTGATTCCATAGGGAGCGGGAGGGGGGTGGGAGTGGTCCCTCTGCTACAGCACAAAGCATGTTCCGACATGTCTGAGCAAGTCAGAGCACAACAAGAGCAGGAGGGCTGCTCTCTGGGTAGAAACAGAGTACAAGGAGGTGAGGCCTCCAAACCAAGGACAAGGACATTACACAATTAAACTCTTTGAAGAGGAATTCACCATCTCTGGCAAAGTCCTTGGTAAGGTTTTCCTTTTAATGTAAAGCAGCCCCTAAATCATCTTCCTTTCTAAGAAAAAGCATCCTATAAAATCAAGCTGCAGGCATAAGCTGGAAGCTGGCATGGGTGAATGCCCGCAGTTGTGCCCATAGGAATATACTACCTGGAAAAGGCATGTTCAAAATGGCAGCTCCATCTTTTTTTGCCAGCCACGTGTAGAAGTAAGCAGCAGACAAGATGGCCCAGGCCAAGTGGAAAGCCAATTTGCATAATAAGATTTGGTTGGGGTGACCAGTCTTTTCCCCATGCTATGTAAACATCACACGTGGTCAAACCAATCTGTGAGCCTTATGTAAATCAGACACTGCCTCCTCAAGCCTGCCTAAAAAATTTGCTGTGGTCCACACCTTTCTCCCCCCGCTTTTTTTTTCCCCCTAATGTCTCTCTCACAAGGAGCTGCTCTCCTCTCTCCTTACTTTTGTCTGTTAAACTTTCCACTCCTTAACCTACCCACATGCGTCTGTGTCCTTAATTTTCCTGGAGTGAGATGACAAATCCTGGTTTTTACCCCAGACAACAACGCTGCTTCAGTAGGTTTTTTCCACAGGTATCCCTGTTAGTTCTTTATAATAATAGCTTGTGGGATTCTCTGGCATCTTGCTAGAACTGACGTACCACCATCCCACCAATGCCCCAAAATTCAAAAATGACCTGAAGGTTATTAGGCACATAGACATTTGGGAAGGGTTACAGAAGACCTGGATTCCGAAGGTGTAGTTGCGTCTTGTGGCCCAATAGTTAAGCCACATGTCTTCTGAGCTAGGGGTTGCATAGATTTGGTCCTACCTGCTATAAGGTTTCCAGATTTAAAAATACAGGTTGGGGCCGGGCGCGGTGGCTCAAGCCTGTAATCCCAGCACTTTGGGAAGCCGAGAAGGGCGGATCACGAGGTCAGGAGAGCAAGACCATCCTGGCTAACACGGTGAAACCCCGTCTCTACTAAAAAATAATACAAAAAACTAGCCGGGAGAGGTGGCGGGTGCCTGTAGTCCCAGCTACTCGGGAGGCTGAGGCAGGAGAATGGCCTAAACCCAGGAGGCGGAGCTTGCAGTGAGCTGAGATCCGGCCACTGCACTCCAGCCTGGGCGACTGGGGGAGACTCCGTCTCAAAACAAAACAAAAAAAAATGTAGGTTGGATGGATGCCAAGTTATGTTGAAATTTCAGATAATAACTTTTGTGGTATAAGTATGTATCATGTTATATTTGGAACATAATTATACTAAAAAATTATTCCCCCATTGTTTGTGTGAAATTCCACTATAAATGCATATTCCATTTTTTAGTTGGCAACCCACCAGCCAGATACCTCTTTTACTTTCCTTGGGGCAACCCAGCTTAGTGGTTGAAATTGTCCAAGAACGTGGTTTCTGGAGGCAGACAGCTTGGATCTGAATCCTGGAACCACGTAGCTGGTTATAGAACCAGGGTAAGTTGATTAACTTTTCCTAGCCTCAGTTTCTGCATCTATGAAATGAAAGCACAGTCTCATGTGGTGATGTTACCAGAAAGGGGTCCTGATCCAGACCCCAAGAGAGGGTTCCTGGACCTCACACAAGAAAGAATTCAGGGTGAGTCCACAGTACAAAGCAAAAGCAAGTTTATTAAAAAAGTAAAGTGGTGAAAGTACAGCAACTCCACAGACAGAGTAAGGCTTTCCCTAAAGTAAGGAAGAATGCATCCACCTAGGTACAATACTTATGTGTGTGTGTGCATATGTGTATATATATGAGATAAATCATGGGGAGATGTGCTCTGTTATAAGGGTTTGTCATAAAGGATTAATTTTCTTAATTACTATATTTTGCAAGAATTAATATTATCTTTAAAGCAAATTTAGGAATGCTTCTGTTCTCAAGATGTGGGGATATCGGGACACTCTCAAGTCTGGGTCTGTTTAGTAAACACTATGAATCCGTTCCCTTAATCATAAACATCTAGAGGCTAGGAATACCTAACTTTCTGGGGATGCAGCCCAGCAAGTCTCAGTCTCATTTTCCTAGCCCTCACTCAGGACGGAGTTGCTCTGATTCAAACTTCTCTGACAGTGAGAGGATTAAATGAAATAATCCATCAAGATAGCTTAGCAGGGATTCTTCCTGGCGGTAACAGATAAATAAATATGACTGGGGATTCCCAGTACTCTCTCAGTACCACATTAAAATTCACTGGGGTTGCTTCGATAGTTGGTGGCACTGAAGCTTAGCCCTTTCAAAGTACTGGGACCATTTTGGGGGGCTGTTTCAGGGAGTTCTATCTTAATTGTGGGAGTGCAGATGCTTGGTAGCTCGAAATAGATTACAGGAGTGGTGGGCAGATGGTTTCTCTTTCCATCTGGGTCCCCTGATGTGGGGAAAACAGAACTTCTCTCTTGATGACTCATTGTTGAAGCTTGGTTTAGCCAGCATTTAAATAGAAACGCCTGGCTGCAGAAAATATTGTCACCACCCAAAAGTGAGATCTGTTTCAAAACTGTTGTGAGTAAAGTGGATTTCTAACAGGCAAAACCAGTGTATTAAATTTAATGTACTGGCACGTCTTCTCAACCAAGAGCTGTGCAAAAAAGTCAGGCTGTTCTGGCCTCCTGCCTTCCCTGGTTTTAGCTGCTCAGTGGATCAAAGTGTCTGCAAGCCTCATTTGCTTGAGAGAAGATTTCCTCAGGTTAAGTGCTCTTACTGCTGGCGCACATCCATTAAAGAGCGTTGGATCACATTGGGGGAAATGTTTTTTCTTTTCCAATGCTTTCCAAACCTTGGTTATAGTATCAAGGAGGTAGTTTTTATCCTGATGTTGGTATGCCTTTTAAAATCTTTCTAAAATATGCTTATTTCTTTTTTATTAAGAAACTGGTCTCCAGCATTGGAGACTTTGATGGGCAATAGTTTTGAACTTGCCACTGGGGATTAAGCTCTGATATATATTTTTTTCTTATCTTGCCCATATAGCTAAGAGGTCTGGGGAGTCATACCCTGCAAACCATAAATTCTCATCAGATGGGTTTTATTTAACTCTATATATCATGACTTACGTTTCAATCTGACTCTGGCATAACATTATGTGACAAAGAAGAAAATCAAAATATTTTACCCCAAAACATGTTTCTTTGCTATCTCTTGAAATGGCCCTGCAAAGCCGTCCTTTGTATGGGAAAATTTACATCTGCAAAGAATCTCTTAACATAACTCCATCTTTTTCTTTCAAGCCCTTGCAATCCCAAAGAGATTAACTGAGAGTCTAGCACCTTTTAAAGGTCTTGAGTCGGAAACATTTATCTTCTATTGTCTCTAAGGGCAGCCACTGTGAGATTTCAAAAGAACCTTGGTCTCCACAATCTTTTATCTTAACCTGAACTTTTCCTTTCTGTTGATTCCAGGTCTTTAGACAAACTTGACCAATTGTCAACCAGAAAATGCTTAAATTTACCTACAGCCTGGAAGCTCCCTCACTTTGTACAGCCTTTCTTGTACCAAACAAATGTATTCCTCCAATATATCTGATGTCTCATGCCTCCCTAAAATATATAAAACCAAGCCGCACCCTGACCACCTTAGGCATATGTTCTCAGGACCTCCTAACAGCTGTGTCTTGGGCCGTAGTCACTCATATTTGGCTCAGAAAAAATCTCTCCAAATATTTTACAAAGCGATGGAAACAAGAGCTTGGAGTTGGAAGGAAACCAGCAGCCAAAGTATTTCTCAGCAAGCCAAATTTACTTCTGTAGAAGGGTGCTGCTTGCACTTCTGGCTGCTGGGAAAGCATACCGAACAAAGTGGGGAAGGGGTTTTTATCCCTAATGCAGTTAGTCCCTCCTTCTATGTCCTATCCCCATTGACTGGAGTTGGACAGCACAATCTAAACTGACCCAATTGGCTACTATTTAAAATTGAATATGGCTAATTAGGCGGGAAGGGAGAGGTTGTCCCTGATGGTACAAGGCGTGTTTGGGCATGCCAGGGCATGACAAAGGTGGGGGAAGGTAGTTTCGGCGGGAAGAGCTGTTTCAGCGGGAGCGGCAGTTTACAGAATGGGTAGCCAGGAGCAAAGAGGACTCTTTCCAAATACGGACGAGATGTGACTTACAGATTGGGATTGGCGGGAGATGTTTACAGAGCAGGTAGCTTAGGAGAAGGGACAAGGAAGTTGATCTCGAGAACAAAGAACAAGGAGGTCAAAAACTAAACCTTTGAAGCAGAACTCACTGTATCTGACAAAAGTTTGATTTTTTTCATTGACAACTCTAATAACATGTTTTGTTATATTGTATTAGTGATTTTTGGTAACTTTATTATGATTTCTAGCTTATTGAAAAGTTGCAAAAATTACATAAGGAATTTTTTGATCCTATTATCCAGATTCACCTGACTACTTTTTGTCCCATTTGTTTTATAATCTTCATTCTGTCTCCTGATGCATATTTCTTTCTTTTTTTTTTTTTTTTTTTTTTTTTTTGAGAAGGAGTCTTGCTCTTTCACCCTGGCTGGAGTGCAGTGGCGCCATCTTGGCTCACTGCAAGCTCCGCCTCCCGGGTTTACTTACATCATTCTCCTGCCTTATCCTCCCGAGTAGCTGGGACTACAGGCGCCCGCTACGACGCCCGGCTAATTTTTTGTATTTTTAGTAGGGACAGGGTTTCACCATGTTAGCCAGGATGGTCTCGATCTCCTGACCTCATGATCTGCCCTCCTCGGCCTCCCAAAGTGCTGGGATTACAGGCGTGAGCCACCGCGCCTGGCCCCCATTTGTTTTATAATCTTCATTCTGTCTCTTGATGCATGTTTCTTTTGGAACCATGAGAAAATGAATGTTGAAGACATGGGTCTCCTTTACACCTAAGCATTTAAGTGTGTATTTCCTAAGAAGTTCTCTCATATAGACCCAATGCAATCATCAAAATCAGGAAACATGATATTGCTGCAATGCTACACTCTAATCCAGTGCATATTCACATTTTATCAGTTGTCCTGATACAGTTCTATATAGTTCCTCCCCACCCCTACTGCCTCAGTCCAGAATTTAGTCCAGGATCACACGTTGTATTTAGCTGTCGTGTCTATGATTTGTTTTCTAAGACCACCAAGGCGAGTACCAAAGAACCAGCAAGTAGGCAAGGCTAGGAGCAAAACTACAAATTTATTTTTGGTCATCCAGCTTCAGGGAAGAAGGTGTGGGGGTGAGGTCCGTCAGTCTCGGGCAAAGGAGGCCGAGGGAGTCACCCGGTGGAGCTCTCTGGCGAAGTTCCTGGTGCAGTCCTGACAGGAGTGGGGGCTGAGGAAGTTCGCGCCTGGCGTCCGTCGGGTGTGTCATTTTATGTACTAGGTCTAGGGTGAGAGGTCTATGGGCAGGGCAGGGGGGATTTGGGCGGGCCAGGGGTGGAGCAGGGGGCTGGGTTTGGGTAAGTTTCTATTTCCCCAGTTAAGTTTCGGTTTCCTTGGTTTTTCGTCATGCTCGCGCCTGCGCCGTTGGCCGGTACTCTTCCCGGGCGCTGGAAGGTTAGTGGTGAAGAACCCGGAAGTGCGCCATCTTGCCTCTGTTCGTCCAGTCTACACTTTGGACTCTTTAAATTTGTAACAGTTTTAAGCCTTTTTTTTTTTTTTTTTTTTTTTTGCTCTTTTGATTTTACCATGTTTGAAGAGTACAGGCCATTTTGGGGGCTTTTTCTTAGAATGTTCCTCAGATTGGGTTTGCCTGATATTTTTTCCTGAATAAATTTAGTTGTGCATATTTTGGCAGGAATATTAAGGAGATGAGGTTGTGTCCCTCTAAGTGCATCCTATTAGGAAGCAAGTAGTGTTGGCTGGTCCACATTGGTGGTGTCGCCTTTGATCACTTGGTTAAGATGCTGCCTGCTGGGCTTCTCAACAATCAAGTTACCAGTTTTCACTTTGTAATTAATTGGTAATTTGTGAGGAAGCATTTGAGGCTAGGAAAATCTACTACTCATTAAACTTTCACCAACTACTTGATTTTCTAACTCCATTTTTTTTTTTTTTGTATTTATTAGTTGGCATTTGGCTATAATTACATATTAGTTATTGCTGGGCTCATGGGTTTTTATTTTATTCATGGGTTATGATCTATTATTTATTTTATGCTGAAATTGCCCCATATTTGACCAGTGGGACTCCCTAACCTTGCTCTGTGGTATTAATGCTTGTGATTGCTTTCTATTCATCAACAATGGTATTTATTTTCCATTTATGGTAGTAATATAATTTAAAAATATATTTTTGACTTTAACAGTAGGTGGATTTAAAGAGAAATATTCATGATGTAATGGGGTATGTGTTGAGGGGGAGGTGTGTATATGTATATGTGTGTACATGTATCTATATATATAATAAAAAATATTAGTGATACCTGGGACCTAGGTATGACAAAAATCACAAAGCGGTACACAAAAAACTGAAATCTGGCAAATACTGCTCTTGATCCACGGATAGGTTGGTCGTATTTTTTTGTACTTCAAATATTTGACCATTATGTCTTAATGAAAAATCTGGACTGTTTCAGGAATGACTATAGTTTGGCGTTCCTATTCTCTTATGCTGCTGTTGTCACTGATGTGCAATAAAAATCCTTTGCCAGCTATGTGTCCTGATCTTTTAAAATAAATGTGCTTTTATATAGATATAACCAGGAAGTAGAACCATCTGAGTTACAACCCTAGCACATGATTCAAGACCCGGTTCAAAGGCTCTCTTTTGATCAGATAGGGTTCTTTGGTTGCGTGTAACAGAAATCAGGTCTGGCTAACTTAAGCTTACAGAATCCAATTCTGAACATCTGGTCTCAGAAAAAAGTAGAAACTCAAGCAGCTTTGGGGATCTGGGTATCAGAAATTCATGGAGAGTATCTTTAGGGCACTATCTTTTTATTTTTTCTTTTAGAGGCAAAGTCTCGCAGGCTGGAGTGCAATGGTGCGATCTCAGCTTACTGCAACCTCCACCTTCTGTGTTCAAGCGATTCTCCTGCTTCAGCCTCCCGAGTAGCTGGAATTATAGGTGCTTGCCACCACATGCAGCTAATTTTTGTATTTTTAGTAGAGACGGGATTTCACCATGTTGGCCATGCTGGTCCAGAATTCCTTACCTCAGGTGATCCACCTGCCTTGGCCTCCCAAAGTGCTGGAATTATAGGCGTGAGCCACCGTGCCCAGTCAAGGACACTGTCTTTAGAATGAATGAGCTCGGCCGGGCGCGGTGGCTCAAGCCTGTAATCCCAGCACTTTGGGAGGCCGAGACGGGCGGATCACAGGGTCAGGAGATCAAGACCATCCTGGCTAACACGGTGAAACCCCGTCTCTACTGAAAAAATAAAAAAACTAGCCGGGCGAGGTGGTGGGCGCCTGTAGTCCCAGCTACTCGGGAGGCTGAGGCAGGAGAATGGTGTAAACCCGGGAGGCGGAGCTTGCAATGAGCTGAGATCCACTGCACTCCAGCCTGGGAGACAGAGTGCGAGACTACCCCACAAAAAAAAAAAAAAAAAAAAAAAAAAAAAGAATGAATGAGGTCTACCCATGTGTCTGTTTGCATCTCTCTTCTTAAACTTCCAATTACTAGACCATTCATTTGACCTTCCCTGGATCATAAGCCTCATTTGAGTAAACAAGGGCGAGGCATCTTGATTTACAGAAACCCCAACACAGTATATAAAGCGTGGGTCTTTCCCCAAAGGAAAATCAGGTGCAATGGACAAAACACATCGCAATTATAATTTCTTATTATGTACCAGGCACTCACATAAGCATCTTATACCTATCGACTCATTTGATATCACCATAACCTCATAACATTTTAGTGTCATCATACCCTTCTACAGAGGAGCCAACAAAGGCCCAGAGATCAAATAACTTGGTCAAGGTCATTTAGCTGGTAACTATACAGCTAGTCAGGATTCAAACACAGACCATCTGTCTTCAGAGTCTCTGCTTTTGACCATGGAACTATAAGCCAAATTTGGCAGGCCAAACCAAGAGTGTCCATCCCACCTCCATTCCATAGAGCTTCTTTATCCTCTATCCAAATACCACCGCTTCCACTCTTGCAGCCCTGAGCCCCATGCATCTCTTCTGTTTATGCTTCTAGCTTTTTCCTGGTGATTGATGTCCCTGTCTCATGCCATCTTCTCAACCATGGGCTTTTTTTTTTTTTTTTTTTTTTTTTTTTTTTTTGAGACCGAGTCTTGCCCTATTGCCCAGGTTGGAGTGCAGTGGCAAAATCTTGGCTCACTGCAAGCTCCGCCTCCCGGGTTCATGCCATTCTCCTGCCTCAGCCTCCTGAGCAGCTGGGACTACAGGCGCCGCCACCACACCCGGCTAATATTTTACATGTTAAGTAGAGAAGGGGTTTCACCGTGTTAGGCAGGATGGTCTCGATCTCCTGACCTCATGATCCGCCCGTCTCAGCCTCCCAAAGTGCTGAGATTACAGGCGTGAGCCACCATACAAACTGTGTTAGGCAGGATGGTCTCGATCTCCTGACCTCATGATCCGCCCATCTCGGCCTCCCAAAGTGCTGAGATTACAGGCGTGAGCCACCATACCCAGCCCAACCATGGGCTTTTTGCCAGCAGTGGCCAGGCTGTGTTTAACTCCTTCACAACATGCAAAACAGGGCCATGCACGTAGCCAAGGCTTAGTAATATTTGTAGAACGGAATCGAGTCTATTTCATAACATTAACATTAGGAGAGAGAGTGCCTGAGTAAGAATGGGAGTTTTAAAAATATACTCTGAATTTATCTAGTTAATAATTAAGTGAAATTTAATGATAGTTTGACTTCCTTCCTTGCTAGTTGATTAATTTCAAAGGACCATTGAGATAATCAAACTTCTGCCTCCAAACAAAGACAGGCAGAACAACTCTTAACATCAGACCTCAGCCTGAGCAGCAGCCTGGGCTCAGTAAATCGATATTTTGTTTGTTTTGGCAAAGGGTGAAGAGACCAAATGTATTATGATTCTTGGGGTTTGTCCCATTCCCTTTTTTCCAGCATAGCCCATTAACTCATCATGCTGCTGGGTTCTCTCCCGCTGGCCTTGGATAGAGTTCTCCAGAACCAGGAAAATAGCAATAATCCCTTCTCACTCCTTGGGCAGGCTTTTTGAAAGACTGAGAAGGGCTGGCCCCAGAAGTCAATTTAATTATGACACTAGCTTAGCTTTTGAATAATTTTTCCAGCTTAAGCCATAATGCATGTTTCCAGTGACTTGGACATTCGAGAGAACTTGGCTAGGTTTCTAGGCCCCAATTCTGGAAACTCAGTTGCTAGCTGTGTAGTTTTGGGCACTTTATTTTAATTTTCTGTGCTTCATTTTGTCATCAGTTAAATGGAAATAGCGTCAGTTACTTTATAGGGTTTTTGGGGGTAGTTGGCAAGTAAAGACATGTAAAATGCTTTTTTTACTTGGGTTCCACAATAGAATCCCTCAAGACAAGGACTTGGATGGAAATAGTTTATTGGAAATATGATCTCAGAAAGCAGGAGCAGGAGTAGGAGAATGAGGTGTGGAACACACCTCCAAATTCTGAGACTAGAAGGTGGGAAATCTTGGCGTTTGTCCACCAGCTGCCATCTTCCACTAGCTGAAGCTACCCCTTGCCCCACACCACAGTAATTCTGGGTGACCCCCATGCATTTGTGCCCTGTGGTGTTGGAGGAAGCCTGCAGGCACAGAAGAAAGACCAGCGCAGGTGCTTGATGTGGAAAGCTGTCCCCATGCCAGGAACTATCTATAGCTGAGGTGAACTCTAGTGCACCAAGACAACATGTGGTGGGTGTCAGTGGTGATTGCTACAGGGGCTTCAAACAGTGTCTGGCACGCAATGAGTATTCCATATACTGTAGCTATAGTGGACATAGTTGAACCATCCAGCATCATTTCCTATGAGGATCCTTTTGCAGCTTGACATGGTCCTGATTGTCTTGTCAATCAGGTTGCTGGAACCTACCAGGGCTGTGTGACCCAGGCTGGCCAAGTAATAGCCACCCCGCTGCTTCAGTGACTGTTTTACAGGCTGGCATATGACCCAGAATGGGCTAATCAGAGCCTTCCTGAGAGCACCTTGATTCACACTAGAGCTAGTAAAGAGAAGGTTCTTTTTCTTTGCCAGGAGGTTATTGGAACTCCTGGCCTTCATCATCTCCCAGCTATTGAGAGAAGCCCTTCTGTCATATAGAGCCTCTGCTTTCCGACTGTGTGAACAAGGGCAGGCCACCTAACCTCCCTGAAATTCGGGGTCCTTATCTGTAAGTGAGGATGATGCTTGCTTTTCCAGGCACTGCCACGATTCAGTGAGGGTATGTGTAAAATGCCTGGCAAGTAGCAAATCCTCAGCAAATGTTAGTTTCATTTCCATGGTTGGTCTCGATTTAATTCCACTCAATGGACATCTGTCAACTCTGAGCTGGGGCACATTTTTGAAAACCATTCCAATCTTTGAGTGTCAGTGTTTGTGAGTATGCCACATGGGTCACTTGCACTAGTTTTGACTCATGAATGGTGATTTGCTTTCCAGGAGCCTCTACTTCCATGGAGAAGAGGTCCCATATCCCCAGAAAAAGAACCACCAGCCCCTCCTTGTCTCACAACTCCTGAAATGGAGAGGAGTTCTCTTGTTCCCATTCATGCCTATTCCATGGGCACCTTATCTCATAAGTAAATAGACAATGCATGGGTGCTGGGAGACTGGCCGAAGAACTGTTATTCCAATATGGCACCTGTCTCTGTTCCACCTCCCACAGCTGAACCAAGTGAAATAGTAAAGTTCATTCTGGGAAGATTTCCCATGGTCTTCTCTTACATGAGACCCTCTCTAGCAATCTCTTGATTCATCCCTCAATGAATTATTCTTTTAGTACAAAATCCAGAACCCTTGAAGTGAAATCCATGGATTTCCATAATCCAGTCCTATTGATTTTCTAGCTTTTCTCTTGATGGATGCAGTAGTTAAGTGAACCATTCCATGAACCATTCCATGAAACTACCCTGGACTTCCTCACTGATGTACCTAATGATAGTTACTTGTCCTAGATGGCTCTCTTTGTCTGCCCCTGATACACATTTCTCATCAATTATAGCCTCTTTGCCACTCGGCCCACATAAATGCCCAGTACCAAGGCAGGCTCTACAAACAAATTGCCATTTGCACAATGAATAACTTATTTATTACCACATCATTAAACTGAGTTTCTGAATGGCAGGGGCTATGCACTTATTTTTGCAGTTAAGACACTAAAAGTAATGTGTCGGTAACATAGTAGACATTTGATCAGTGTATGAATGAGTGGAGAAACCTGGTTTTGGAGGCATTTGTTGTCTGGCTCTTCGACTGGAATTGTGGATCATGATTTCAGCTGGGTTACACCTACACTGTGACATTTGATCTTCTAGAATATGTACAATATGATTTGCTCCATTGTAGCAGGAGAAAGCTCAGACACCAAGCAAATTCCCCAAGTTCGATGTCTAGTTTGGAAGATTCCAAGGCTTCTGCTCTTGCACAGTTGTTTGTGAGTGTGCACTCCTGTGCTGTGTTGATGTTTCAGTTGCCCCTGTCTGAGTTTCTTCTTTGTTTGGGTGTTTGGATGCCAATTTGAATAACATATTTCCCAGCGTCTTTGCTTGGCTGGCAATAGAAGCTCTGCTCATGGCAGAGAATACCAAAACATTTATTTTATTCTTTCCCACAAACAAATCTGGAAGCAAAATATTGAGATCTATATAGTCTCTGTTGTTTAAAAAAAAAAAGTAGAAAAAAGAAGCTACTGAATTTTTCCCAAGCATCCCATTCTTCCCGGCATTGACAAATGGGGGTAGGGAAAGAGAAGTAATGCTTACTGAGTGCTTGCTGCATGCCAGGCACTATCCTGTGTCCTTTAAGTACCTTATTCTCGTGGATGACATGTGCTCATCTTTCATGGCTTTACTCAAGCATCGTCGCCTCCTTTGTGTCTGCTTTCCTTGCCATTCCCTCCCTACTTTGCATCTTCATTATCCCCTCTCCCATTGCATCTTTAAAGCTACGTTTATATCTTGCAGTCCATTCCTGCCCTTCCTCTACACCTGCCTGTCCAAAATGGTAGCCATTGGTCACAGGTGATCCTGAATGTTTAAAGTGTGTCTAGTCAAAGTTGAGATGTGCTGTAAGCATAAAATACATACCAGGGCCAGTGGTATTCAACAGCCCCCAGATCTGGTGCTGACTTCCCATAATGCCTATCTCCTGCTGCACTCCCTCCCCACAATCTTGTATTTCAGCTACGCTGTTCTATTCTCTGCTCCGCAAATTTCTCTCTTCCTTGCTCATACACAAATGTTTCCTATGCCCCAAATGGCGTTTTAAATATTACTACCCTAACCTCCTTCAAACCTTTAAAAATTAATTTGGGCTGGGCAGGGTGGCTCACGTCTGTAATCCCAGCACTTTGGGAGGCTAAGGTGGGAGGATCACTTGAACCCAGGAGTTCCAGAGCAGCCTGGGCAATATGGTGAGACCCTGTTTCTACAAAATATTAAAGTTAGCACACACCTGTAATCCTAGCTGCTGGGGAAGATGAGGTGGGAGGATTGCTCGAGTCTGGGAGGTGGAGGCTGCTGTGAGTAGAGATCATGCAACTGTATTCCACCTGGGTGACAGCGAGACCTTATCTCAAACAAAACAAAATAAATTATTTCCAATTTGTAGTAGACCTCTTTCCCATTTCCAGTTAAAAGTGAAGATGTGGATTTGTTTAGTTTCTAGATTTGGTGGCTGAGCCATTTTTAAATGTGACAGTGCACAAACACTGGCTGGGTGCAGCCATGGGATTCATACAGAGAACGTGAGCCTTAAATAAGAATGTACAACACTTTGGGAGGCCGAGGTAGGTGGATCACCTGAGGTCAGGAGTTAGAGACCAGCATGGTTAACATGGTGAAACTCCGTCTCTACTAAAAATATAAAAATTAGCCAGGCATGGTGGCATGTGCTTGTAATCCCAGCTACTCAGGAGGCTGAGGCAGGAGAATCACTTGAACTTAGGAGCTGGAGGTTGCAGTAAGCCGAGGATCATGCCACTGCACTCCAGCCTGGGTGACACAGTGAGATTCGGTCTGAAAAAATACACACACACACACACACACGTTGAATGCAGTGGCTCACGCCTATAATCCCAGCACTTTGGGAGACCAAGGCAGGAGGATTACTTGTGCCCAGGAGTATGAGACCAGCCTGGGCAACATAGGGAGAGCTCTGTCTTTACAAAAAAAATTAAAAAGCTAGCTGGGCATGGTGGCACGTGCCTATGGTTTGAGCTACTTGTGAGGCTGAGGTGGGAGGATTGCTTGAACCCAGAAGGTCGATTGTGCAGTGAGCTGTGATTGTGCCACTGCACTCCAGCTTGGGCAATGCAGCAAGACCCAGTCTCAAAAAAAAAAAAAAAAAAAAAAAAAAAACAAAGTTAGTAGCGTGGAACTTCCTAAGAATTTCACTGAGGGCGTGACTAACTTTCTGCTTTGTCAATTCTGGTTTATATATCTGGTGTTTTATTGACATAGGCCTGTTTTGTTGACTTCCTGCTGAGAAAGATGGTAAAACACTATACACCCTCCCCAGCCATTAATTCCTCTTTTGTGAAACCCTAGCTGGTAGATCTTTAGTTTTTTGTATCTCTTTGGTAACCCTGAGGATTTTAGATCATGAAAATGAAAACTATTGATGAGACATGTGAGTTTCAAAATCAGTATGTCACCAAACACTTGTGTTAAAGGTTAGAAAGGTAAATATGCTTCTGGACATGCATATTATTTGCTACGAAGCAAGACAAATTTACACGCATATCCTTGAAATCAGAGAAAACTGAACCCCTAAAGGGTTTCAAGTGAACAAGCGATCGCTCATTTGAAATGTGTTATGTTTTTCCCTTATTTAAGGTTCAAGGTAGCATGATCAGGTGGTTAAGAGCATGAATTCTGGTGGCAAAAGTATGGCTGGAAATTGGTGAGTTCCAGCTTTCACTTAGTAGCATGTGATCTTAGAAAGGGCACAGGCTCCCTGTGTTTCAATCTTGTCACCTGTATGTGGACATGATAGACCTTACCTCTTAGGGCTGTGGGGAAGGCATATGAATTAATATGTGGACAGTTTTTAGCTACATATAGTAGGTTGCCTTATAAACATTGGGCATTATTGTTATCCTAGCCTTTTTTTTTTTTGAGATGTAGTCTCACTCTGTTGCCCAGGCTGGAGTGCAGTGGCGTGATCTCTGCTCACTGCAAGCTCCGCCTCCCGGGTTCACGCCATTCTCCTGCCTCAGGCTCCCTGGTAGCCAGGACTACAGGCACCCGCCACCACGCCCGGATAATTTTTGGTATTTTAAATAGAAACAGGTTTTCACCGTGTTAGCCAGGATGGTCTCAATCTCCTGACCTCGTGATCCGCCTGTCTTGGCCTCCCAAAGTGCTGGGATTACAGGCGAGAACCACCATGCCCGGCCTATTGTTATTCTATTATCGTTACCTGTATCATCACTGTCATCATGATCATATAATAGTTTTTTTTGCTTTTGTTTTGTTTCTGAGACAGAGGCTCGTTCTGTCACCCAGGCTGGAGTGCGGTGATGTGATCTCAACTCATGGCAACCTCTGTCTTTCAGGTTCAAGTGATTCTCTTGCCTCAGGCTCCTAAGTAGCTGGGATTACAGGCAAATACCACCATACTCAGCTACTTTTTGTATTTTTAGCAGAGATGAGGTTTCACTATGTTGGCCAGGCTTTCTCCTGACCTCAGGTGATCCACTGGCGTCAGCTTCCCGAAATACTGGGACTACAGGTATGAGCCACTGTGCCTGGCCCATATGTTTTCAATATATATATATATTTTTTTTACCTCATGGTTTTACTTTCTAGCTTGAGGGAACCTGAACATGGTTTTAAAGGCTTTTCTCCTCTTAACCCCTATTTTCTCCGTGTGGTCTTTAGTTTCTCATCTGGACATGCTCCCATTAGGTTTTTAACTTTTCCTGTTTCAGTTCCCCATTCATTGCATATTTCATAGTGTGACTGCAGCCAGGTGTGGTGGCTCACGCCTGTAATCCCAGCACTTTGGGAGGCCGAGGCGGGTGGATCACGAGGTCAGGAGATCCAGACCATTCTGGCTAACACGGTGAAACCCCATCTCTACTAAAAATGCAAAAAATTAGCCGGGCGTGGTGGTGGGTGCTTGTAGTCCTGGCTACTCGGGAGGCTGAGGTAGGAGAATAGTGTGAACCTGGGAGGTGGAGCTTGCAGTGAGCCAAGATCGTGCCACTGCACTCCAGCCTGGGTCACAAAGCGAGACTCCGTCTCAAAAAAA
>NW_016804493.1:1921305-1932738 GCF_001698545.2 Rhinopithecus bieti
AAAAAAAAAAAAAAAAAAAAAAAAAAAAAAAAAAAAAAAATAGTGCAACTGCTTATCCAGCAATGATTTATGTGGAATAGCAGATGCCAGGCAAGGTTTTGCTATGCTGAATACTTTATTTATATTTTTATGTAAACATAATTTGCTTTGTAGGCACAATATAACAAAAGCTCTAAAGCCACGAAGACATTAGACAATGTTTCAGTTCACTTCAATCAAGCTTAAATTACAGAGAAGCCTTCACAGTTCCTTTAAGGCAGACTGAGACATTCTTTACACTTCCTTCAGAAAAAACAATCAACAGACAGGAAAGAAGGTGCTTTAAAATGAGAGTATGTTAAACAATTAACTTGAGTCCCCCGGTTCTTCATGGCAGAAATTAGTCTTACTGGTCAAACTCTAGTGTTCTCATTCTGTACTCTGAAAGGGGTTTCTTTACATCTGGCATAATTTGTGATTACTGGATTAACTTTGCTAGTTAAACAAAACACAACCATACCCAGATTTGGGGGTGGGGTGGGGAGTACCTTTTTATGCCTCTCCTCTGGTCATAACAAAGGCAATGTGAATTCTGAATGTAGCTGAGTTCCCACGCCCCTGGGGACGGAGAACCCTAATATGGCCAATGGCTCTTCACTCCTTCAGCTTTGGAAAATGTCATTTCTGCCCAACTTACTAGGAATGCCACTTGGATGACAGTTCCCCCCAAGACCCCCTTTTCAGCAAGGTTACGGGAGAAACAGCCAATAATATAGCACTTAGCAAAGGTAATAGGGGAATAAACGCCCCATTATCTCTGTAAATGGCCCAGAACTGGAATAGTGGTGAGTCCTGGAGTAGGAAGAAAAGAATGATGTTGGTGTCCTCTTTTGGGATACTCTCATCCCTTGGTTCCTCAGATGACGGCACCCTTTCTTGTCTTCATATTTTACATACACATTCACAATGGGGAGAAACTCTTCAGATAAATATTTGGTATACATAACTCATCATCCTAAGCTTAGGATAGGAAAAAAGAACACGAATGAGGTGACATTTGCTACAAAAGGACTGGAAATCAGGTAATTGCTAAGATGCATTCGTTCCTACCACCTGGGGAAAGGCTTGGGTCCACCCTAAGGCTTGTTGGTGGAGAAACTGGGCAATGTAAAAGCCCTCTGATGTTTTTCAGAACACAAAGTTGGGGTACTAATCCCGTGAGCTCCTGGGATTCCAGATTGGTTTGTGAGTGACAGTTAACCATTTTAGCCAAAAGGACTGGAATGAGGGAGTGAGGGACGCCATTGGGGGGAGACATTGAGATCCTCCTCTTTCTCGAGGGTAACTATATTCACCTCTCAAGTGCAGTCAAATGACATGGGGGTGGGGTTCTCAGGAGCTGAAAAATTGAATAAGGTGTGTGAGCAGGTGGCTTGTTCCTTGGTTTCCCAAGAGCAGGGGCGATGCAGATTCTACACCAGGGGTTTATATATGGGAGGGGAGGAACTATACATCTGGCATCAGATGCTGAATATAAACCTTTTATATCACTAGAGTTTGTTACATGTTGGGACATGCTTTGGCCAGGAAGGAGATGCTCCTTGACTTTTCCACCTATGGTCCGCAAGGAAACTCTTTGGGAAATCCACGCATGGTCAAAGTGGTCACTTTCCCCCAGAAATTCAAGTTTACAGAATTGGTAATGCAGGTGGCAAGTGTGCAAACACCAACAATGCTCAAGAATGACTTCTGAATGCATCTCGTATGTGGTGTTCTCTTAAAATCAAAATAGATATGGAGCAGGAAGAATTCTGCTCATGAGATGTTTTGGAGGATAAATCTTCACAGCAGGTCCTCAAACTCATGATGCTGACCCATTGTCTTCTGTGAAAAATCCATACCTGCCTCCCTGTGTTTATGGATAAGAGCCAGTGAAAGGGTCAAACACTGAAGGGGTAGAAGAGAATGGCTCAAACTTTTGACCATAGTCGTCTCTTAAATGGAGAGAGGAAAAAGTACTACTAAAAGAGTTTCTAAATTTGTGGGCTTATGAAAACATCTGGCCTACTCTCTTTCTGCCGGTCAAATTAGCAAGTGTTCTCATCAGAGGCATGGGTGGTCAGCAGCAAAAAAGTGTCATTGGCCTGAAGAATTCTAGGAGCTGAACAGGGCTCTGTGATAACACCTTTCCATCCAAACTTGTCTTTGCCCATGTCTGGTCTCTTAGGCATTGGGCCTGGGGCTTGTATTAATTTGCAAGGCTGTTCTAGAACTGTCAAGAAGAACCCACAGATGGATGGTTTTGATACAGGGGAGAGGGGAGTGTGTAATACAGAGATAGAAGAGGGACATAATACTGCATGGCATGGGATTGGCACTTAATTTCAAAAAACAACAGTGATCAACAGCTTTTTAGCTCAGCTGACTGCAGACAAACACGACACGCACTGGACTACAGCATTTGTTCACTGGGGCACAGAAGAGTTTTCTCAGCCGGGTCCTCGTCTTCCAAACCATCCTTCACATTCTCCCACTTGGGTCCTGGGTTACTGGATAAAGGGCATCCGCTCCTTGTTCTCGCTGTCTCCCTCGTGGTCCTCCTCCTCTTCCCCTGCTTCACTGGTCTCTGTGCTGTCATTGGCCATCTGTAATTCAAAAGAGGATGTTACTGAGAGCTATGCAACCCGGACCCATCATCTCTGGGCCTCTGACAGAGTCCCATGGGAGGACTTGGGGGCTAGGGCTAGGATTGCTTGTTTCCCTGGAAGGCAGTGCAGGGTTAGCTGTCATATGTTGGGGACCCCAAGAGATGGTGCTGAGATAAGGATTTGAATGCCAGTATCTGGAATTGGGAGATGATCCCATGAAGCACTAGCAGGGGAGTGAAGAAATGAGACTGAAAAGGGGAAGAATCCAATGCAGGGGATGTTAGTTAGTCAGCTCCTGTGTGGGCAGTGGGACTCAGTCCTGCTGGGGACCGCTGAGAGACCCTGGGGGACACATCTTAGAGCTGCCCCTTCTGAGGGAGGAGGAAACCACTTTACGGCTAAGGACTGCTCTCAGGGGAGGTGAGTTATCTCCCTGTACCCCATGCAGGTTCTGTGCAAAACTCAAGCATGCTCTGGTGACGAGAGTTAGCTCTCAGGCAGAGAGGGGCAGGTGCCCACAAGAGGAAGTCCCTGGAGTGCAGGGGACCCGAGCGCCAAGAGGAGATGGGAGGGGTATTGAGAGCGTCAGCTGCACAGACCCCCAGAGTTGAAGTCTTAATGCCGTCACTTAGGAAGAACAGATACAGCAACCAGAACAAAGGTGTATTGATCTGCTTTTTGGTCTCTGTTCCCCATTGGAATATAGTTTCTGGGAAGACGGAGATTTTGCTTGGTTCCTTTTCTTTTGTTAACCACTGGTACCTGGCATAGTTATGAATACCCCTCTGGGCCTTCATTTCCTCCATCATGACAGTGGCGATAAATCTACTTGCCTTATAAAGTTGTTACAAGAACCAGGTGAAAGAAGATGGAGCAATGTATCTGAAGAGTCTAGCAAACGGCTGGGCACTTGAGAGAGGCTCAGAACAAATGTCCATTAACATCCCCCTATGTGAGCTGTGTGTGCCTCAGATTTCTTTTCTGTTCTTAGCTCCTGATCTAGGTTGGACCCCAGATCTCCCAAACTAGAATCCCTGGCTGCCTCACGGCCTATTCTGATAAACAGGAATTTGGCCCCTGAATCTCAGCTCACTCCATGTTGTCTCACCTGAAGCTGGGTTTCCCCCCTTGGCCATGCCATGTGCAGTGCCTTCTCCCTGGAATGTCATTCCTCCACCCTCTCTGCCCAGTTCATCCCTACATTTCCTTTAGGGCTCATCCTACTTCCTCAAGGAAGCCTTTGCAGAATTCCCTAACTGGAACAATCTCCATATTATGAGCTTTCATGGCCCCAATACCTCTTCTTTGTAGCACTGATCAAGAGTTGCAATGTCCCATTTATATGAATGGCTCATTGACCAATGTCCATCTGCCCCTGCCGAACCATAGATACCACAGGGGAGGACCAGGTCTCTGCAGTTTTCTTCCCTACAACTAGGTATGTATGCAAACAAGCGCTTTAGGATAATGAAGAACTAACCAACTAAGCTGTCCCTTAGTAGTGTATATTATAATCCATAGTCACCAATATGCCAGTTGGCTCACAGACACCGGTTCTTTTAATCTTCTCTACGACTCTATGAAGTCGTAGCAATAGTAGTAATTATTGTTAGTTCCATTCTGCAGCATTGGAAAGGGAGACCCTGAGGTGATGTGACCACAGAAGCCGTAAGGGCAGCAGAGGTCAGTTGCCTTCAGGAAAGGCCACCCCTGTTCTCTGGGGCACTTGTCTGATGGCCAGGACTGGGGCAGGGCTGCCCTCTGGTACTGTGGGGTCTGGAGGCAGCAGTTCTGCCTCTGCTCTGACCTCATGACACATCATAGGATGAGTTCCGACTTTTGCTTTGGTCCAGCCTCATCAAGAGGAGGCTCTGCCCAGGAGAGACTCCACTCTTAGTGCTTCCCAGGAAATTCACTTCTGGAGCTGCCAATAGCAATCGACTTCCCCTGCCTGGGTGCTGCCGATACGCTTTACAGCCCAGACTATTCTAGAGGAACAGTGCATCTCCTGCAGCGTGCTGGCTGGGCAGATTCAGGGCTGAGAGTGGTCATGGCTGGGCGCGGTGGCTGATGCCTGTAACCCCAGCACTTTGGGAGGCCGAGGCGGGCAGATCACCTGAGGTCGGGATTTCAATACCAACCTGGCCAACATTGTGAAACCCAGTCTCTACTAAAAATACAAAAATTAGCCGGGCGTGGTGTGGTGTGCACCTGTAATCCCAGCTACTCTGGAGCCTGCGGCCTGAGAATCACTTGAACCTGGGAGGCGAAGGTTGCAGTGAGCCGAGATCACACCACTGCATTCCAGCCTGGGTGACAGAATGAGACTCTATCTTAAAAAAAAAAAAAAAAAAAAAAAAAAAGAAGTGGTCATTCCAGTAGGAGAAAGCACCTCTGCAGGCGCCTCCATCCCCCTCCTCCAACACCTGCTGAGTGGACAGCGACCCATCCTGCGGAGCCCAGAGCTTGAGTTGTTTCCTCTTTTATCAGGTGCTAGCCCTAAAATGACCTCACTGGATCCCTCCTGCGTTTCCATGTCTTCTGTTTAACCTGACGACATGCTCCCTTTCCTTCAAGTCTGCTTTTCCATCTAGATAGGCCGTTGGCCTCTTTTCCACCACGTGGTTGCTCCGAATACCCACTCTCTACTGTCTTGTTGTTTCTTTAGGTCTCAGGGATAAAAGCCTTCAGGAGGGCCAGGTACAGTGTCTCATGCCGGTAATCCCAGCTCTTTGGGAGGCCAAGGCAGGTGCGTCACTTGGGGTCAGGAGTCCGAGACCAGCCTGGTCAACATGGTGAAACCCTGCCTCTACTAAAAATAAAAAAATAAAAAAAAATTTGGTGAGTGTGGTGGCATGTGCCTGTAATTCCAGCTACTCAGGAGGCTGAGGTGGGAGGATCACTTGAACCCGGGAGGCGGAGGTTGCAGTGAGCTGAGATCGTGCCATTGCACTACAGCCTGGGCCACAGAGTGAGACTCCGTCTCAAAGATGACCTGGAACTTAGTACATACCAGACAATGCTTTATGAATGCTATTCTAAGTAAGAACTTACCGATCTCCAATTTACAGACAGGGGATCAAAGCTGACTAGTCAAGTAACTTGCCCAGGTCATAAACAGGGGCTCAGGGTTTTGAATCCATGGAGTCGGGTGGTGTGTGCACTGACCTGTGCACTGACCACACCACTACATAGTCCCTCCTCGAGAGGCCCTGGGGAGAACTGGTGGTATCCCTGGGATATAAGGGTTTCGTCCCAGTAAAAGAAAAAAAAAAAAATCACAGCTGGGTGTGGTAGCTCACACCTATAATCCCAGCACTTTGGGAGGCTGAGATAGGCAGATTGCTTGAACTCAGGAGCTCGAGACCAGCCTAGGCAACATGGTGAGACCCTGTCTCTAAAAATAGTAATGATAATATTTTAAATTATATTTTTATTATTTATATTTTAATTTTATTTTGTTTTCTATTATTATTATTATTATTTTTTGAGATGAAGTCTCGCTCTAGTACCCCAGGCTGGAGTGCAATGGCACAATCATGACTCACTGCAATCTCTGCCTCCTGGGTTCAAGCAATTCTCCTGCCTCAGCCTCCCCAGTAGCTGGGATTACAGGTACCTGCCACCACATCCACCTCATTTTTGTAGTTTTAGTAGAGATGAGGTTTCACCATCTTGGCCAGGCTGGTCTCGAAATGCTGACCTCAGATGATCCACCCACCTCGGCCTCCCAAAGTGCTGGGATTACAGGCGTGAGCCACTGCGCCCGGCCAATAATTATTATAATTAGCTGGGCATGGCAGTGATCTCCTGTAGTCTCAGCTGCTCAAGAGGCTGAGGTGGGAGGATCCCTTGAGTCCAGGAGGTAGGGGCTGCAGTGAGTTGAGACAATGCTACTTGCACTCCAGCCTAGGTGACAGAGTGAGACTCTCTCTCTCCCTCTGAAAGAAAAAAAAAATCAGTGGAACCATCAGGGAGCATCTCGGAAGCAGCTGGCATCATTCTGTTAGGAACATGAATGTGAAATTATTGAAATTTTCCAGGAGTTTCCCCCAAGAGCTAGCAGCTGTAATAGACAGGTCTGTTGTTGCTATGCTTTCCTGCCTATGCCTTCAGATTGCTTTTGATATGCTCTCACTGAAGCACTGGCCTTGCCTTTTCAGCATCATCTCAGTTGGTCATGAATCCCTCATGTGTGAAATCATTTGATTACCCCTGGTCTCCTCCACTAGCCCACAAGCTACCTGTACTTCCTTCTACTCCACCTGTGTGTGCACCTGATTGACCTGTGGTGCTCTCTCACGTGGAACTGAACAGACTCCTCTGCTTTTCACTCACCAGTGGAGTTGGGGTCTTTTCTACATCCAGAATTAACTTGCCAATGTTCCCTCGGTCGTGAATCCGCTGCATGGCCTCCTTCACCTGCCAGACAAGGTGAGAAACAGAGGTGCTGGTTAGGTGAGATGTTGCCGTTATAAAAAGGGCCTGGAAAACTCAAACTGTCAAGTGACCACCAGAGGGCGCTGCGGCTCAAGCTTAGTGGCTAAGAAGGCGATGTTGGACGTTGCGGGTGCAACTTCATTGTGGTTGTGCCATTCACACACAGCGATCTTGTGCAAACATCCTCTGGGTCGAAAAACTGAGGGTGACAGCTCTTGAAATTAGTAGACGAACGTTTCTTAAAAGGGTGGGGGGAAGGTTGTCTGGAATTCTCAGGGTGACATGCCGCAGGGTGGCAGGGTGCTTTAGTCAGATTACATTTTGACCAATAAAGATACTTTCTGAAGGTCATTTGTGCCCTGCTTGCTTCAGTGTTATTTAACTCTGACTCACAGTTGGGCTAAATTGACCCATTACTCAAGGCTGAACTGCACTCAGGAAAATTCTCACGATTCTGGTTATTGGGAGGAAATGTTGTCTCTATCTAAGTGGAGTTTCCCCTCAACATTATAGTATTCTCCCCAGAAAAGAGGGCCTCCTGTTTCTTTTCAAATGTTGGGGGCTTGCCAGGCCCACAGGTGTCTCCTGGGACCTTCTGAAACAGCAAGGTTGTGGCAGAATCCAGTTTGCATTTTGAGCATCTCATTCTGTTGCCATGTGGAATTCCAACTGTTGAGGGGTGGGGTCGGGGAGGAAGGCATGAGAGTTAAATGAAATCCAGAAAGGGTACTATGGAGTTTGGTGCTTGGTACAGGCCCGTGCTCCACATCTCAGCGAAATCTGCATGGAAATGCCACATCTCTTGATTAAGAAAAAAAATTTTTTTAAATAGATCTAGCCTAAATATTTTTCCTGAAGTCTCAAACATTTAAAATTTGTGTTCATTCAGTCCAAAAATATTCATTAAATGTTGCTTATAGCCTAGATGCTATGGTTCAACAAAAAGTAAGATACAGTGCCTGCCTCTGAGGAACTCACCCTGTGGCTGATTGATAGAGCAGTGTTTGCTTGTATGAAAACCGAAGCCTTCTACACATTTGGGTAACAACTTGACACAGCTATTAAAATGTTTGTATTTTAATTGCTTTTCTGGAAATTTATCCTAAAGACATAATTTAAATTATGGGGAAAAAAACTTATTACACAAAAGATACTCAATTACAGTATTGCTTTTTATGGCAAAACATTGAAGCAACTTACATGTCTCAGAGTTAAGGGGATGATTAAGTAAACAATGACTCATTCACATTTATCTACTGAAAGGAAATGATATGTGACTGTTAAAGAATATAAAGATATATGCAGTTAATTACAAAGACTGCACAGCAGAATTAAATGTTGTAATATTGCTAAATGAGAACTGACATGCATATTTAAAATATTTTAATCTCTGTCTCCATAAAAACACACATATACTAAAATAACTAGAAAGGGCTATGGATATATGATAAAACACGTAGAAGAAATGGATACCTTTTAATTTTAGTGTCTGTCTGGTAACATATTATCAAATCAGTATTTAATACAAATGCATTTTTAAATGCAGTCCTTGAACAACCCGGCAGTGATCAGAATCAACCAGTTTTTGGGGGGAACAAGATCTTGCTCTGTTGCCTTGGCTGGAGTAAAGCAGTACAATCACAGATCACTGCAGGTTTGACCTCCTGGTCTCAAGCCATCCTGCCACCTCAGCCTCCCAAGTAGCTAGGATTATTAAAGGCAAGCGTCACTACATGCTCAGCTAATGTTTTGCTTTTTTAAATTTTTTAAATTTTTTATTAGAGATGTGGTTCTGCCATGTTGCCAGGCTGTTCGTGAACTCTTGGCCTCAAGTGATCCTCCCCAGTTGGCCTCCCATAAGTGCTGAGATGACAGGCATGAGCCGCTGTGCCCGGCCCTGATCTCGGACTAATAGTGTCATATGATTGTTAAATGTCTTGGCCCTAATACATAATCCAGTAGATTCCTTTTATTTCTGTAGCGAGCTCTGCTTTTCAAAGGGTTTCCACATAGCTACTACCTACCGGGAATGTTCATGTATTAGAGCAGACACCTTCTAAAATGGTTGTCAGGAATCCCCACTGCCTGGTACTCATCCCCTCCCCGTGAATGTAGGCTGGACCTAGTGACTTGCTTCTAAGCAACAGAATAGAGCAAAAGTGATGATATATCACTTCCAAAATTAGGTAGTAAAGGACCGTGACTTCCGTTTTGCAGTCCCTCTTTCTCTAACTCTTGACGCTTCCTTGTTCTGATGACTTGAGCTGCCATGTTGTGACCTGCCCTATGGAGAGGTGCACATGGCAAGAAATTGAGGGCAGATCCCAGCCAACAGTCAGTGAGGAGCAGATACCCTCAGTCCAAATGCTGGTGAGGAACTGAATCCTGCCAACAACCACAGAGAGACCTTGGAAGCAGACCCTTCCCCAGTTGAGACCACAGCCCCAGCTGACACCTTTGTCAGAGGCATTTGAACCAGAGCAACTCCGTCCTGAGTGAGGGGTAGGAAAACGAGGCTGGGACTTGCTGGCCGCATCCCCAGAGAGTTAGATATTCCTAGCCTCTAGATGCTCATGGTTAAGGGAACAGATTGATAATGTTTACTAAACAGACTCAGACTTGGGAGTGTCCTGATAACAATATCTTGATATCTTGAGAACAGAAGCATTACTAATTTTACTTTAAAGATAATAATATCGGGCACAGTGGCTCGTGCTTGTAATCCCAGCACTTTGGGAGGCCAGGGCAGGCCAATCACTTGAGGTCAGGAGTTCGAGACCAGCCTGGCCAACATGGGGAAACTCCATCTCTACTAAAAATACAAAAATTAGCTGGGTGTGGTGGTGGGTGCCTGTAATCCCAGCTACTTGAGGGGCTGAGGTAGGAGAATTGCTTGAACCTGGGAGGTGGAGGTTGCAGTGAGCTGAAATCGCACCACTGTGCTGCAGCCTGGGAAACAGAGCGAAACTGTCTAAAAAAAAGAAAAAAGAAAAAAATAGTATTGATTCTTGCAAAATACAGTAATTAAGAAAATTAATCCTTTATCACAAACCCTTGTAGCAGAGCACATGTCCCCCATGTCAGGCCTCTGAGCCCAAGCCAAGGCATCACATCCCCTGTGACTTGCACATATCCGCCCAGATGGCCTGAAGTAACTGAAGAATCACAAAAGAAGTGCAAATGCCCTGCCTCGCCTTAACCATTGACATCCCACCACAAAAGAAGTGCAAATGCCCTGCCTTGCCTTAACCATTGACATCCCACCACAAAAGAAATGAAAATGGCCTGTCCTTGCCTTAAGCGATGATATTATCTTGTGAAATTCCTTTTCCTGGCTCATCCTGGCTCAAAAGCTCCCCACTGAGCACCTTGCGACCCCACTCCTGCCCACCAGAGAACAACCCCCCTTTGACTGTAATTTTCCTTTACCTACCCAAATCCTATAAAATGGCCCCACCCTTATCTCCCTTCACTGACTCTCTTTTCGGACTCAGCCCGCCTGCACCCAGGTGAAATAAACAGCCATGTTGCTCACACAAAGCCTGTTTGGTGGTCTCTTCATGCGGACACGCATGACACCCAGGATCTGGCCGCTGCCTTCCTCTCCACCCGCCCCTGTATTTTTCTCCACCATTCTGGCCTCCTCTTAGGGAATCCCACGTGGGATTCAGATCTACCTGGAGCCAAAGCACATGCTGCTCCCCTCCCTGAATCCCTATTGCTCAGCTCTTTCCATGGCTCACTCTTTCCTGCTTTTCAGGTCTCACCCATCACCTTGTGAAACCCACCTATATTAGTGTCCTGTAAGCTGCTGTCACAAATGACCACAAATATAGTGGCTTAAATGACATAAAAGTATTATCTTACAGTTTTGAAAGCCCAAAAATCAAGGCGTCCGCAGGGCTGGGCTTCATTCCTCATGGAGGCTCTAGGACAGAATTTATTTCCTTCCCTTCTTTAGCTTCTAGAGGCCACGTGTGTTTTTCTTGCCTCATGGTCCCTCCAGCAAGGGCATCACTCCAAACTCTGCTTCTCTTGTCCCACCACCGGCTCTCTGACCCAAACCCTCCTGCCTCCCTCCTGCAAGAATCACTGTGATTCCATGGGGCCCCCAGATAATCCAGGATAATCCCCCATCTCAGATTTTTAGCTTAATCACTTCTACAAAGTCTTTTTGCCATGTCAGGTAACAAACATATCCTCAGGTTCTGGAGATTAGGGAATGGATGGCTTGGGAGTGTGAGGTCATTCTGTCTGCGTTTCCCCAGGGATCTTGTTTAAGTGGGTCACTCTCCCTCCACCCCTCATCATCTATTCTCCATTGTGCAACACTGCTCACTCCCTTTGTAGCACTTTTTTTTTTTTT
>NW_016804493.1:1933469-1965471 GCF_001698545.2 Rhinopithecus bieti
AAAAAAAAAAAAAAAAAAAAAAAAAAAAAAAAAAAAAGAAAGATGAGATGCATAGAGAGGAAGCCACTTGTTGGAATGATATGACCAACTCAAAGCAAAGCCAGGATTCAGTCCTGGAATGTTCCCACTGCCTCCTGCCACCATCCACTTGGGATGCTGTCAAAGTGGCCTCCCAGACACCGGAAGTGTCAGAGAAAGTCCAGATGTCCTCTGAGCTTCGAATGTTGGCATCCTGAGGTGCTTGAATGACATGACTCAGATTTTCTCTCTCCAGCTCTGTTAGACATGGCCTGAGTAAATCCAGAATCACGGCCCTAGAAAATCCAGCTGCTGAGACCAGATCTGGCCAGCCACACCGCTGGCAGTGGCGTCCCAGACTGGGTGTGGGACCATGGTCCTGATTATGAACAGACTCTGCTGGGCCACCCACGCTGCACTGAGCAGGCCGCCAAGAGAAAGCTGCCCAGGCCAGGGGTTCTAGGTTGTGGGGTAGGCCGGACAAAGACCTCTAGGTGAGGCTCAGCCACATGACATCTCACATTCTCCACATATCCACTTTTTCATTCATTCATTCATCCTGGAAGCTATTGTGTGACAGATGTCCTTTTGCTCTATGGACTTTGAGGTAGACACCACTGTCCTGCCCATATACAGCTGAAATCCCCAATATGGTAGCTGTGAGCCATGGGAGGCCAATGAGGACTTCAAGTGTGGTTCATCTGAATGGAGATTTCCTTAGTAGAAAATACACCCTAGATTCCAAACAGTCCCCCCCAAAAAAAGTGTAAATTATTACTTCATTATATTGAATATATATTGAAATAACATGTTGGATATATTTGCTTAAATATCTTAAAATTAATTTCACCCGTTTTGTTTTACATTTCTTGACTTGGTTAATTAGAAAAATTTTAGCCACATTTGTGGTTCACTTTATATTTCTTTTAGATGGCACTGTTCTGTTGATTTGCAATGGAGAGGAGAGGCAGATGTGTAACTTACAAGGCTGGGGTAGGGTTGACATTACCAGCCAGCTACATGTGAAGGGAGAAGTGCTTGGGCAAGACTGTGAGGTTGGGGCTGGAGGGCAAATGCTTAGAAGAGCTCACATCCAAGTCAACAGCTGCAAGACAAATCCAAGGTAGGTCAGGGACCAGGGCACTCCAGGAAGGGACCCAGGATATAGAGAGACACACAGTGCAGAGAGTCCAGTGAATGCATTGTAAGTGGTGGACATGAGGGTGCGTTAAGAGGTGAAGAAAAGCAATAAAGCCAGAAAAGGCAACAGTTACCAGGCTCCAGAAACATGTCATCAGAGGTGTTCAGCAGAATTATGTGAGCCACACGCAGTTTTAAATTTTCTAGTTTCTAGCCATATTTTCAAAACTGTAAAAAACTATTTTTAATAATTGTTATTTCAACATGTAATAAATGTCAACAATTCTTACTGAGATAGTTTGGATTTTTTATGATGATTAAGTCTGTGAAGTCTGGCGTGAATTTTACACTGACAGCACACGGCGATTTTTATTAGCCAAATTTCAAATGCTCACTTGCCACATAGACTAGTGGCTATAGTATTAGGCAATGCAGGTCTACTAGACGGTTCTCTTGAATACAGTGGGGAAGGGTTTTAAACAGAAGAGTACTTCAGGAAAAAAAAAAACACCTCTGACAGTCCCAACGGAGAAGACAAGTCTCCCACGTGCTACTGAGCTTTCTGGAGCTCATCGCCACTATCTTCTGGGCACGGTCACCCACACCGGGGTACTTCCACTTATAAATGGTAATTTGGGAGTAATGTCTCTTTTGTGCAGACTTTGCTTTGCCAAGGTGTTACTTGAGAGCAGTGTGGGGTGTTGACAACAGAGGAAGGGGAAGCTGACCTCTCAAATCCCCCATGGTTCTCGCCACCTTTCAGATGGGCACCAGAGGCAAGAACCTTGGATTTTGTAATCATTGGGTTTTGCATCTGTGAAACTGTGGTGCTTAACTCAGCTTATCATCCGGTTTCTCCTCTGTGAAACAGATGCAGACACTTCTAAGAGGCTTGGTGTGTGTGGATAAAAGGAAGCAACTTATGCAAAGGGCCTCATACGGTGACTTAAGAAAGAATTAATCAGGAACAGTATCATTTCTTTCCTTCAACATTGTCATCAGAAAGGGTCTTTTCCATCTCCAAGAGCATAGAGGATAGAAATGCAAACAGCATGACTAGGGGGTCAGGCTACTGAAATGGCCTCTTGGAAATACTGCTAATCCTTTATCCATCCTTTCCATAAGGGACTTCAAGGAGTCAGTTCATTTCAGAAGAAATATCCAAAAAGCATGCAGATTAGAGGCAGCCCTGCAGGGAGCTTTTTCTCCTGGCATCACAATAAGCTTTAACTGGTGAGAAAATAGCTTTTCAGTTTCTCTGGGCTCTGTCTTATTGGAGAGGCAGCTTAAAAGTTGTTTCTAGTCTCCAAGGAGTTTTCAGATGCTAATAATTTGCCAGAGTGAAAAAGAACTGAATGTTGGGAAGCCATGACGTGAGACATTTACCTACCTAGTTCCTCTGCCTTTGAGAGTCAAATGAAGCAGTACAGATTGGGCAGAACTGGGAAAGAGCTTTGAAGTCTGGCAGCCCTGAGTGTCAACCACAATTCTGTCACAATTAACTATATAATCTTTGGATAAATTGCTTCTATTTTTGAGCATCAGGGTATGTATCTGTAAAACGGGGATATGTGTTGAAAGGTAAGAATTATGTATGTTAAGAATATATTACCTATTATTGCATTTAACCCCCCAACTCCTGCCGCCACCCAACGAACTTAGAGGCACTTACGATCTCCCAGTTTCTGTGAGTGGGGAATCTGGGTACAGCTTAGTTGGTCCTTTGACTCTCACAAGGCTGTAATCAAGAAAGGGGTCCAGACCCCAAGACAGAGCCTTGGGTCTCCCACAGCAAAGAATTTAGGGTGAATTCACAGTGCAAAGCAAAAACAAGTTTAAGAAAGTCAAGTGGTGAAACGATAGCTATGCCACAGAGTAGGGCATTCCAGAAAGTAAGAGGAATAACATGTTCACTCTGGGTACAATGCTTGTTTAAATGTAGAATTAAAAAAGAGCATGGGTCGGGTGCGGTGGCTCACGCCTGTAATCCCAGCACTTTGGGAGGCCGAGGCAGGTGGATCACTAGGTCAGGAGATCAAGACCATCCTGGCTAACACGGTGAAACTCCATCTCTACTAAAAATACAAAAAATTAGCCGGGCGTGGTGGCAGGCGCCTGTAAGTCTCAGCTACTCTGGAGGTTGAGGAGGAAGAATGGCGTGAATCCAGGAGGCGAAACTTGAAGTGAGCCGAGTTCGTGGCACTGTACTCCAGCCTGGGCAACAGAGTGAGACTCCATCTCAAAAAAAAAAAAAAAAAAAAAAAAGCATGGAGTGTCATGCGCGTCCACATGAGGAGACCACCAAACAGGCTTTGTGTGAGCAACATGGCTGTTTATTTCACCTGGGTGCAGGCGGGCTGAGTCCAAAAAGAGAATCAGTGAAGGGAGATAAGGGTGGGGCCGTTTTATAGGATTTGGGTAGGTAAAGGAAAATTACAGTCAAAGGGGGGTTGTTCTCTGGTGGGCAGGAGTGGAGGTCACAAGGTGCTCAGTGGGGGAGCGTTTTGAGCCAGGATGAGCCAGGAAAAGGAATTTCACAAGATACTATCATCGCTTAAGGCAAGGACCGGCCATTTTCACTTCTTTTGTGGTGGGATATCAATGGTTAAGGCGAGGCAGGGCATTTGCACTTCTTTTGTGATTCTTCAGTTACTTCAGGCCATCTGGGCGTATATGTGCAAGTCACAGGGGATGCCATGGCTTGGCTTGGGCTCAGAGGCCTGACACTGGGGTCTGCAAGCGGAGAGCATGGGAGATCTTGAAGTCCCTAACCAGCCACTATTTGCACCACTGAAGGCCCTTTTGTAAGACTTTTGGTTTTGCTCTGATGGTCTTCACACATTGCGAAGACTTCCTCTTTGCTAGTGAGAGAGTTCGTCTCTGATTGCTTCAAATCATTTCTGTGCTTGGAAGTGTCACAGAGAAGTGAATATCACTTTCCCATGACTTCCCCAATTTCCCCTATTTGCCAAATGCATATGCCTTTCCTATGAGGACACCAGCCTGTACTGTGGAGCAATGGGAATCTCCGGAGGGATCCAGGCTCCTGCATTCTCTGACAGCATGACTTCAGGCAGTTCCCCCAGCCTCTCTGTGACACTGTGGGTTTTTTCCCCCTTTATTTTCTACAAAGTGGACGTAAGGTTTTATATCAGTTTCCTATTATTACTGTAACGGATGACCACTAACAGTGACTTTAAGCACAAATTTATTATCTTACCGTTCTGGAGGTCAAAAGTTTGAAATGGGTTTTACAGGGTTAACATCAAGGCTCTGGCAGGGCTGCATTCCTTCCTGCATTTGTTTCCAGGGAAGAATTCATTTCTTTGACTTTCCCATCTTTAGAAGAACCACTTGCATTTCTTTGCTTGCAGGTCCCTCCCAGCATCTTCAAAGCCAGCAGGGTAGACCTTCAAATCTCTCTGACTCTCACTCTCCTCCTGCCTCCCTCTTTGAAAAGACGCAGGAGGGTCTCCCCAACACCGAATCCTTACCTTAATCTCATCTGCAAAGTCCATTTTCCCATGTGAGGTACCAGATTTTCAGGTTCTGGGGATGAGGATGTGGGCAGGTTTGCGTGGTAGTATTCTGCCCGGCCCAGGTTCTCACCCACCTAATAGAACTGCCGTGAAGGTTGAGGGCCGATGTCTGCTAAGCATCTGACACTGTTACTGGGTTCACTGGAAGCTGCTTTAGGAGAAAACTTGGGGATCCAGTGCCCTCTACTGGATTTCTGAAAGCCGTCTATGTCCTCCTCACCCAGAACTCTAAGATTGTTTCTTTCTTGTTTTGTGTTTGAGGCAGGATCATGATCTGTTGTCCAGGCTGGAATGCAGTGGCATGATCACAACCCACTGCAGTCTCTGCCTCCCAGGCTTAAGCAATCCTCCTGTCTCAGCCTCCCAAGTACCGGAGACTACAGGCATGAGCCACCATGCCTAGCTATTTTTTCTTTTTCTGTTTCTTTCTTTTCTTTTTTTTCTTAAATAGAGACAAGGTCTTGCTATGTTGCCCAGGCTGGTCTTGAACTTCTGGATTGAAGCCGTCCTCCTGCCTTGGCCTCGTGGCCTATTTCTTTCTTTCTTTTTTTTTTTTTTTGAGACGGAGTCTTGCTCTATCGCCCAGGCTGGAGTTCAGTGGCCGGATCTCAGCTCACCGCAAGCTCCGCCTCCCAGGTTCACGCCATTCTCCTGCCTCAGCCTCCTGAGTAGCTGGGACTACAGGCGCCCACCACCTCACCCGGCTAGTTTTTTGTATTTTTTAGTAGAGACGGGGTTTCACCGTGTTCGCCAGGATGGTCTCGATCTCCTGACCTCATGATCCACCCGTCTCGGCCTCCCAAAGTGCTGGGATTACAGGCTTGAGCCACCGTGCCCGGCCTATTTCTTTATTTATAGGATGATCCTGCCTACAGTATACTCAAAGCCACCTAATAAAAGGTAGACTCCAACTGGGTTCTTTCTGACTCCCAAGTCCAGAGGAGAGGTTCTACTCTGACACCTGGGGCCTACCCTGGCCTTCTTCTGCCTGCACCCCTACCTATGCCTGCACCTCTACCTTTGGCTCCCTTTGGTTGGAGCCAAAGAGACAGCCATGCAAAGCAAACTTTCTCCCCCAACATATATACTTCTAGACCATGCTTTGAGTTCCTGGCCTTGCAGAATTCTATTCTCAAATGGCCCCAAGACCAAATGGGGACTTTTTCCCACTATGTGGGCAGGACCCCTTCTGGTGATGTGGGTGGGACTCTGGGGTGGAGACAGAAGGGGGCTGACCACGGACTGGGATCCTCCATTTGCACTCTTGCCCAGGGCCCTGCAGATGTGAGGGGTGGGTTTGGCTACAGGACACAGTGATTACGTGGCATGACTGGCAGGTTCTGGAAATGAGGATGTGGGTACGACATGGAGACTGAGGAGAGAAAGAATTAGAGATGACTCACAGTTGACCAGAAGGACTATGATGCTCTAGACACTAGTTAGAATGGGGCACCCAGTGAGGGATTTGTCACAATGGAATGATGACAATGACAAAAATGATGACAATATTCACATCTGTATAGCATTCCCATCTTTGCTGAGCTTCGTTTTGGAACTATAAACCTGAGGTTCCGAGATGCTAAGTGTTTCACCTAAGGTCACATAGCTGACAGTGCAGGAGCTGGGAGTAAGGTCAGAGGAGAGGGGGCCAAGCCCAGGCTTTCCCATTAGACCTGGTTTCCTCTCCAAGGAGAAGCGGCTGCATTCATGTCTAGTGTTGTGTTTGAGATCCTGCCTGGGCAGCCAGGGGAAAATGGCAGGAAATGCCTGGATGTTGTGAATCACAGACTGATAAGAAGAGGTCTATGGAAAGTCCCCGATAAGAAGAGGGCTATGGAAACCTTGGAGAACAGTGGTTTCTTCTCCCCGCTCCATCTCTAAAAGGTAGATCAGAGATTGGAACAGGCCCAAGGATCTGGGAGCCAGGAGTAGGGCAAGGTGAGGGAACAAGAAGGTGAACAGATCCGAGGGAGGAAGGAGAAAAACTGGCATGAAGCCCTTGAACCCGGGTCATGGTGATTTAGAGAGGACTGACTCGGCAAAGCAGAGTGGGCAGGAGCTAGATGACAGTGCACCGAGGAGAACCCCCCTTGGTGACAGCCTGGAACTCCTGTCTCCAACTTTTTTGCTTCTCTGTGAATAGACATGCAGCCAACAAAGACTCTTGTTCCTCAAGCCCATCCTTTTTGAAAACTGCCCCAGCTGTTTCCCTCAAGGTTAAAGACAGACAGTAGCACAGAGGCTGCAGCATCCTGGTAGATGCTCTCAGAAAAATTTATTTAAAAATATTTCACTGTAGCTAGACTCATGGAGAATTCCTGATTTGTTTATTTAACCCCAGTGGATTGCAACCCACTGGAGCTGAACTCATGCCATCGGTTCGTGCTCTCAATGAAGTCGGCTGGTGCTTAAGACTCAGTGCATGACCCATGGGGAAAATTTAATTGGCTCACCCCATGCAAGCAGAGGAACAGTAGTCAGTCATTTCTGGGCAGTAGTTATAGTCATTTCTGTCTGCAATGAAATTAGGAGAGGTGGGGTGGGTGGAAGCCTCAATCAGGGCTGAGGAGGGCTCATGGGCTGCAACCTTGGGGTCTTGGTTATCATTAGAGGGTTCCTCCCCTCATCCATTCTCTGGCCTCTGTTCATTCCCCCATGGACTGTATCTACCAGGCTCCTTGTCCCATGGCTTCCACTTGGCTTTGGCCAATGAGAGATCCTGGTAGATCAGAAAACAGGAGGAAGGAGAATGAAAATATTTCCCCCTTCATTCCTGCCTTGTGATGGGTCTCTGGAAGTAGCTATGCCTCTTTACAACTACACCTTCTGCAAGGTCCTAGCTTTCTCTCTGCAATCTGGTAATGCCTTTCCTTTCTCATGCTCCTTCAGGCCCAGGGTGGGTAATACCTTCCTACTATGACTTGTTTCTGGGCATCTCAACATTCATGTTGAGTTGGTTTCCTTAACTCTGATACCTTTAGAACTCCAGCTAAGTGTGCTGCTTGCTTCCTGCCAGGGCACTGACTGATATATTTGGCTCCAAGCTTTTATTCAACAAATACACTGAGTGTGTACTAACTGTTAAGTCCTGGGAAGACAACGGCAAGCAAGCCAAACCCCTACAAGACCCCCTAAGCTGGTGAGGCTTTTACAGTCTCATGGAGCCATGGGTTTCATCAAAGAATGACTCAAACAAATGTAACATTACCACTTGGTAAGATGGTGTTATGAGGATGTGGATGGGGATTTGGTTGCGAAGATCAGGGAGTGCTTCTCTGAAGAAGTGATAATTGAGCTGGGATTTCAAGGATGGATGGGATTTAGATATGACAAGAGGATAGGGAGAAGACCATTCCAAGCAGAGGAAGTAGAATGTGACAGGAGAGACTGAAAAAAGCCAATGGCCTTGGGGACAGAAGAGCAAAAGTCAAGGTGGGGCAAAATTCTGGAAAGTATTTGAAGACTTTGGTTACTACATTCCAAAGAGTTTCCACGAAAGTGGTTGCAAATGTAGAACCTCCTTCTATCTCCCCTCACCTACCTGAGTGGTTAGTTCCTTCACACTTGGGCCATGAGGATTAACAATTCCTCAATCTTTGTTTGGGGTTTCATTTAGTGCTTCATAACAGCCAACTTCCTTTTCAATGGTGTGAAAGGCACAAAGTCATTAGGGTACAAATGACACCACTTAATAACCATAGTACTTGGCTTGTGCTGTGAATAGTAATAAGCATAGCCATGTAAAAAAGGGGAAAAAATCAAGAGGGGTAATTCCATGGATCACTATGCCTGTTAGATGATAAATTAAAAGCTTTGAAAATGAAGAAATGAGTAATGCTATAATTAAGAAGCACATCTACCAAAGTCATTGGTGAGATATTCCTCATATTAACAATATCCATCTTTGGGAGGGATTGATGATTATCTAAAATACAAAGTGGGTGTTTAAATGTAACACATTCATTGCAAGTAGGTTTTGAGATCTGGAATTTCTGGCCTCTGGCAAGTAGCTTCTGGAGTCTAAAGTGCGTGAGCCCCAAGATTTTGATCCAGATGGAAGAGTGACTGGAAAAAGTAGAATGTCAGGTACCATGAATTAATCCACTGGAAGGGTAGAGAAAGGATTCAAACACTCGACTCCTTTTTAGACCAGCTGCATATTGGGTCTTTGCAATAATGCAGGGCATAGACTAGGGTGGGGCAAAGGTGACTGGGATGCAAAATATAAGGAGGTGTCCATTCTCTGACTCGCACAAGTGCAGGATCATCACCTGAGTGTGAGCGTTGCCTTACATTTTATATACTAACTGTCTCTCTTGACTAATCATAGTCTTGGTCCTGTAAGGATGGTTATTATTTTTAAAGGAATGGGAGAAACATTCAACCAGCTATTATAAGGTAAAATGTGATTCTCCAAGAGGATTTTTAAAGGGGCTATTAGTAGGAACACTGGCTTACAAGAGACAGAATGTTCTTCCAGGGAGAAGAAGAGAAAGCAAAAAGCAAGGCAGTGTAATTTGGATGGCGCGACTGTTCCTTTTGTCCTGCATCCTTGGACGGTATTGATTTTCTTGATCAAGTATACATCATGGTCATAAGGGGTTCATGTGAATTAAACATTGAACCAGGAGCCAGAATGTTCTGCAGAAATCTGACTCATAACGAAACCAAACTATATATTCTTGTCTTACTGTATTTCGAACTAAAGAAGATAAAAAAAAAAATCAGGTGAATTCCCTCCAGTGTTTGTCTTAGTTAACAACGCTCCATGGTGCTGGATTTGGGTGGTTGAATAGAATTGAAGTGGACACTCAGGGTATGCTGATTTCAACATGCGAGTGAGACCTGGGGAAGAGGATAAAATACATGTGAGGTGCTTTCTCTCCTGGAGATGCTCAGCCTCTCAGAAAGACCTGCGGAAAAATGTCTGTTGCACAGTGTGTAAGAGAGATGCTTGAAGTGCGATGGGCACAGAAGAGGAAGCAATTTATTTGGTATGGGAGAAGGATGAAAACCAGAGGAAGCTGTTCAGAGGAAGTAACTTGAGTAGAAGTTGGTCACTCAGCCAAACAGAGGGAGATATAAATAACCTAAGAAGGCCAGGCATGGTGGCTCATGCCTGTAATCCCAGCCTGCAATCAACCTGGAGGCCGGGCAGGTTGATGACTTCAGTCCAGGAGTTGGAGGCCAGCTTGGTCAACATGGCAAACCCTCATGTCTACAAAAGATAAAAAAATTAGCCAGGCCTGGTAGCACATGCCTATAGTCCCAGCTACTTGGAAGGCAGAGGAAGGAGAATCGCTTGAGCCTGGTGAGCAGAGATTGCAGTGAGCTGAGAGCGCGCCATTGTACTCCAGGCTGGGTGACAGAGCAAACCCCTGTCTCAAAAATAAATGCATGAATAACCCAAGGAAATATTGCTCTATTAAGAGAATGAGCAGTTAAAGTAACAACCCAAGCTCCCACCACTCCTGAAATTCCACATGAGAATGGTAGAACTTATATATATATAAAATAATTTTTTTTTTTTGAGACAGAGTCTCGCTCTGTCACCAGGCTGGACTGCAGTGGCCCGATCTCAGCTCACTGCAACCTCTGCTTCCCAGGTTCAAGTGATTCTCCTGCCTCAGCCTTCCGAGTAGCTGGGATTACAGGCATGTGCCACCACACCCAGCTAACTTTTGTATTTTCGGTAGAGATGGGGTTTCACAATGTTGGCCTGGATGGTCTCGATCTCTTGACCTTGTGATCCGCCCGCCTTGGCTGCCCAAAGTGCTGGGATTATAGGCGTGAGCTACTGCGCCCAGCTGAAAAATGTATTTTAAACTTTTTTTGGGCTTTGAATCTTTCAGCAAAACCTTCAATGCAGGGAGAAAGATACTATATTTCTGCATGGAGGACTCTAGTTCTTTACTAACGATGTAATTACCTTGCTTCCAGGTAACACTGGTTTTATTTACTCACAGACTGGTAACTGTGTCATTCTATAATGTCTGAAAGTTTTCACCCAGAATTGTCAAACATGAGAATTCATGGAAAAGGGCTAAAAATATAAGGAGTCCAAAGACCCTTCAAAGCCTTGAAAGTTCCCAAGTGGCAGTTATCTTTGAAAGGGATGACTGCCAGACCTAATAGCATTTGGGAAAGCACCCTTTATTAAGTTGGTACAAAGGAATTGTGATTTTTACCCTTATTTTCAATGGCAGAATGCACAATTACTTTCATAGAAGTCAGAGGTGATCATTTCTTAGGCTTGGAGAAAAAGGGATGGTTTGCAGGAATAGGTGGCATTTTTAGTACCTGAGGAAATTGAAATACGTTGACTCTATAATCCATATATAACTGTTGTCTAGACACATGCTAGGGTTCCTAGGCTGCAAAATTAGAGTTGGCCAACAGAGACAGAGTCCAAGACCGGGATAAAGAGTCTGGGAACAGACTGAAGTATAAAACGGAAATAAAAGAGTGATTCTATTTGTGTAAGCATTGCCAACCAAAGTGTTCTTATCAAAAGCTGGTTCTCCCCCACTTTGTCTAAAGGGGGGTATATATTGGATCCTCCCTTAGAGAGGAGGGATAGGAGGAGCAAGCTATAGGCTCTGGACCTAAGAACGTAGTAATATGAGAGTCACCAGATGCCCACAGGTTGTGATGGGAGAAGATAAGTCTCAAGGAAAGAGATGAACCCCAGATCGGGTAAACGTAAAGGACAAGGCAAAGGTGGTAAATCTATGGGGTGGTGGAGGCCATTGCTCATGATCATTGCGGCAGCTGACATATGACAAGTGCTTACCGGGTGCTGTCACTGAGCAAAGCACCTCATATGCATGACCTTATTTCATTGCATCAACCCAGTGAGGTAAGTGGGAGTTTGTCAGGCTGTCAATCAGGGGTACATAAAAATAGGCCCCCTTTTCTTCCTGAGTCTCTGTTGCTTGAGGAGGAGAGTCAAGATGAGAATGAGGTTCAGGAAGGTTAATGGCTTGTCCAAGGTTATTTTTTCTTTTAATTAAAAGTTTTAAATTTTAATCCTTGTGGGTACATGGTAGGTATACATATTTATGGGGTACGTGAAATGTTTTGATACAGGCATGCAATAGGTAATAATCACATGAGGAATGGGGTATCCATGCCTTCAGGCTTTATCTCTTTGTGTTGCAAACAATCCAATTATACTCTTTTAGTTATTTTAAAATGTACAAATTACTGTTGACTATAGTCACCCCATTGTGCTATCAAATAGGTCTTAACCCATCCTTCCTCTTTCTCCCCTCTTCACTCTCCATTGCTTCCAACCTACTGTCTCATATCCAGCAATAGTGCATCAAGCCTGTAGTTGTTTGGGGCTGGGTCTGAAGCCTAGTTTCTCTGTATTCTACTGTTTAACCTTAGGCAAAAACAATGGGAGATGGAGCCTCTGTCACCTAGGCTGGAGTGTAGTGGTACGATCTGAGCTCACTGCAACCTCCACTTCCCAGGTTCAAGTGATTCTCCCATCTCAGCCTCCCGAGTAGCTGGGGTTACAGATGAGTGCCACCACACCTGGCTAATTTTTGTGTTTTTAGTGGAGACAGGGTTTCATCACATTGGCCAGGGTGGTCTTGAACTCCTGACCTCAAGTGATCTTCCCGCCTGGCCTCCCAAAGTGCTGGGATTACAGGTGTGAGCCACCACACCAGACCCCATTGTCTCTTGAAGAGTTCTTCAATCTACTACCTATTGGCATTTTGGCGCAGATAACTCTTTGTTGTGGGGGCTGTCCTGGGCGCTGCAGGATGTTCATCAGCATCCTTGGCCTCTGCTCACTCGATGTCAGTAGCGCTACCCCGTTGTGACAAACAAAAATGTTTCCAGGCATTGCCAAATGTGCCTTAGGGAGACAAAAGCACCTCCAGTTGAGAATCGGTGTTCTAAAAACTTTTTCTATATCTCTACCCTCCCATTGGTCCATGGGCTCTTGAAGAGCAGGCACACCTGCCTCATCTCAGTATTCACGTAACACCTTGCACACAGGAGATTTGGTTCTACTCTTTCCCAAGAAGGAGGAAGAGTGTGTGGTACACAGCTCAATAGGCGCTCGTGAACAGAACATAATGTGGTCTCTGATTTCAAAACACTCAAGTGGTTACATTAGTTTTTCTTAAAAATAGAAATTAAAGACTGCCTGCATTAAAATCATGTGTTTCCTATCACTGGCTTTGATCTTAAAAAAAAATAAATAAATAAAAAATTGCACATGCTGCTTTTAAAAAGTGATGTATTGGCCTCACCCTAGACCTCTTGTTTTGAGACTGGGCAGGTAGTCCACTTCTGGTGATTCTGCAGCTCTGACGTTTTAGAGTCTTTTAATTCAAATAGTGCTTTATTTAACAAATATTGACTGCCTGCTGTGAGAAGGCATCATGCTGGGGTGACTCATGCAAAGAACAAGAAAGACGGGTCCCCTGTTTGGCTAAGGTGCTGAGCGGGGCAGAAGACGTTTCTTTTTTAAATTTTTTTTTGAGACAGACTTGCTCTGTTGCCCAGGCTGGAGTGCAGTGGCATGATCTCGGCACACTGCAACCTGTGCCTCCTAGGTTCAAGCAATTCTCCTGCCTCAGCCTCCTGAATAGCTGGGATTACAGGCATGTGCTACCACGCCCAGCTAATTTTTATATTTTTAGTAGAGACCAGGTTTCACCATGTTGGTCAGGCTGGTCTCGAACTCCTGACCTTGTGATTCGCCCGCCTGGGCCTCCCAAAGTGCCAGGATTACAGGCGTGAGCCACCGTGCCCGGCCTGACATTCCACTTTTAGTATCTGGATAGAGCCTAATTTAACACTTGACTTAAATACCCTGGCATGTTGGAAAGCAGTAGAGAGCAGTGACTACAACCCTTTTCACTCCAGGGCAACAGAGAATAAATCAGATTTCAGCTTTGGTTCTGTGCAAGTATCGACTTGATTTCTGCTCAGTGCATGAAGAAACCTTCAGGATTATTGTTTTTCTGTTAATTATACCTATTCATTGTCTCCATGTGGTCCCTCAAAAGACCCAGCAGCTGAGTTTCATCTGCTGATGGTTTGAGGGAGGAATCTCAGTGGTGGTGGGGTCACAGGATGTGTGTGAGAAGTTAGAATCAGCAGGTTATGAGAGCGACCCACAGTTTATGGTCTAATGAGCCAGATCTTAGTGCAACATGAACAGAAAACTCAAGCAAAGTTGCATGCTGTAAATGCAGTAGGTGGGCTTCTTTTCAAGGAAGGAAACAGCAGGATCTAGTGTGAACCAATGCCTAGTAGAGATGCACATGCTCGAATTAAGAAATGCAAATCAGGCTGTGCAAGATGGCTCACGCCCGTAATCTCAACACTTTGGGAGGTTGAGGTGGGAGGATTGCTTGGGTCCAGGAGTTCCAGACCAGCTTGGGCAATGAAAAAACAGTTGGATGTGGTGGCACGCACCTGTAATCCTAGCTACTTGGCAGGCTGAGCCCGCAGGAGTTTGAGGCTGCAGTGAGCCATGATTGCACCACTGCACTCCAGCCTGGGTGACAGAGTGAGATCCTTTATCAAAAATAAGGATAATAATAAAACTAAACAAAAAGAAATGCAAATTGGTGTTCTGTCAAATGAAAAAAAGTCCAGAAATAAAACTGTATTGGGTTATAACTTCAACCAAGTAAATAACTGTTTGCATACAGACAAGGACTAGACATAATGCTTTCACAAATCATACCCAGTCTTCAGCTAAACTAATCATTCTTTTCATTAAAAAAATGAAGAACACATGGTAATGTTTGGGTAGTATATTAGTTTCCTAGGGTTGCTGTCAAAGTACCACAAACCGGGTGGCTTAAAACAACAGAAATTGATTTTCTCACAGTTTTGAGGCTCAGATTCTGAAATCAAAATGTCAGCAGGATTGGTTCCTACTGGAGGTTCTGAGAAAGAATCTTTTCCATTATTTTCTCCTAGCTTCTGGTGGTTGCTGGCATCTTTGGTGGCCCTTGGCTTGGAGACACATCACTCCTGTCTCTGCCTCCATCATCATATACCATTCTCTCTCTCTCTTTTTTTCTTCTTACAAGTACACCATGTTGGGTTAGGGGTCCATCCTATTCTGATATGATGTCATTTTAACTACCTGCAATGTTGCAATACATCTGCAACAACCGCATTTCCGAATAAAGTCACATTCTGAGGTTCAGGGAGAAACATGAATTTAGGGGGACACTCTCCAACACAGTATAGTTAGTAACAGCTTTGTTTTTTCTTTTAAATAAAGAAATGCAGTTTAATTGGCTCATGGTTTTTTTGTTTTTGAGATGGAGCGTCTGTCACCCAGGCCAGAATGCAGTGGTACCATCTTGGCTCAGTGCAACCTCCACCTCCCAGGTCAAGCAATTCTCTTGCCTCAGCCTCCTGAGTAGCTGGGACTACAGGCATGCGCCACCACACCTGGCTAATTTTTGTGTTTTTTAGTAGGGATGGGGTTTTGCCATGTTGGCCAGGCTGGTCTCAAACTCCTGACCTCGGGATCTGCCCGCCTCAGGCTCCCAAAGTGCTGGCATTACAGGCGTGAGTCACCAGGGTCTCATGGTTATGCAGGCTTTATGGGAAGCATAGTGCTGGCATATGCTCAGCTTCTAGGGAGGCCTCAGAGGGGGAGCAGGCATGTCACATGGCAAAAGCAGATGCAGGCGAGGGGTGGTGATGGGGGTTACAGGGAGGAGGGGCCCCACAATTTTAAACTACCAGGACTGGTGTGAACTCTGAGCGAGAGCCGTTCATGAGGGATCTGCTGCCCTGATCCGAACACCTCCCACCAGGCCCCACCTCTGACGTTGGGGACTACATTTCCCCATGAGATTTGGGTTGGGACACAGATCCAAACTGTATCAACATGTTTCTTCCTGACCGTAGGTCCCTAATCCTCCCTTAGAGCATTTACTTTAGAAAACTTGCTACTGTAAATTATTTGTGCTCCTTTAAGACATAAATCTTCTATAACCCAGGAATGTCTTTCTCAAGGACTTGGGAACCATCCCTTCAAAATGTAATCAAGAAAGATAGAATCCCTGTCTCCCAGTCTCTGGGAAGGATAAGAGCCTAACTTCCATTAGCACCACTTAGCAAACACAGATGGCCTGATGACTTCAGCTCACCTGCCTTCTTCCTGAAAGGAAGAAGTCCTCTAGGACTTTGCCACTATCTCCCCTAGTGCTCAAAATGCTCTACCTTTTGTTTCAAAGGAATTGAGTTCAGTCTCTCTGCCCTGTTGAAATAATCTTGCCTAGTAACAGCTTTCAAAGTTTGTTTTCTCATTTTGTTTTTAATTTTAAACTTTTAAAAATTATAAAACACAGATACAGAAAACTACACAAAACCAATGCATCAAAGTAGAACTTTGTCAGTCACCCCCAAGTCCTTTCTGTGTCCCTTGTGTTAATCTTACCTCCTTCTCCTCCTTCAAATGTCACTGGCTCAATCCTGACTTTTAGAGTAATCACTTCCTTGAATTTCCTTAATTTCACCCAACTGTGCATCCCCGGCATCATAGTATTGTCTTGCTCGTTAAAAAATTATAAATGCACTCATACTTTTAAGTCTTTATTTTTGAGACGGAGTCTCACTCCACTGCCCTGGCTAGAGTGCTGTGGCGCGATCTCAGCTCACTGCAACCCCCACTTCCTGGGTTCAAGTGATTCTCCTGCCTCAGCCTTCTGAGTAACTGGGATGACAGGCTCCCACCACCACACCTGGCTAATTTTTTGATTTTTAGCAGAGACGAGGTTTTATCATATTGCCCAGGTTGGTCTCAAGCTCCTGACCTCAAGTAATCTGGTGGCCTCAGCCTCCCAAAGTGCTGGGATAACAGGCGTGAGCTACCACTGCCAGCACTTAAGTCCTTTTAAAACTACAAGTTACCCCTCCACTTTGCTGCTGTTCCCTGCAAGATGTCTGAAGTGTTCCGATTGTTGAGCTCTGTGGAGTTGCACACCATCTGGATTGTACACATTTTAGCCAGCCAGTGCAGCTAACATCTCTTTCCATTCTCTATTTCCTTCAGGTGAGTGTGAGGTTTGATCAGGTTCATAGATTTTCTTTGCCAAGACCACAGGCGCTGCTGTGTCTTTTCTCCGGAACCTATACAATGGCTGGCTGGCTCTCTTTCCAGGATGCTAGCTTCATGCCTAGATGCAGTAATTTACTGGGGAGATAAATACATTCGTGTTCATGTATTAGCTGCCGTAATTTCATAAGGAGATATTTCCCTTCATCCATTATTTGATCACCAGTGATAAACAGGTTATAGAGGAAAGGCAGGATAAATAATGGATTCTTTCTTTATGTTTGTCAGTAGAAACAGCCTTTTAAAAGGAGAAAAATTAAAGAAATGGAATAAAGCTGTATAACATTCACTAATTTAACAGTTACTATATGTTATTCAATATTGAAAAGCAAAAAACTGGAGCAAAACGTCCATCAGGATTAGGATGGTTAAGGGCATCACAGAACATCCCTAAAGATCACTGCTTCCTACTTCTCATTAACATGATAGGCAGAATAAGAAATTGTATGTTCAGCATGATCTTACATATGTAAAATATATATTAATGCAAATTATGGGTTGTATCAACCTTGGCTATATCTGAGTGATAGGGTTAGGGCTAGTTTTCATTTTCTCCATTATAAATTGTGTGTGTGTGTGTGTGTGTGTGTGTGTATGTTTAGATGGAATCTTGCTCTGTTGCCCAGGCTGGAGTGCAGTGGTGTGATCTCGGCTCACTGCAACCTCTGCCTAGCAGGTTCAAGCAATTCTCCTGTGTCATCCTCCTGAGTAGCTGGGATTACAGGCACCCACCACCACAGCTGGCTAATTTTTGTATTATTAGTAGAGACAGGATTTTTCCATGTTGGCCAGGCTGGTTTTGAACTCTGGACCTCAAGTGATCCACCTGCCTTGGCCTCCCAAAGTGCTAGGATTACAGGCATAAGCTGCTGCACCTGGCCAATGCTTTTGTGTTTTAAAAAATGAGTACAATGAGCACATGTACATTGGATAATGTTATTAAAAGTGACTATAGGCAACCACCAGTTCACTTTGATCACCACAGCAGTGAAATCAGGCTACAGAGCCATGGCTGAAGGAAAGCTTAGGGGTAGGGTCATCTGGAATCTTCCATTAGAAGCTGCATAAGTAACACTAACATAAAACTGACAACCAACTGTCTAGGAGGAGCCACGTGCTTCACAAAAAGGACAGGACAAGCATTGCCGTGTCATAATCAGCAGTCTCACCTGCTATTATTAGTCCCTTTGTATTGCTATAAAAGAATACCTGAAGCTGCGTAATTTTTAAAGAAAAAAGAGTTATTTGGTCCATGATTGTGGAGGCTGGAAGATTGAGCATCTGGTGGAAGCTGCAGGCTGTTTCTGCTCGTGGCAAAAGGTGCAGGGGAGCTGGCATGTGCAGAGATCACACGGTAAGAGAGGAAGCAAGACAGAGGTGAGGCAGCAGGCTCTTTTTAACAACCAGCTGTGGCAGGAACTATTGGAATGAGCATTCACTCTCCATTCCTGCAGGGAGGGCATTAATCTATTCATGTGGGATCCACTCCTATGACCCAGACACCTCTCATTAGGCCCCACCTCCAACACTGGGATCAAATTTCAATATGAGATTTGGAGAACAAACATCCAAACTCTTAGCACATTGCCTACACTTTTTTCCAGGATGCCCCATTGTGGGATGCCCTGTCAGTACCATGATCCTAGGAAGAAGAAACTTGTTATCTACCATTGCCTCCACCTCCCTTGACTTACTTGCTCCAGGCCACCAGAATCTAGACTTGACCTTTAATTGCAGAAGGATCTTACCTCAAATCCCTGCTGCAGCCAGTCGATCAGAGGTCTTGGCTCTAATCTCCCCGCGTGTATTGTCTCCACTCTGTCACTGCGTCATTCAAGGTCTCATCATCTCCCTACAGTATTCTTTTTATAGCCTCCTATTTGTTCTCTCAAGGTCCCAGCTGCTTCATGCTCCATTCTACCCCCGTCCTGCTGCCATAGTCATGATTACTGATAGATACAGATTATTGATAGATCTTATGTCTTTCATGTCCCAAGAGCTTGATGCTGTGCTGTAAATTCAGTATTGATAAGTGACAGTGATTTTGATGGCTAACACTGACCCCTTAGCACATGAGCTGAGTACATGCTAAGTGTCAAATGTTTTCCATGGAATAGTCCCTTCACTCCTCATTATAACCCTACGAGGAATATACCATAATTATCGTCATTTTACATATGTAGAAGATGAACATGAGGGACATTAATTAACCTGCTTAAGGTCATAGACATAGTATGTCAAAGAGCTAGGATTTTAACTTAAAATGTTTATGAAATATTTACAGATGAAATAATATTATGTCTGGGATTTACTTTAAAATACTCCAGAAAAATAGTGAGAAAGGGAAGGCAATGAAGAAAAAAATCAACCAAATACTAATCATTGTGGAAACTGGGTGACAGGGAAGGAGTATGGGGGCAGGGGGTGTCAGTATCCTGTAACTGCTGCTTTTAAATGTTTGAAATTTTCCAAAAACTTTTCCAAGTGTGAACTTTGAGCTTTCTTCCCCAAATGACAACTATAGTGACAGTTCCAGCACCCAAATGTTTAACTGTGACACCATATTGCTAAGGACCCAGCATATGTATGATGATGGTGTTGCAAATGAGGGGTGGGTCTGGATTTCCTAGGAGTTAGCTGTTAGAGAAGTTCAATGTGTTATTCTCATTTCCCAGATAGACAAGTGTACCCTTTCAATCAAATGGCCTGTGTTTGTGGGATAATAACCTCCACCTACTATGTGCCAGGCAACACGCAGAGATGAGCACAGGCAGCCCCTGCCGTTGAAGCCGGGAGAGGAGGGAAAGTGGCCATGGAGACAGTCAATTCTAACAGAGCGTGGGAAGAGCTATATCCTAGCTATGAATGAAGAGGCATGTGAGTCCAGTGGAGGAAATGACTCAGTTTAGAGAAAAACAACTATTCCATTGGGTTTTAAGAGGGAGGTAGGGCTGGGCACGGTGGCTCATGCCTGTAATAGGCGGGCAGATCACCTTAGGTTGGGAGTTCGAGACCAGCCTGACCAACATGGAGAAACCCTGTCTCTACCAAAAATACAAAATTAGCTAGGCATGGTGGTGCATGCCTGTAATCCCTGCTACTTGGGAGGCTGAGGCGGGAGAATCGCTAGAACCCGGGAGGCAGAGGTTGTGGTGAGCCGAGATTGTGCCATTGCACTGCAGCCTGGGTAACAAGAGTGAAACTCCATCTCAAAAACAGAGGGAGGGAGGCATTTTTCAAGAAGAGAAACTGCGTACACTCAGGCAAGAGAACAGAGTCTTGAAAGGAATGCATTGCTCATTCAGTGGACTGAGAGTGATTAATGGTGGCATTGGGTGTCCTGGGGATGTTGTGTGCTGGGCAAGGTCAGCTGGTCCCTCTTATGTGAGCAGGAGGGAGTTGGGCGTGGTCTTCACTTGGACGCAACCAGAAGTGTGTTTCAGGAAGATAACCCCAAGAATAATGTTGGCCAATGGGCCCTGGATGGGGAGAAACTGGGAGACCAATGACAACCGGGAATTAGGGAGGCTGGCGAGGTGAGACCAACAAGATTTGAGGTAGGATGCAGAGGCATGCTGTTAAAAGCCACTTGATCTTTACGATTGTTTCAGGTTTTTCAGAAGCCAGGTAATCCCCAAAGGGCGAAAAGAGTGCCTAAAATGACCTATGCTTTCAAAGATTCTTCATCAAGGAGAGATGAGATCTGGGGTAATTTGATTTATCTTCATCCATTTTAATTAGCACAAGAAGCAGATGGTTTTGTGAGCCCTGGAATCCTCCTTATGTTCCCTCCATCCGTGTCAGTGTGACTTTAAAATCTAATTTGTAATTATCTCTGCCCATTTGCAGAGGTAGGGAAGGTAAACAGAAAAGGGCTCACCTTTTCTTTCCTGTGTCCTTCCCACTTGCCTATCAGCTGAGTGTTTTCCTCTAAGTGGCAAGGAATATCTATCAGCCTTGAGGCTGTGTTGCCATGGTAACGAGACAAAAACAGGCTCAATAGACAAGGAATTAAAGTAAGTGGTTGAGGGAGGTGTTGTCTTCCAGCAACTTTCCATTCCTGCTCAGAGGTTGACTAGGGATGGATAGCCAGACTTCAGCCACTCTTGTTTCAGCCTGGGCTTCACTGGGATCTCAAATGGGACTGATCCCAGAGGGATGGCTATGGATGGACAGTAGTCAGGTCCTCTAGAGTCATAAGGAAGGGTGGATCTAAGAAGTCTCCATAACCAAGAGTTTGGTAAGTTGGAGAGGTAGGTGGCAATGCATTCCAATAAGAATAAACTGAAGTCACATCCACCATGAGCAGAGTAGGAAATGTTGGCAGAGATTTTAAAAGGTCTTTAAAACACCTTGCAAAGTCTTTAAAATTCTCTGACCTAGCAATTCTATTTCTGAGAATGTATCTTTTTTTTTTTTTTTTTTTTTTTTTTTTTTTTTTGAGACAGTCTCGCTCTGTTGCCCAGGCTGGAGTGCAGTGGTGCGATCTTGGCTCACTGCAAGCTCCGCCTCCCGGGTTCAGGTCATTCTCCTGCCTCAGCCTCCCGAGTGGCTGGGACTACAGGAGCCCATCACCACACCCAGCTAATTTTTGTATTTTTAGTAGAGATGGGGTTTCACCTTGTTAGCCAGGATTGTCTCAATCTTCTGACCTCGTGATCCGCCTGCTTCGGCCTCCCAAAGTGACTTGTTCATTTTTGTTGGTATAGCTACAACAAACGTTTTAGATATAAATACTTTTTAAATAAAATTCCAATTAGAGGTTTATTTCTTTAAGATACATTCTCGGGTCTGGCACGGTGGCTCTCGCCTGTAATCCCAGCACTTTGGGAGGTTGAGGCGGGCGGATCAGGAAGTCAGGAGATTGAGACCATCCTGGCTAACATAATGAAACCCCGTCTCTATTAAAAATACAAAAATTAGCCAGGCGTGGTGGCGGGCGTCTGTGGTCCCCGCTGCTCGGGAGGCTGAGGCAGGAGAATGGCGTGAACCTGGGAGGCACAGCTTGCAGTGAGCTGAGATCACACCACTGCACTCCAGCCTGGGGGAGACAGCCAGGCTTTGTCTTAAAAAAAAAAAGTCAAGCCACTAAAGAAAACAAAAGCAAAAACAAATCCCCACATGTCCAAAAAGGAAATACTGGAAGAAAAGACAACTCATACACAAGGGTTGTTGTTGGTAATGGGAGTATGATTTTTCTTGCTTTGAAGGGAAACGGTTTTAAATGTCTCTATTGAATATGTGCTACTTTTCTTATCAGGAAAAAATAACAATGGAAAAAAAGTTTCGGCCAGGTGTGGTACCTAACACCTGTAATCCCAGTGCTTTAGGAGGGTGAGGCAGGACAATTGCTTGAGGCCAGGAATTCGGGACCAGCTTTGGCAACATAGCAAGAGCCTGTCTCAGAAACTATATATTTAAAAATTACACGGGTATGATGGTGAGTGCCTGTAATCTCAGCTACTCAGGAGGCTGAGGTGGTAACATCACTTGAGCCTAGGAGTTTGAGGCTGCAGTGAGCTATGACTGCATCACTGTACTGTAGCATGAACGACAGAGTAAGAGACACAGTCTCTCTCTCTCTCTCAAGACAAACAAACAAACAAAAAGTTCTACGATCTGTAATTGGCCATTCCAAGTGAGTCAGTGGTCTCACTAAGCACTGATACCACAAGCCATGTTTTTTGTGCTCTTCTATGTGCCAGAACAGTTCTTGGCTTTGTGTAAACTATAAAACCAGATGATACAGCATCTTTGCCCCCCAGATTTGATAGACTAGGTCTGATAGCTTCTGGATGGTTCTAAAATTGAACACTCTGAATGGCCTGTGACTCAAGCTGGATAATCTATATGAACATACAACCAACAGGCATTTGTGCCATGGTGAGTCTATAATTAGCCTCATCATTCTTCATTACCTGGGATTCCACACAGGCTTTAAAGAAATTATCTCATGGATGAAGACAGCTTGGAAAAGTGTTGAGTTTCTGTGTGTGTGTGTGGTGGGGGGTGGACTAGGAGAAACCTGCCCCGTGAAGTTTCCATCTGTTTGGACTCTTTTCCTTTCTTGCTGTTCACCACTCTGCAGAGTGTTGGCACAGGGAAGAGATAGGTACATGTGCCTCTCAGCCACCCACAACTGTTTAAGGAACTAAAATAGACCTAAAATAATAATAATGATGAAAATAGCTATTTGAGCTCTGACTACTGTAGGCAGTATAATAGGAAGAGTAATGATGATGATGATTATGTTTGTCGAGAACATAACAATATACCAGCAGTAACTGGCTAACTGGCTTACAGGCATTATCATCTTCACAACAATTTTATGCAAGACAGGTGCATTATTTCTGTTTTTACAGTTGAAGAAATTGAGGATCCTAGCATTTCCTATGCTCATGGTCACACAGCTAAAAAAGTGGAAGAGCTAGGATTTAAAGATGGGAATCAGACTGTTAAAAATCTATTCTGTCATGCCCATTACCCTTCGGTCATGTATTGCTTTCACAAATTGGAGGCATCTTTGTACCTCTGCCTGGGGAGTGTAAAATTTAGTTACAATCTTTAGGGGCTATGCTACTCCTTCTTAGGATGGTAGCCTGAGGAGTTTCTCTAGTATTCCAGTAAAGTAAACACATCTTTTAGAGGGACCAAGCTCACTTAATCCTTAGAGCAGGGTTTTTTATTCTTGGCATGGTGACATTTGGGGATGGATACTTCTTTGTTGCAGGGGGCTATCCTGTGTATCATGAGATGTTTAGCACCATCCCTGGCCTCCATTCGCTAGATGCCAGTCCTACTTTTCCAGTTGTGAGAATCAAAAATGTCTCCAGACATTGCCAACTGCCCCTCAAAGGACAAATCGGGTCCCAGCTGAGAAGCACAGCCTTTGATGTAGCATTAGAAATGGGAGGCTGGAGGGGAGCCAGGTCTGTGGCCAAGCACCAGGTAGGCAAAGGCAGGTGGCGTCAAGCTCTGAAGATACATCATCTTTGAAGCTTTCCTTTAAACAATGCTCACGTGCCCTGGTTCTGCAGCTGTGGGTGTGGAGGAAAGCCACGGTGATGCTAATTGCATCCTAATAACTGCCATATGTTATGTGAGAGCCCTATGCTCTTGTGCTTCTAGAAATGTCATTGCTTAGAGGCTAAGTGACTTGCCTTGAGACCACACAGCTAGTGAATGCTTGGGCTAGTTTAAGAATACAGGGTGGGCCAGGCGCAGTGGCTCACGCCTGTAATCCCAGCACTTTGGGAGGCTGAGATGGGCGGATCACGAGGTCAGGAGATCGAGACTATCCTGGCTAACACGGTGACACCCCCATCTCTACTAAAGATACAAAAAGAAATTAGCCGGCCGTGATGGTGGGCATGTGTAGTCCCAGCTACTTGGGAGGCTGAGGCAGGAGAATGGCGTGAACCTGGGAGGCGGAGGTGGCAATGAGCCGAGATCGCGCTAGTGCACTTGAGCCTGGAAGACTGCAGTCTAGCCTGGGCAATAGAGCGAGCGAGACTCCATCTAAAGATAAAAATAATTTTAAAAAAAACAGGCTGAGTGCGGTGATTCACACTTGTAATTCCAGCACTTTGGGAGGCTGAGGCTGATGGATCACCTGAAGTCAGGAGCTTGAGACCAGCCTGGCCAATATGGTGAAACCCCATCTCTACTAAAAATACAAAAATTAGCTGGGCTTGGTGGTGCATGCCTGTAATCCCAGCTACTCAGGAGGCTGAGGCACAAGAATCACTTGAACCCTGGAGGCAGAGGTTACAGTGAGCAGAGATCGAGCCACTGCACTCCAGCTTGGGCAACAGAGGCAGAATTCATTTCCCCACCCCCCCAAAAAAATACAGCGTGGGCTGGGCACAGTGGCTCACACCTGTAATCCCAGCACTTTGGGAGGCCGAGGTAGGCGAAATCACTTGAGGTCAGGAGTTTGAGACCAGCCCAACCAACATGATGAAACCCTGTCTCTACTAAAAATAGAAAAATTAGCCAGATGTGGTGGTGGGTGCCAGTAATCCCAGCTACTTGGGAGGCTGAGATAATTGCTTGAACCCAGGAGGCAGAGCTTGCGGTGAGCTGAGATTGCGCCACTGCACTCTAGCCTCGGTGACAGAGTGAGACTCTGTCTCAAAAAAAAAAAAAAAAAAAAATACAGGGTGAATTCAAACCACTGCTCTATCTGCACATGTAAGTGACCCTGTGGCCTCCCTCCACTTGATCCTTCTATGTTGGGAGAGTCAGTAATTGAAAAAGAGGAATGAGGCAAGTATGGATGCAAGATTTCTGTTTCTCCAAAGAATTCCCCTCTCTTCAAAGCTGTATGAGCATATGAAAAAAAAGGCTCAACATCACTGATTGGTATGGTTTGGCTGAGTCACCACCCAAATCTCCTCTTGAATTGTAGTTCCCACAATGTCATGGGAGGGAACCGGGGAGAGGTAACTGTGCTGTTCGTGTGATAGTGAATAAGTCTCATGAGATCTGATGGTTTTATAAAGGGGAGTTTCCCTGCACAAATTATCTCTTGCCTGCCACCATGTAAGACATGCCTTTCATCTTCCACCATGATTGTGAGGCCTTCCCAGCCACGTGGAACTGTGAGTCCATTAAACTTTTTTTTTTTTTAAATAAATTACCCAGTCTCACTTATATCTTTATCAGTAGCGTGAAAATGGACTAATACACTGATTATTAGAGAAACGCAAATCAAAACCACAATGAGATATCATCTCAAACCAGTCAGAACGTCTATTATTAAAAAGTAAAAAAATAACATGCTGGCAAGGTTGCAGAGAAACCTTTGCAGAGGTTTGCAGAGAAAAAGGAATACTTAAACACTGTTGGGGGGAGTGTAAATTAGTTCAACCATTGTGCAAAGCAGTGTGGCAGACTGGGCGCGGTGGCTCATGCCTGTAATCCAGGCACTCTGGGAGGCTGAGGCAGGTGGATCACCTGAGGTCATGAGTTCGAGACCAGCCTGGCCAACATAGTGAAACCCCCGTCTCTACCAAAAATACAAAAAAATTAGCCAGGCATGGTGGCATGGTGCCTGTAATCCCAGCTGCTCATGAGGCTGAGGCAGGAGAATAGCTTGAACCTGGGAGCTGGAGGTTGAAGTGAGCAGAGATTGCACCATTGCACTCCAGCCTGGGCGACAAGAGCAAGACTCTCAAAAAACAAAACAAAAAAAAAAACAGTGTGGCAATTTCTCAAAGAGCTAAAAACAGAACTACCATTTTACCCAGCAGTCCCATTACTGTGTATATATCCAAATGAATATAAATCATTCTGTCATAAAGACACATGAATGCCTATGTTCATTGTCTGGTTGATAGCTTGAAATCAGCCATGGTGGAAAGATTTACACCATGGAAATTGGCAATGGATACAAGTGAGCAACTGCTGATACAAATCAGCATATGATAGCACATCATAACTTGAATCTAAATCTGTTCGGGTGAGTGGGATGAATGGCACCAGGAGATTCTAAAGGTAGAGAGTGACTGCTATAATGCAACAAGCTGCCACTGGGTATTTCTGCCTCCAAAAAGCTCACTAGCACACCCACAAGAAGCTGGGCCTCATCTTCGGAGAAGCAAGTGACTTTTGCTTATTCCAGGTACCACCTTAGTACAAGAAACATATTCACTGACATACTAATAACATATTTAAAGGAAAACCCCACTCTGCACCCATAAGTGGAAAAAAAGTCAGTATTATTTGCTATAGACGGCTGAACATAATAAGCAAAATGAAAAGAAGCAAGTCTAATACATTCTAGCTTGATTCTGTTGCCTGCCTGAAGACTCTGAACTTGAAGCCTGCTCCCTCTTTGTTGAAAAGGGAGAGGGATAAGTGTTCAAGAGGTGTTAAAGCAGATTAGCACCCCACTGAGACTTTAATGTTAATATAATTGGAAAGATGGACAGGGAGAAATGCAAAGGAAGCAATGTAAGGCTATTCCATGTCCCAGTCCCCTACCAAGTCACCTCACGTAAGAGTAGAGCTGTCTTTGGGAAACATACATTAGGTGATGCTGGGAAGTTTGAAGACAGACAGAAAACCACTATTACTTTTAAATTAAGTATGGATATATCATTGAGCTGGGTGCAAAATTCATATTAACTTTTGAGCTAAAGACAGTGGTGTGGGGCTGGGCGCAGTGGCTCACACCTGTAATCCCAGCATTTTGGGTGGCTGAGGCGGGTGGATCATGAGGTCAGGAGTTCAAGATCAGCATGACCAACATGGTGAAACCCCATCTCTACTAAAAAATACAAAAATTACCCGGGCATGGTAGCACGTGCCTTTAATCCCAGCTACTCAGGAGGCTGAGGAAGGAGAATCGCTTGAACCCAGGAGGCAGAGGTTGCAGTGAGCCAAGACTGTGCCATTGCACTTCAGCCTGGATGACAGAGCAAGACTCTGAAAAAAAAACAAACCAAAAAAAACAATAAAACAAGTGGTGTCAGTAGACCTGGCTTGTACTAGCTCATGAGAATCAATAGCTAAATTTTCAGGAATATAGTAAGTCAGTCGACAGCATATTTGTAGCTTGAAATTGGCCATGGTGGGAATCTTGATACTGTGGAAGTTGGCAAATGCTGTAAATCAGAGTCCCCCACCCCTAAGATTTTATTGCTAAAACATTCACTAGCGTATCACTGGCCAAAGCTTTCATGATATTTTGAGCTTGTTTAGACCCTTTAAACCACAGTCTTAGACATCTGGAATGTCCCTTCTCTTTCTTCTGCCTTGGAAAATTTCTGTGGAAAACCTTGATGCACTGAACAACTTCCTTAGGTCTGATGATCTCATTTCTATTACTGTATCTTAAAGAAGAGTGATAGAAACTACTGCTGAGAAATTTGCTGTAATTGATCATCGTATATAAAGTAGACTAACAGGCCTTCTTTCCAACCCACACTCTTTAATGAGCTATTTTAGCGCTAGCCCTGCTAAATGTTTGAAATGTATAATGCCCTGGAAACTCATCAGTTTCTGAGGGTATAATGATTATTAGGAAAAATAAACCTCAAGATATAAGACAATAATAAATCGAGTGCAGGAATTTTTCATCCTTTGTATTCCTTCAAGTCACTACTGTCTATTTTATTCCAAGCCTCTCTGTGTATCTTTTTGGTCTAGAATCTCAAACCCTTCGGTAGCAAGAGGGTTTGAGATTTTCTTGTACCCAGGAAGCAAGAGAAAAACCAAACCCAGGTTACTGGATTTAGGGAAACAGCTTTGGAGTTATGTTCCTCTGGGGCTGTTTCTAGCACATAACTGTTACCACTGATGTGATGGTCAATATGTAACAACAGATCTCTAGAGGGAGCCCTGATTTGTAGCACTTGCTGAGTTATCAACAGTCCTCAGTGTAACTACTCCCCCCACCCCCCTCTGCTGATTTGAGCTATCATGTAACACCACTGATGCCTCGCTTTAAAAAACATGCACACAATTGGCTCTCAGGAGCTTGTGCATACTGGCTCCAGCACACACCACAGAGTGTTGCTCAAATATATCTCCAGCCTTTCCAGTGTTTCAGAGAATTGGTAAGCATTCAGTCCTACAGGGAGGTATAAACAAGCATTTTCCTAGAGTTAGCCTGGAGAGGTGGTCATGAATTCTATCTAGCTAGGAGAGGAAGGGTTACTCCCGTGCACTGTGGGTGGAGCACCTAGGAACTGGGAGGGCAACAGAGCACTCAGAGCAGGATGCAGCTAGAAGTGGGAAGCCCAGATCTGAGCAGTCCAGTTTGGTGCAGGCAGGAAAGGCTTAAAGCCTCATTCCTGGAGTACACAGAAGATCCAGGGTCACACCAGCCAACCCACTCCTCTCTCCCATCCCCACACTCCTATTTCCCCTTTTGTCTGCCTCTTCTTTAAAAAAAGATGATCTTTTAATTATAAAGTAAAAAATGATTTACTTGTTATATTTATTGCTTATTATTTTCCTTCCCCACTCACCTATTTTTACAGTATTAATCTGTTCTCATACTGCTATAAAGAAATACCTGAGACTGGGTCATTTATAAAGAACAGAGGTTTAATTGGCTCATGGTTCCACAGCCTGTAACAGGAAGCCTGATGCTGGCATCTGCTTGGCTTCTGGGGAGGCCTCAGGAAACTTACCATCATGGTGGAAGGTGAAGGGGAAGCAGGCATGTCTTACATGGCCGGAGCAGAAGCAAGAGAGAGAATAAGGTGGGGGAGGTGCCACACACTTTTAAACAACCAGATCTCATGAGAACTCGCTATACGGTACCAAGGGGGTACAGTGCTAAACCATTCATGAAAACTTCATCGCCATGATCGTCACCTCCCATCCAGCCCCTCCTCCAACACTGGTGATTACAATTCAACATGAGATTCGATAAGGACACACATTTAAACAATGTTACCCAGACAGTAGAATATAAGCTCTAAAAACCAGAATTTTTTGACAAGGGGTTCAGTTTTGTTTATAGGTATATCTCAAGTGCATAAAACACAGCCAGCTAAATAGCTGGAATTCAATAAATATCTGTTGAATTAGGATCCAGCAGGCAAGGGAGACATAAGACAGATTTAGAGGAGTGGTTTCCAATTCATCTGTGCATTAGGACCACTACAGTAGCATATTAAAACAAAACTCTGGGGCCCATCTCCAGTAACTTTTGATTCATTGGGTCCAAAGTGGAGCTCAGGAACTGGTCCCAAGTGGTCCAGACTTAGACGCAGTCTCTGCAGTCAGGTATTAGCAACAGTAACCAGTGCTCATAAAAAGAAGGGTTTTGCCCTTTACGCTTTTAGAGTCATTCTTTCCAAATAGTAGCAGGAAACACATTATCCCAATTCTTAAAAGTTCAGTGACTTAGCATATTCTTTCAGAGCACTGTGATTCTATCTTAAGTATTTGGGCAAGTCTCCTTCAGTAATCTTCAACTCTTTAAGTCTCTTCAGAATTCCCAACTAGTGGGCTTCACTGTGAGTCCGAGGCTCAGATTGTCTCCTCCCCTTATGTAATTCTAGGGATCCAACTCGCCTTTTCAAGGAAGTTGTTCTCCTGGTCTGAGAATTTGCGAGACAGCCAGGTGGGAAGGGCTCCCTGGCAAAACTCCAACTGGCCTATTCACTGGGAGGGGTGCACACTGGGATGTGACAGAGCAGAAGCACCGTCATCTCGGACAAACACCACCACTTCAAGTTCCAGCTCCCTTTCTGGCCTCAAGCATTACAAGGAAATCACTTCTCTTCTAACTATAAGCAGCCAGAAAGAGCCAACAGTAAAACACAAATAAAACAAGCTCGGCCACAAAGGGAGGTCGGGAGGAAAGTCTCTTGGGTAACTGTCAAGCCACCCTTCGTGTTTCTCTCCTCTTTCTTTAATTCTTGCATTTGGTGCCAAAACCTGGAATGGATGTGGGGGGCACAGGCTCTTACAACTCATGAAGCAGTGGGCAACGGCGGCTCACCCTGAGTTAACTCCTGAGTCCTGAGGGTCTCTGGCCACCCGACCCGTCTTTTCTCTCCCTTCACTTTTCAAGCGATTTGCGTGAGGAGGACAATGAACCTGAAGGGAACTGTGAGGTTCAGGATGGGGCTACTCCCAGGTGGGCATTCAAAACCCTCAGGTTGGGCTGGGCATGGTGGCTCATGCCTATAATCCCAGCACTTTGGGTGGCCGAGGTGGGCAGATCACGAGGTCAAGAGATTGAGACCATCCTGATCAACACGGTGAAACCCCATCTCTACTAAAAATGCAAAAAGTTAGCCAGGTGTGGTGGCGGGCGCCTGTAGTCCCAGCTACTCGGGAGGCTGAGGCAGGAGAATGGCATGAACCCGGGAGGTGGAGCTTGCAGTGAGCCGAGATCCTGCTGCTGCACACCAGCCTGGGCGACAGAGCGAGACTCCATCTCAAAAACAAACAACAAGCAAAGCAAACAAACCCTCAGGTCTTAGGAATCCACCCCGACCACTGGCAAGGGGTATTTCCCTCCCTAACCCTTGCTGCCTCTTCCTCCCTCTTCCTCTCTCTTTTTTGTCTCTTCTTTCTTTAATCCTTACAGGATGGAGCCACAGAAGTTCATGCTGTTTGCAGCCGGGAGGAGCCTGGCCCCTCCTCTTCCTAGGTGGAACCTGGGACTCAAACTGCGAGGCAGGAAGTACACAGGTAGGAAGCACATTCTCTCGCTTCACTAAGTCTCTGTTTGCCCTTTTTTTCCTTTTTGCCCAATAAATCCCATTTTTCTCACTCTTCAAGTCATCTACAAGCCTACATTTTCGTGGCCATGTGACAAGGACCCCATCTTTAGTTGACTTAAGGAGAAGTCCCCCAACACTTGGGTCCTTTTGTTTGATGTTGGCTTTTACATAAAGGTGGGCGCCAGGTGCAATGAGGTAGAAAGAGCTGCCTGCGTGGTGACTTCAGGAGACCGAGGTTCCTTTTACTCATTGTAGTAATCCTGGGCAAGTCAGAAAGCCACTCCCAGCCTCAGTTTCTTTAGCTCTAAAGTGGAAAATTGTCCCAGAAGGTTTAAGTGAGGAGGGAATATAGCTGAAGATGGACAAGTGTTTTGCAGCCTTAAGTCTCAGTATAGTAAGATAACTGGGAATGTCCAGCTTGCTATTCCAGGCCATGGCTCCCCTTGTACCTACCAGGTCTTTCCCCAGCCAGTCCTGGGAAGTTATAAGAAAAGTCAGTGGTGCGATAGTCTCCCTACAACCTTATCATCCCTCCCCATTTCTTCCCACCTCCTTTTTTTTTTTTTCCTCCCCAGGTATATATCACTGATTCTCAAAAGAAGAAAATTAAGGGGTGTCAAAAAGAGAAAGAGAGGCAGGATGCTCTGGAGAATGAAATGAGTATTTATTACGCAACTACCATGTTTTAGACAATGCCAGGTACTTTAGATACATGATCACACCAGAATTCCCAATAGCCCTGCAAACAGGTATTATTACTCCAATTCAACAGATGAAAAAACTGAAGCTCATAGGGGTTCGATATTTTGTCCATGGTCACACAGGTAGTTTATGCCAGAGATGAGCTTTAAATTCTGGGAGCTTAACATCAAAGCCAGTGCTAGTCTACCGTGCAACCCTGTGGTCAGCAATCACTGCAGACACGATCCAACCAGTCTGAACCTCTTTCCCACATTTTCCCCTTCTCTCTCTCTCTCTCTCTCTCTCTCTCTCTC